>NW_027507903.1:296828547-297306047 GCF_037356315.1 Lithobates pipiens
CAATATATCATTTAGTGACAACTTGGTGCAAAAAAAAAAAAGTTTGTAATATTCCCGCAACTTGTGGCAAAATATAAAATATTCCATGGACTCAACATGCCTCTCAGTAAATAGCTTGGGGTGTCTACTTTCCAAAATGGGGTCATTTTGGGGGGTTTTGTGCTATTTTGGCATTTTATGGCCTTCGAAACTGTGATAGGTAGTGAGGAGTTAAATCAAAAATTTGCACCCTTAGAAATCCTGAAGGTGGTGATTGGTTTTCGGGGTGCCGTGCGCGACTAGACTCCCAAAAAGTCCCACACATGTGGTATCCCCATACTCGGGAGAAGTAGCGGAATATATTTTGGGGTGCAATTCCACATATAACCATGGCATGTGTGAGCAATATATCATTTAGTGACAACTTTTTGTAAAAAATTTTTTTTTTTTTTTTTTTTTGTCATTATTCAATCCCTTAGGACAAAAAAAATAAATATTCAATGGGCTCAACATACCCATCAGCAATTTCCTTGGGGTGTCTACTTTCCAAAATGGGGTTATTTGGGGGGGATTTGTACTGCCCTGCCATTTTAGCACCTCAAGAAATGAGATCGGCAGTCATAAATTAAAAGCTGTGCAAATTCCAGAAAATGTACTCTAGTTTGTAGACGCTATAACTTTTGCGCAAACCAAAAAATATACGCTTATTGACATTTTTTTTACTAAAGACATGTGGCTGAATAAATTTTGCCCTCAATGTATGACTAAAATTTAGTTTATTCGATTTTTCTTATAACAAAAAGAAGAAAATATCTTTTTTTTTTCAAAATTTTCGCTCTTTTTCCATTTATATCGCAAAAAAAAAAAATCGCAGAGGCAATCAAATACCATCAAAAGAAAGCTCTATTTGTGGGAAGAAAAGGACGCAAATTTTGTTTGGGTGCAATATTGCATGACCGCGCAATTACCAGTTAAAGCAGCGCAGTGCGAAATTGCAAAAAGACCTCTGGTCCTTAAGGTGTTTATTGGTCCGGGGCTGAAGTGGTTAATGGTGCTAATTAATATTCGTGCAGTACGCTGTTGAGTGAAATAGTTAATTTTTGGGAATGGAAGCACCTGCCAATTCATGACAGCCCACCTACCCTAAACACAATTGCTTAGCTGTGAAGCCAGCCTAAAAGTATGGTCTTTGCCGCTCCCAGCAAACAATAAAATGCTTTCTCCGATGTTCTACTTGTTAATTTTTTTTCTTTTCTAATCCAATAAATGCATTTTATGAATGACCCTTAAAATATAGACGCAGTGTGGAGTATGCACTAAGCTGTCCGGTGCAATATCTGCCCTTCACTATAAATAAACCCCTCTGCTTGTATTATGCATGATCAGATGGGAAAGCGCATCAGAGTGAATCAGTCTATACAGCAAACCTGTGCTCAAGGTAAAGTAAAAGGTTTCCTTCAAGCCCTCTATACCAGCAGCATATACTCACTATTACTTTACATCCCTCGACTTCATTCAGCATCAGGAGACTAGGAAATACCCAGTACTTCTGTGAATGGAGACGCATGTGACCCACTCCATGTGACAGCACTGCTCCATTTGGCTCGGGCCCACATGGGGATCCATAGATCTCTGTAAGCTAGGACTCCAATGACCTATAGTTTACTTGTGTCCTAAGCGATTGAATGGAGCAACAGAGGAGAGAATGGAAGATACATGCCTACAAAGCATATGCATCTTGTGACTATAACTTTCAAAACATCGTAGAAAACCATGAAGAAGGCTTGACTCATGGTGTACCACTTCATTATTGTGAAACTAATGTTGCTGAGAGTAAGACCCCCTTTCACACTAAGGGGATCTCCCTAACCTTCAAGAGAGTATTCTTCTCACATCCTAGTATGGGCAGCAAATGAAGGGGAATATCCCAGTTGGGTTGGGAAGGAGAATTTAACAATTTTACTGAAATAAAAATTTTTTGGCTTTGAACTCCTGGAATGATCTGTATTGCATATGTACATTGGACCAGCGTCGCCCCCTTCTACATCTCATGCTTTAAAAAAACACTGCGTTCATTGAAAAAAATACAACGTGCTAAGTGAACAACGCACTTTGTTCTGTGTGCAGAGGGGAAGACACTCACAAAGAACTAAAGAAAGGCTTGGAAGATTGCAGCTATCCCTGTAGTAGCGCCAACCACTATAATGATTCTCAGCTTCCCCAGCAGCCCATCAGGTATGAGATATGCCTACTTACACTGTACCACTGTGGACCAATTGAAGTATGCAATACAGATAATTCCTAGAGTTCAGCTTTAAGGCTTCTGTGAGCAGAGACATAGTTCCCATGGGAGCTTTGTATGAATTATGAAATGTTAGCACCAGATCATATATATGCTACAGAGCAAAGCAGGAACTTTTCTTAACAGATGAGTTCTATTATATAATTGGAACAATAGCAGCAGCAGTTAGCTGAACAACAATTTATACAATTCCACCTATGGCCACCAGGTGGCACTGTTCACTCACAGGACTAGAACCTCTTGCTGAAATGATTCGTAACCTCTCAGCTGCAGTTACAACTTTTTTGCATTGTTCATTTGACCAAAAGGCTGGATTCATGATTTTAATTGTTTTATTAGCCATTGTTTTGTTAGCGCCGATGGAAAATATTTTTGCCTAACCATACATTTTAATGTTTCAAAGGCCCTTGATATATGTAGATGCATTAATATTAGCAGAAGGATGTGTAATAAAATTGTGGATATTAACATATCTATGTAGTGTATCTGGCTGGCAATTTTTCATGTTTTTATTATCACTTAATATCTGTTAAAATTATCATTTGAAATGTTGACATTTTCAGTTAGTAATAGTTTTTATGGTTTTGTTACAATTTACTTTTTGTTTGTCATTTTGATGGTATTCTTATCTGTTTGGTTACTGTAAAAATTGTCCAAATCCATCTAGTGTAGATCCTATGACTGTTTTCATAGAATGGCATCATTTGGGGGAGAAGCAGGGGGTCTGGACGTGCATCGCAGTGTAGTGTGCTGTCAGGAGGGTCGCGGACTGAATAGAAGCTGATGTTTTTAGGTAATAAGCATCCTGTATCCTAGTAACCAGGCAGAGCACTGCTGAGGGTGACCATTGTGAGGCTGTCACGGACCAGCTGCAAGCGACTTAGAAGTACATGCTGTACAGATCCCTGCATGATACAGAGTGACTGTGAGCGTGTCAAACAGTCCTGATATTTTCACATCACGATTGCCTGTCGTTTTAGCATCTGGCTGTTTGTAACGCTTTCATTTAGTGCTCTTTTATTGGCTGATTCATCTACTCCTCTCTTGAACCTCCTGTATTATGTGCAGTTGCTGTGCGTTGTGTTTTTTTTTTGTGAAAAGTATTTTGATTGACTAGTTTGAATTCAATTTAGAGCCTATTGCACCCATCGGCTTAATGTTCTGCATGCAGATTATCTATTTTTTCAGAATTTTATATGTGAAAGCAAGTTCATAGAAAAGATCCACAGGGGTGTTCCTATAAATGTTGCTAGCTTCCAGTTGATATTAATTGTAAGTTTATTGAAGAGAGAAGAAGAAAGGGGCGATAATGATTTCTACAGTATATAACAATAGATCAGAAGTAAATGCTCGCTGTGGTTAAATTACTGTATAGTGTGAGAAAATGATTAGACACCTATGCAATATTTTTATACAGTATGTGAATTAAATGCCTCAATGTGGTGCCAGTGGCTGTAAAGCCTAGTACACACCGCTAGGTTTTTTTTTTTTTTGTTCAGTCCAGCAGGCTAAACGAAATAAAAAATCTGACAGCGATCTCCCCTGCTGTTCTATTGTGTTCTGACAGGGGTACAGCCCCCGTCAGAACTGTCCGGTTAAATTGCTGAACAAGAGCCAGTTGGCTTTTTCAGTCATGCCCCTACGAACCAGCTGCAGTACACATGGGCCTAATGTCAACTGGTTTCTGTTGAACCGGCCGATGCCATCCGACGTTTTGGCCCATGTGTACAGGGCTTAAGACTTCTGTTTTCATGTTATCACTCATCTTTAGGCCCCTTTCACACTGGGGCGGGAGTGGCGTCAGCGGTAATACGGAGCTCTTTTTAGCACCGCTTTACCGTAGTTTTAGCGGTGTTATTCACAGTATAGCCTCGCTGCCCCATTGATTTCAATGAGCAGGAGCAGTGTATAACACCGCTCCTAAGATGCCGATAGCAGGACTTTTTTGGGCGTCCTGCCAGCGCACCGCCCCAGTGTGAAAACCCTCGGGGCTTTTACATTGGAGAGATGGCAGCGGCTGTTTCGGGGCGCTTTACAGGTGCTATTTTTAGTGCTGTAGCGCCTGCAAAGTGCCTCAGTGTGAAAGGGGCCTTACTGAGCTCTACTTCATTGTGCAGAAAGTGTTTATGATGCTGGTGGACAGGCAGCACCAGTCAAAAAGATAATGGTGTTGATTTACTAAAAGCAAAAAGGCTGTTTACTTTTCAAGGGAAGTTGCACTTTGCAAGGGAATTTTTCCCAGAGTTTAGTGAATGTGGTGATATTTCACTTTGCAGTCTTGTGGAAGGAGAATTAAAAAATGTAATTTTTGCTTAAATTATGGATTTAACAGAGCTTCAACTTATTCACTAAGCTTTTGGCATAACTCCCTTGCAAAGTAAACAGCCTATTTGCCTTCTGTAAATCAAACCCAATATACTAAAGTACTTTATAGAATCTTGCCTTACTTTCAAAATCTTAGGATAGATGCAGTTTTGTAGACTGACAGCATATTTCCATAGCTGGCTAGCTGGGAGCAACATTTAACGATCTAGATCTCATGTTGCTAGATGAAAGTAATCAGATGGGACCAAGTTAACAGGTTTCATTGTTAAAGAGGAACTGCAGTCTGCTCACATAATTTGTAATAAAATCATCTTTGCCATTATGAAGCTTCCCTCCAACCACTTTGCATATTTTATATATACTATGATTCTGTACTTGCTAGATATGCTGCAGAAATCTCCCTCCATTGAGTCTAGCTTCAGCCATTTTAACTGTTAGCAGCTTAAGCTGCTGCCTGTTCACTTCCTGGATTTACATGGACACACAGAGGGACACCTCCGGCTCTGCAGCCCTGCAGCTCTCATTGGCTCTCCTATGACTCATCCCCCCTCCCTTTATGGAAAACTCTGACAAGAGAGAGAGCTGTGCATAATATCATAAGCCTAGGCTTTTTACCAGAAAAGAAAAAGGAAGTGGGCTGTATAAGGTATTTACTGGCAGGAAAAAAAATTGTTTTACTATCCAACGTTAAAATAACAAGGGTAGAGGATTTAATAGATGGAAAGTTGAAAAAAATGACTGTCCACTTTAAGGTAGAGCAATTACTAAAGTTGCAAATAAACTTTAATATTACACTCCCTTGGCCCCTGTGATTCTGCTTTATCCTGATTCTCCTACCGATCTCAGCTCACTTTCAGTGTCACTTACAACTCCATCTCCGCTCCTCTTCCTCTTTCAATTGGTGTACCCCAAGGCTCAATTGGTGAGCCCCTCCTATTCTCGCTCTATACCTCTTCCCTGGGCCAGTTGATAACCTAACATGGCTTTCAATACTGCCTCTATGCCGACGACACCCAGATCTATCTGTCCACTCCTCAACTCACCCCCTCAATCTCCTCACAGATCTCAAACTTACTGAATGACATATCGGTATGGATGTCACACCACTTTCTCAAACTCAATCTTTCTAAAACTGAGCTTGTTGTTTCCTCCTTCCCGGTCCCCCCCCCCATGACTTCAATAGCACAACCACTGGTCCCTTCACACACCTCAGGGCGCTGGGTGTAATCCTTGACTCTGACCTCTCCTTCAGCCCCCACATCCAATCACTGGCTAAATAATGGCACCTTAACCTCTGCAACATCTCCAGAATTTGACCCTTCCTGACTGACACCACAAAGCAACTTATTCACACCTTCATTATTTCCCGCCTTGACTACTGCAACTCTCTCCTTAATGGCCTACCCTTACGCAGGCTATCCCCTTCAGTCTATTGTGAATGCAACAGCTAGACTAATACACCTCACTAACCGATCCGTGACTGCTGCTCCTCTCTGCCAATCCCTTCACCGGCTTCCCCTACCCCACTGTATAAAATTTTAAAATGCTAACCACAACATACAAGGCCAGCCACAACATCACCCCCAGCTACATCACCAAACTCATCTGCAGATTTCGCCCAAATCATCCCCTCCACTCCTCCCAGGACCTCCTGCTCTCTACCTCCCTTGTTATCTCCCCTCATGCTCACCTTCAGGACTTCTCCAGAGCCTCTTCCTTCCTCTGGAACTTCCTGCCCCAGTATGTCCAATCAGCCCCTAACCTGTCCACCTTTAGGCGATCCCTGAAAACTCACTTACTCAGGGAAGCTTGTCCCACACCCACTTAACAACTGTCCCTGAGCCACCCCCTTCAAATCATTCCCTGCATCTATTACCTTTTGTACCACCACACCCTTCCTTTAGAATGTAAGCTCTACGAGCAGGACCCTCCTGTCCCTTCTGTACTGAACTGTACTGTAATTGTGCTGTCCCCCTCTACGTTGTAAGGTGCTGCATAAACTGCTGGCGCTATATAAATCATGTATAATAATAATTATAATATTTATGTATTTTCAAAGACGATTTTTAATGTTTTTAAATCTGCAGATGAGTTAAAAATAATATCTGGTGACCCTGCCAGTGAGCTTCTTGTTAAAGTTGTTCCTCGGAAGGGTACCCACCAGGAACTGTGGCTAATTGAGGCAGCTCCTTCAGGCAGTACAAAGGCTGGAGTGGCTATAGTTGCACTCTGTCCTCCGTATATGTTCAACCCTGTGTATGCTGAATCCCCAGGAGACACAATATCATTGGTTATGGTGCAGGCGGCCGCTTGCACCATAACAACCAGTGATTCTGTGTGGCCAATGTGCCTGCATCCCAGCAACCAGTGACATTGTGTGGCCCTGCCGCAGCATCGTAGCAACTAATGATGGTGCTCATGGGTTTTGCAAAAATGGCCACCTCAGCTGGCATCCGCCCCCATAGATAATGTTTTCTTTGTTTTTGAATTGTTCTGCTGCATTTGTCAGCCTGTCATAGTGGAGACCTGTGCCCACACAGGTGAGCATTGCACAAGCATGGTCCATTGTTGTCACAGGGAAATCCATTCAGCAGTTATTAGAGTGCATGCATGTAGCAGCACTGGTGATATGCAGCAAAGGAGGAAAATATTAATTCTGTACCTAGTTTTCTGAACATATATGCAATATGTTAAACATGGTTGAGCTTTTCAATTCTGGGGTTTTTCAAAAGCAAATATAATGTCTAATGATTTTTTCAAGGCGTTGGAGAGTTCTCTTGAATTACCAGAAATCGTGCTGCATGAATATATGCAGCTAGGTGGCACTAATAATTGGTCCTTCTTGTTGCTGACCTCTTAGTCCAAGTCCCCCACATATCTTCATACTAGTCTGTTTACTTGTTGATGTGTTCTTTGCATTTTCATCATACTTTATTTTGTATGACATCATGTGTTCTTGAGTATGCACAGCCCAATGTGCGCCATAGAGAATGTAAGGTGAGTTGACTCCCAGAATGCCCAGAGTGTTGACGACAGGTGTCTGTTAACACATTGGAAGCGGTCTTGTTTACTGTGGGAGTTGCACTGAAATTTGAAGCAGAGGCTCCTGTACCCCCTCCTCTGTATGTTCTTAGCAGAGTATTAGGGGTTGGGTACTGCAATGCATCCTCCTGCCAGAGCCTTACTAGGGCTGGAGTAATCTGACCTGTAGCTATATTGAGGCTGACAGCATAAAGGATCAGTGACAGAAGCTCTGCACGTATTGGAGCTCTTCACATCCTCCTTCAGTTCGGACAGGTATTTTGGGGCTTTTCTAATACTTTCTTGGTTTCTGTGTGTGATATCATTGGTTAGATGTCCATAAGTCCAGTGTAGCAATTGTTATGTGAAATACGGGGTGAATGTAGGTTAATCTTATTGTAAAATGAATCAGACTCTTCTAGTCTGAGTGGTCCGTACATGTTCTTCTGTGACCATTGCGCACATCTAATATCTGATTTGAAATTCATAGAGGAGGAGTATACTACACAGCGCAATCTCCAAACAGCTCTTGTAAGGAATATGTCTTAGGGTGGTGTGTGCTGGTGAGGGGTGGAGATCAGCTTTTGCTTTACCAGACTGTGTCCAATAGTCCTGAATTCACAGGGCTCACAAAAATGACACTTTATCTATGTACATGCATACAACCAGGAGTAAGCACATATATTTGTGAGTGTTGCACTGAATGAAGCCACTTTTCTTTGTGCACTGCAATGGTTTGCCTTTCTCCAATCAATAATTGTAAATCATCAGGTGTAGAAATTGACTGAGATTGCACTGTCTGGGGGGTAATATATATTGCATTGTGTGTTGTATGCTGATGTATTTCTAATTGTGGATGCTCAAGAAGACTACTGGACAATGAGAAAGAACTGTTTTCTGCAGCAACCAGCGAGACACATAAGCACCACTTAAAAACAACTTATAAATGCTAGCACTGGTTTAGCTATACGACATATTGCACTAATGTGGTCACTTTAAGAAAGGTTATAGTGTATGGAAAACCTGGATCTGTCTATCTATCCGTCTATCTGTCTATCTATCTATCTGTCCATCTATCTTTTATCATCATCTATCAGCCTGGTGAAAGAGATCTAGATTGGAAAAGATGTGTATACTAGATTTTCCTCCTTTTTAACCTATTTATTTGTCTTTTTTTTCCTCCCTTCCTTTTCCTCTCCCTCCTTTTTTTTTTTTTTTTCTTGCAGGTGGAGAACATAGAAAAGTCAGTAAGCATTGCTTATTGTTGTGTTTTTACTAATATAAATGTGTGTGTTCACTTTTATGAGCCTTTGCACCTAATACATTTATCTGCATGTTGACAAAGAAAATTGCTGCAGGGATGTCATTGAAAGTAGTGGCAGTTATGTGTTCTTGGTACATATGTTGTCATATAACCCAAGGGTTTCTGTGTATGTAACATTCATTCGCTCTCATAGCATTCACAATAACCCCAAAGAGCAGAACGTTTCCAAGGTCGTGAACGGATTGAGCCATCCTTCTTTTGACGCATTTCTTTTAGACGACAAGTAAGTGCCCCCCAAAAGACTGGTGAAGCCTGTAGTGTTGCATAGGCTGTGTTGCCTTGTGAGTAACACTAAAATCATTTTAACGGCTACCTATATTCTCCACCTCCTCCCACCCCTCTTCCTCCATATTCCTCCATTTGTTCCAATGACAGGCACTCTCTTAGGATGGATTACCAACCAGCCTTCCTCCCTAATGATTCAAGTAAAAAAAGGCTGATAGAGGACACTGAGGATTGGAAGCCTCGTACAGGGACTACTCAGTCCCGCTCTTTCCGCATCCTGGCACAGCTCACTGGCACAGATTTCAGTAAGTGTATCTGCATGGGTGTGCCACATAAGCCTTTCAGCTATACTATATGAGCAGTGAGCCAACATAGTGGCTTTTGTCCCATATATACCACTGAATTGCAGGGGAGTTTTCCCCTTTTTATACATGGCCTAATATTGCCCATGCACAGAAATATCTTTATTGCTGTCAGAAGCATCCTGGTGGCTAATAATTTTAAATTCATGTTCTTTACGAAGTGTGTTCTGTTAATGAAATCTTAAGGGGTTTGCAAAATCCACTGAATTCCTGAAACCATTTCTTCACTGCTTTTGGGTGTTCAACTTTAACACAATAGACATGGTTTGACATCTGACAGTACAGAAAACCATATAATATAAAAGATAGAGCTAGAAGAAATACTTCCTACGCCTTAGCAAGTTATTGAAATATGATTTGTTGAACTGGCAGCTATTAAATATTTTTTTTTTTTTTTTTCGTAGCCGTAGGCTAAATATTTAACTTCTTTTGTTAACAGAGTAAGACACTAAATATATTTTGTATTAGCAAAAATGTGCCTGTTCCAAAATGTCCCTACTGACATGCCTTGCTGCACAGAATATTGTACATGTCTAGTAGAACCACACATTTTGGAGAGGATATTTCTCCTCCAAAATAGTTTATGGGATAGGTGTGTGCAGTGACAAGTGGCTGTCATTACAGAGGAAAATTTTGCACTACCCATCCCCACTATAGGTTTTTAAGCCCATAAAGTGGCAGCCTATTGTGTGGCAGTCAATGGAGATATCAGCATCCACTATTAGAGTGGGATGTTTGAGGAGGAGCAGAGGTTTGCCAACGTTTGGCATTGCATAAGTTGAGGGGTAGAGATGGGGACTCCAGTGTATGAATCGAGGAGTAGAGATGGGGATTCCAGTGCATGAGTTGAGGGACAAAACCACACAGAGCATCCTAGTCTTGTGAAAATGGTTACCAGGTTTTATTTGATTTGAAACAACAGTGTGCATGGAGCAAACAATATTATGCAAAGTAAATATTGGAAGTTAACGTTAGGTACAATCTTCTAAACTAAAAACAATTCGTTTTTAGCACTCCCTATGCTTTGTCTTTAGCTAACCAAAAACACTTTTATCCTTTGTCACATAATAAATATTTATTAGTAATATAAAAAATAAACAATGGAAAAATACAATAGCCCTAAAGGTGTACCCTTTAGCAGTCTTACTATGCATTAATTACCTTGACAATAACCTGACTAGTTTGACTGCCTAAGTAATTGTGTTGGTAAATTCTGTTCACGTGTTTTTATCATAATCTGACAATGGACAAAAAAAGTTAAGATAATTTTTGGTTACTTTGCACTTAACATTTTTCTTTTACACTTAACATTTCTTAATCAAATTTAAACGTTTTGTACTTTTGTCATGCTGCGTGCACACGGGTTAAGAAAAGGCAGCTTTGTTTGTAAATAAACTTCATGTGATCATCATGATTGGAAATGATAAGATTGCGATGATCACATGGTTAAGAACTACGCTGATTGATTCCAGTTGTTAGTGTGAGACCTGCAGCTCAGCGAGAGAGCGGTATCTGAACCACACAAAACTACAGAAGACATTAAAACTTTTTCATTATTGAAACATTCAAAAGTAATATCTACTGATGGCCCCTAACCTATTCCGTCTCAATATTAACTTTACCATCAATGTGCTTATTGGTGTCTTATAAGAACAAAAAACATGTGGGGTTACCCTTCTCCCAACAATTTTACCTACTGTCCCTTCCTTCATCTTCTTTGACTTTATCTCATGCTCTTCTTTTTTATGTCTATTCTTTTCCTGTCATTTCTCACTAATTGCAGTGCAAGACCCCGATGATGAGCAAATGAAAAGAATGAGGTAAGTATCGGCTGAAAGCACAGCTGATGGCAGAAGACTTTTCCCTCCGTTAATATTAAATTGATTGGGTATGAGCAAGCCAACAGGTTTTCCACTTTCCAAATGAAATGTAGCCTGCCCTGGCCTAAAACTTTGTAGTGCATTCAAGTATTTATTTTCAGGCTTCCAGTGAAGCCTCCTTGGAACATAGATCAAAACTGATATTAAACCACACTGCTTTCATTCAACTGCTAAATGCCCATTGAGGTTCTGTAATTTGACAGTTGTATGGTAAGGGCTGGGCTTAACATTTAATTTTGACTAGAAGTCAAGGCCCCAGTTTGTGCCGAAGAGCCAAGGCTCTTTGAAATAGGCATTTATTTTTATGACTGTCGCAAGTGCTGATACCTTTTAAGGACATTTTAGGCCAAGTCAGGTTTACTTTAAATTGATTCATGGGTGAACATGCTTTTTTCAAAAATGAATTCTGTTTTCTGATTCCCAAGACACATACTAGTTTTAGGACAGGGAAGTAGGATCAGCTTTACTAATCAAGAAGTAGTATGTAACCCGAAAGTTGGAGAATGGCTAACTCCATCCAATATGGATATATACCTTTGATAGATGTCTTCTTATTTATAACAGATTCCCACTGGTCCGGATTTATTAAAATTGAGTGGGGAAGACAGATACACAATTTCTTCCATGCATATCAACAATTTATTTTTTTAAGAATACATTATAACAATGTGGAATGCTAACTGAACATTATGTAATAATGCAAACTTATAGATTCTCCAAAGACATATGTTTCTTGTTGCTAGTTTATTTTTAAAATATAAAATATAGTTTAACTTCAGCGTATTAATTACAAACTAGTTTCCTTTTTAAGTGGTTCAGCCCCAGCCCCTGTATTCTATAAATATATTTTGCAGAGCAGACACTTAAAGCTGCAGATGCAGTTTAACACAGTTACACTGCTAGCCTATCTACTCTTAAAAGCCAAAAGCCTTATACTAAAAATGCCTTAACAGCTGGATCCTAAGCAGAATGTAAAAGGACAGAAAAATCTAATGTTTGTATTGGCACATAAAACTAATACTGTTCTCCAGCAGCAGTGCTGTAAATATTGGCTAAATTTGAAGTAAATTGGCCAAATCCTTTATTTTAAATTCTATGCTCAAATAGGTCTCAAATTGGATTGATTTGGTTAATGTAATTTGTCATTATACTTGACCAAACATAATAAGTTAGAGATTATGTCATGCAAATTCAGCTGCATAAATAAATAAGTGGGTAAAAAATGTAAATAAAATAACATAAAACGTAAGTTCAAAAATGGGCAGTTTTACATATTAACAGGCTTATTATGAAGGATTAAAGTAGCTCTAAATTTCTTGTAAAGATTTATAACACTTCACCTTCATTAAACCTACTGGCCTATTCACACTATTGTATTGTATTTACCTATTCACACTTATGTTTTTATTTGCCCTCCTAAAACTGCACCTATAGCATAATGAGAGCTCTGTTACTATTTGTATTACACTACAATATACTAAGGTAAATTAATAATCTACCCCCCCGGTCCATGCTGCACTTACCTCCATGGGTGATTTAACTCTCACGGTAAATCCGGGGATTTGAAATCCCCACTCACTTCCCACTTTTTTTTTCCTTAGGGCTTCTGGGAAGGATCAGAGCAATTCTAATTGGTCAAAGTCCAACAAAACAGAATGGCTCTAATCTGTCCTAGAAGCCCTTGGAAAAGAAGGGGAAGAAGATCAGGGCTTTCAAATCCCTGAACCACTGCACTGGGTGCATAGGCAGTGACCGCTAATCCTCCACAGAGATAAGTGCCAAGGATGGAAAGGGTGTAGGTCAGTGATGGCGAACCTTGGCACCCCTGATGTTTTGGAACTACATTTCCCATGATGCTCAAGGACTCTGCAGTGTGGTTTAGCATCATGGGAAATGTAGTTCCAAAACATCTGGAGTGCCAAGGTTCACCATCACTGGTGTAGGTTATTTACATTTTTCATTTGTTTTTGAAAAAGGTGAACTGACACTTGAAATCATATCTAAATGCAAGGAAAGAAAGTGTGATACACATATATAAGCATTAGGACTAATAAACTGGTATATCTTACATTTAAATTTTTATATTTACAGGCATACCCCACTTTTAAGTACACAATGACGTTTATTTACTAAAGCTAGAAAGTGCAAAATCGGGCTCATTTCTGCATAGAAACCAATGAGCTTCTAACCCCAGCTTGTTCAATTAAGCTTTGATAATAAAACCTAGAAGCTCATTGGTTTCTTTGCAGAAGTGAGCCTGATTTTGCACTTTCTAGTTTTAGTAAATAAACCCCATGGCGTACTTACAAGTGAGGTATGCCTGTATATACTTTAACGCCAGTGCAATTGTGCATGTTTACACCTTGATTTCTCTGTACAAATATGTAGTGGTCAGATTTCCCAACTGATGTCTGACATACATATGGGTACCTTTTTGGTTTAGTCAGCTGAACTAGACAAAATCAAATCTATAATGAAAACATTTGTTAGCAGGAGACATTTCAAGAGACACTTCTGCCAGAGAAAGCTGCAGTTTAGTTGATTATTTCTAAATACATCCATAGGTGATTTTTTCCCATCGTGATAAAGGGTTCTGAAATTACTTCTATTATCTATACTTGTTTTCTCCTTTAGCCATTTCTTCTGTTCTTATTCTGTTCTTTTTCTTGTTCTGTCTTATCTCCCTTATATTTTCACTTTCCAATCCCATCCCACCCCGTGACACAGGGAAAAGTTCATCACAGAGCTTCAGAGCCCCCGGTATACTCGTTTGCGTGACTGGCACCACGAGAGATCAGCCACCTCCCTAAATGTGAAGCCTTGAGCAGAGAAACGAGGGGCGGGACCAGGTGGGGAAGGATATTTCCGAAGAGGACAAGGAAGCTGACATGCTTCTATTATCTCATGAATGTTCTTTGTCACATTAACTACTCCTGATGTGCCAAATCCAAGGGCCATTTCTTTACCAACGGTGTGATGTCCACAACTTTCAGTGTTACTAGCAGTTGTAAATATATCATGTATTTCCCTATCTACTTATTGTTCTCTCTACAGGCGTAATCTGGTAATATGAATAATGTGATAAATGTGTCATAACTTTCCAGGAATCTTTACCCTGACGATTCACTACAAATTTGTTGGAGAATAGAACAAGAACTTTCATCATTGTTTATTGTGTTTAGCAGCAAAAAAAAGAGATAATACATCTTAATACAAGTAAAAATTTGTATATTACTGTAACTTTTGAAGGACATGTAGTTCTATTGACATTTTTTGTCATTACAACCAATTCTATACTTGTCTGCTATTTATATTTTCTTAAGTGTTATATTTACACGTAAAGACAAAGTCCTGCATGGACTATATAATAGCGTTTGCCATACTGCACTGCCCCATCTCACATTTACGTCAACCTTGTGCATTCTCTCCCTCTTTTGTGTGCAGTTATGGTAAACGCAGCATCTGTGTTTAGCAAACAAAAAAAAAAAAAAGACAAAAAAACATACTTATTAGATTCTTTAATATAAGCTATTCTGGATAATGTAACTATCAGTAATGTGCTAATACTTTGACAAAAAGATGGGAAAACATGGATACAATAAAACCATATTGAATGTATCTTTTTTTGTGAAAGTGCTTTCTTGTTTCTGCTCCTAGGCAAACAGTAATACATACCCTTTAACCCAGTTATTGATTAATAATGAACCCTTTATATATTAACCACTTTTAATTGTGATCAGGTTGTCTTTTGATTTAAGGTATGCTTACCACACAGCACAGCAGGTCCTGAACCTCCCTGTAGATTACACTCTCAAACTCTAACAATTAGCTTCTCTAATTTGTCCCCTTTTTGTTTGTTAAAACTACCATCAATAGCATTTTATTTTATTTTATTTGTTTGATAAGTGCAGAAACTAAAATACCTGTTGATCCTGCCAGAAATCTAGTAAACCTATAGATTCCTGTGTTCTCTACCTCTGCTGCACTATAATCGGTTAGCATTATTATTCCCATTTCTTTCTGTGGGCTACCAAACACCTTCCTCCTATGTTATTGCAATGATTAGAGCAATGGTCATCATCCCTGTCCTCAGGGCCCACTAACAGGCCAGGTTGTATGTATTACCTTGGGGAGATGCAGACTAGACTACTGCAATCATTGAGCAGCAAATGTCATCACCTGTGATGTACTTCAGTTATCTTGCAAACCTGGCTCCTTAGGACAAGGTTGATGACCACTGGATTAGAGGTACTTTGTCATCCTAAAACTCTCCTTATCCCAGGTTGACAACACATTGTAATCCTAGGACAGAAAAGGGTAAATTTACTAAAAATGTTGCTCTCAGAATCTGGTGCAGCTGTGCATGGAAACTGGTCAATTTCTAACCTCAGCTTGTTCAAATAAAGTGGATGTAAACTCTCTCCTATACCCAGTGAAGTGAATGGCTTCAGATGATACACAGAGATAAAACAATTCCTCCTACAAGTTTTATTTGTATATCAGCTGTCTTCAGCTTTATATATTCTTTAGAAAGTGAACATCGTGTTAGAATTTTTACTTCCTCTTTCAGCTGTGGGAGGGGAATCTTGGCATACATTGTGTGACAGCTGATTGGAGGAAAGGCACATACCTCCACTCCACATAGACAGAGGAAGAAAGAAACATGCAGAGCTGTGAATAGACCAGCTCACTGCTAATTATTATTTATAACGACCTCCCCGACATGCGTTTTCAGCTGCTTTTATGCTTTTTTTTATGCTTTTATCTTCTGTGTCGGAGAACTTGTCAGAAGTTCTCATGTTGATAACAGAGGAACAAAGCAGTAGAAAGACTTTAGACTCAGGGCTTTTTGAGAGGGATAAGTAAACACTACAGAGACATGTGCTCAGATCAAACTTCATGAATCAGGTTTACATCCACTTTAAGCTTTGGCAATAAAACCTGAAAGCTGATTGGTTTCTATGCAGAAGTGAGCCTGATTTTGCACTCTCCAGCTTTAGTAAATAAACCCCTAAGTGTTTTACTGCATGGATCACCAGGTCAAAATAAAGGAAAACATATATAAGGACTGATGAAATTCAGTATTAAACATTTTTGTTTTACATGATTTTAGATACACGTTACCATGTTAATGTCAATCAAAAAGCAGTTTTTAATCTGTTTCAATGTGTACAGGTAGCTCTCATTGAAATATTATGAAATTGAAATACCATGAATATTCAGGCACTTTGTGTTATGAGATGACAACTGTCTCCCAATTGTGTGTCTGCATTGTTACCCTGTTACCTGCATTTCTGCTGGAGGCTACAAGTGGCTGTTCAAAAACATTAAAGCTGGTTCAGAATTTCGATGTACAGCAAACACATGAGCAAAATGTAAACAGGAAAATGGCTGAAAGAAGCTGCTTTTTATACAGTGCCTTACAAAAACTATGGGGTTGATTTACTAAAATTGGAGAGTGCAAAATCAGGTGCAACTCTGCATAGAAACCAATCAATTTCTATTTTCTTTTTGTCAAGGCCTAATGGAAAAAGCTGAAGCTAGTAGCTGATTGGCTACCATGCACAGCTGCACCAGATTTTGCACTCTCCAGTCCTAGTAATTCAACCGCTATATCTCTTCCAGTTAGTAGTTAAATCTACTTAAAACATTTTAGTCCAATCAGCACTTATGCTAGCTAGCCTGTAACTGGAAAAGGAAGGAGCAGCAGCACACTGCTGAGGCCAACTCTGTGCTTTATCCTCCTGTAAGGTATGTTCATATATTAAACTGACAGGTGTCTATGCAAAGCATATCAGATCACTGATTGGTTTACTCTACTAATATTTCTTATTACTGTAAGAGTGCTGCTCAACACTGGTCAAAAGGAGAAGCGGCCCAGGGCCCACCATATCCATAGGACAGGAACATGGATACCAAACCGGTGAAGCTTGTTTCAGATTATATAAAAAAAGAGAACCTCTGCTCAGTTTGAGAGCCCACCAGGGAGTGAACGAATGATAAACATCCCCTTTTCCCTTGTGTTCCAGTCATGTAATTGTCCTGCTAGAAGTCAGGAGGATCTCCACAACAGGGACGCAGACCTCAATGAAGGGCTGACAGAAGCTCCAACCTTTTCGCTGTAGTACACCTTTTTTGCATAGCACTGAACACTTCCCAAAGAGCTGGACCCAAAATGCCACTTAAACCAGCTACTTACTGCATCTTGGAAATAGACTCCTCACAGGCTGGATTCATTTTTGGAAGTCTATGAAGAGCGTTCCCTGGTGTTTCTTGGTCCAGCTCCCAATGTGCACCACATTGCATCTTTAAAAGTCCTGAGCAAGAGCTTCTAAAACAAGGTTCTTTCTCTTACTTTTATTATTAGCCAAAAAAAGCTTCAGGTGTCCCTTTCTGATTTCGTCTTTGTTAAAGGACCAGATATCTTCCTAGAGTAGCAAGATGACACAAAAAGGGCTTCTAAAAATGTTTTTTTACGGAGGGAGGAACTAGAAAATTCAGAATGATAAATTGAATACAATCAATAAAAGACTGCAAGTGCCAGTTCCATGGTGCAGTCAAGATATTCTTGATGTAACGAGCCTTAAAGAGTGTATAATCAAAGAAAGAACATAGTTACCTACACTATGCTATTGTTATTGGAGATAAAGATTAGTATTATTCCATACTGAGTTCTGTTTTCATAGAATACAATTTCTTTTTTTAACATCAGCATTGTACGAGGGGGTGCTGATAAGTATTGAGACTTACCCAGAAAAAAATGAGCGAGGAAGCAGTAAATTGCAAGGTAACATTTCATCGTGGATCTGCTTAGCACCTTTCCCTTGGAGAAACAGGAACTTGATAATGGGCCTATGCTCTTCCACATTGAATTTTTCTGGAGGTGCTGCCATGTTCACTTTGGACCTGAAAAAGAAAGATATGTTAAAATCATAGGTATCTGATTTGCACCATTGAATATAGACAAATTGGCCAGTACACCCTGCAATTTACAGCTTCCTCTGTCAATTTTTTTCTGGGTAAGGCTCAGTACTTATCAGCACCCCCTTGTAATAAAAATACAAATGGTTATTTTTGCCAATCCAATATAAGCTTACTTGAAAAATTTATTTTCATGTTTTGAGTGCTGCCTGTGTGTTGATCATTTCTTTCCACAGCCTACTCGATTCCCAGCATGCTTTGCAGCTTCTATGCACTTCTACTTGCGTTAAGTTTATAAGGACTACATATCCTATGGTACCTTGCTGCCCGTACTGACTCCACCTCCTGCAACTGATCCTCTCCTCAGCAGTGGCTACTCACAGGGCATTGTGAATAAGTGTCACAGAATGCAAGGAAGTAAATGTGTGGGGATCTTCGCAAAGTAAATTTACAAACTTCAAGATAGTTCTGAGTAATAGCAATAGGCAAGAAATAATTAAAATACAATGTGTAAATTGATCTATCATTTTACATTTTGACCATAGATGCACTTTAACAATACAATGGCATTAGTGGATAGTACTGCTGCTTGGGTTTTTATGTGGGGTTTACGGAATACAAACTCTTCAATCTCTGAGTATAGTGAATGCAAATTCAGTTTGCAAAAAATGCCCAATCACATGGAAGAAGAAAAAAAACATTTTTGCTTGTACATGATTGGCTGATAGTAGTCTGAAAAGCTTCATCTCATTCACTCAGCTCTACAAATTGCAACTTCCTTTCTAAAGTGAACAGTCTATTTGCCTTTAGTAAATCAACCCCACTGCATATCATATACAAAGTCTGTATTTCACTTGAGTTTTTCAATATAAAACCATATTACAAATTGTGGGAACTTGTGCTTTTCGGAGCTTGCCAATATTTGGTCACTATTGAGTTCAGTGTAAGGTAAGGGCAACACTTAGTATACAATATATAAAGAATGGTGTAGAGTCTAATGAAAGATTATTTTAAAGGCCAAAGCTTTAAGAGCTTAAACAGTTTTACATGCTGGAAAGAAAGGTAACATGACATCTTTCCCCTTGAAACTGAAAAAGGAGAATCAATTAGATTTGGTGCCTGAGGGTCTGTCAATGTATAAACCAAAGTGTAAGTAATGCCGATGGGGAAGGTATATGTCTCTGTCTGCCTCCCTGTACTCTTTTCAGGCACATTGTTTCCCAATAAAAAAGGAATATGACGTGTGCCCAATTTGCAGCTTTTGTGACTAAGCCTTCCTGTCTGCTGGAGCACAAAACTCTGAGTCAGTACATTGGAGACGCAAGTAGGGGGTTACTTTACATCTCACTGCATCACATTGGCATTGTTAGCTTATATACAGCACTGTTGCTGGGTAATCGTACGCAAATGTATTTGTAGAATAAATAAGTCCTTTCTTTCCTATAAATCCATAGTCATCCATAGCTTCGTTAATTAGTCCATATGTAACAGGTACTGTGGAAACATTGATTCCACTTTTGTTATTTTTCCTGATCAATGTCTGTAAATCATATTAGCATATACTGCAAGATTTGTGGGCAAGGTGTCCCTACCGTTTGCTTAATCAGTGCCCTCCAATTATTTCTTGCTAGATGTGCTCTGTGTGTGTAGCTAGAGATTTCAGAGATCAAAGAGCATGACAGAATGGTGCATATCTTTAGTTATAGAGTAGTTGTATGTAGAGGAGTAATTGGATGGCACAGGCCCCTAATGCTAAATCTGAACAGCAGTCCTCTGATGTGCAGTACAAAGAGTTTGTTCATTTTGTTAAAGTGTATTTAAACCCAAGAATACAATTTCTAAATGGTAAAAAAAGTGTAGTTATGGTAAAAACTAGTCCTATATTGATTTCCTTTTTTTTTTTTTTTTCTTTTTTTTTGTAGCCTACTCCTATTCCTCCGAACGATCTTAAAGTTTGAAAGTTTTTACTTTTTGAAAAATCCTACATATTTGCTTCCTTAAATTCTGGGATACATATTTACTGTGCCCTGTGAATATTTACTGCCTGCCTTCTGAACTACAGGAGGCACAGTCAGTACAGGTAACACTTCATACCATATCTGCTTGCAGGTAGCAAGGTACATGGAAAAAATAGCCCTTTAGACATCAAAAGTAAACCAACGGACTGATCAGAAAAGAAGCTGCAAAGCATGCCGGGAATCCAGTAATGTGTTAAATCTTTAGTAAACCAGGAAAAAAATAAAAACACCTGTAAGGCAATTGCATAATGTGCTTGTATGCATGAAATACTTGCCTTGGAATGAAGCATTCCAGCGGCGTGCTCTCACCACTGACCTCTTCCTCCCCCCCCCCCCCCCCCCCCCGCTCTTTCTTCTGGGTTTGTACGCTTCGGCTATGTGGAGCTCTCAGTTCTGACACAAAGCTCTGAAGGTCCAGCAAGGTATGCCGGACCTTCCAGTGATGCAACTGGCTGCAACCTAAATAATAAACGTTTAGTAGATATTAATTTTTATCTATATGTACAATGCCTTGAAAAATATTCATACCCCTTGAAATTTTCCACATCTTGTCATGTTACCACCAAAAATGTAAATGGATTTTATTGGGATTTTATGTGATAGACCCACACAAAATGGCACATAATTGTGAAGTGGAAGGAAAATGATAAAGGATTTACAAACAAATGTTTTTATATTTACAAATCTGTGAAAAATGTGGTGTGCATTTGTATTCAGCCCCCCTGAGTCAATACTTTGTAGAACCGCCTTTCACTGCAATTACAGCTGCAAGTCTTTTTGGGTATGTCTCTATCAGCTTTGCACATCTAGAGTGACATTTTTGCACATTCTTCTTTGAAAAATTGCTCAAGCTCTGTCATATTGGCTGGAGAGCGTCTGTGAACAGCAATTTTTAAGTCTTACTAAAGATTCTTAATTGGGATTTAGGTCTGAACTTTGACTGGGCCATTCTAACACCTGAATATGCTTTGATCTAAACCATTCCATTGTAGTTCTGACTGTATGTTTAGGGTCGTTGTCCTGCTGGAAGTTGAACCTCTGCCCCAGTCTCAAGTCTTTTGCACACTGCTCTGTATTTGGCTCCATCCATCTTCCCATGGCCAGCTTTCCTGTCCCTGCTAAAGAAAAGCACCCCCACAACATGATGCTTACACCACCATGTTTCAAAAGGGTGATGGTGTGTTTAGGCTGATGTGCAGTGTTGGCTTTCTGCCACACATAGCATTATACATTTTGGTCTCATCTGACCAGAGCACCTTCTTCCACATGTTTTCTGTGTCCCCCACATGGCTTCTCGCAAACTGCAGATTTATATATGTGTTGTCTTCAACTTTCTAGACTCTTTAGAATTCTAACATAGTGTTAGAATTTCTACTTCTTTATTCAGCAGTAGGAGTGTAGTCTAAGTCTTGGCATACACTGTGTGACAGCTAAATGGAGGAAAGGTACACACCTCCTCTGCACATAGGCAGAGAAAGGAAGCAATGTGCAGAGCTGTGAATAGACCGGCACTCTGTTAATTTATTTATAGCACCCACCCCACCACAAATTTCAGGCTGGTTTTTATCTCGGTTGTCGGAGAACAGGAATGAAACAGCAGAAAGGCACAGGACTTAGGGCTTTGGAGAGGGATACGCAAATACAACAGATATGTGCCAAAGTCAAATGTTATGATTCGGGTTTACATCCACTTTAAGGTTCTCTAACAAACCTGAGGGCTTCACAGAACAGCTGTATTTATATTGTGATTAAATTACACACAGGTGGACTCTATTTACTAATTAGGTGACTTCTGAAGGCAATTGGTTCCACTAGATTTTAGTTAGGGGTATCAGAGTAAAAGGAGGCTGAATACAAATGCACGCCACACTTTTCACATATTTAATTTGTAAAACATTTTGAAAACCATTTATCATTTTCCTTCCACTTCACAATTATGTGCCAGTTTGTGTTGGTCTATCTGTTCTGTCTCAAGGATATATATACATAGCTAACCTTCTTATCCCAATAAATTCAGATACCATATTTCTTTGATCTCAGTTTTATTAGAACAAGCCAGGTGAAACTACAAAATAACAGAAATAGACCTCAATAAGTACAATATTGAATACATTGCAGAAACAACGATATACAATATAGGATCAGATAGTAAAAACTTACTTTGTAAGTTCCCTAAGGGGTGATGGCGATGGATTGAGAGACATGTTTTGCTTCCTGCAAGGTCGTAAAAATGGTGGCTGGTTCACTTCCTGTGAAAATTCTACCCAGAAGCCCCTGCTTATTAACAACTTCCTTAACTACACATAGTAACTCTAAATAAACAGAACAACTGCAGCAATACCAAAAAGGATTGCTAGATGGAGCCTGCACATCCCCTTATGATTGTCTTTTATGTAAATTACACACTTTACATGTAAATTTAACAATACTGTTTCAAATGAACAGCTTAAACATCTGAATGGACAGAAGACTATCACATAAAATCCCAATAAAATACATTTAAATTTTTGGTTGTAACACAACAAAATGTGTAAAATTTCAAGGGGTATGAATACATTTTCAAGGCACTGTAAGCCTTATAGGCTTACCAGTAGGTAAAAATCACCAAGCACGCTTTACTACTGTTTTTAAAGAGATGGTTAACAGACAGGAAGCACTCGCAACATAAATTATTTCAAGTGAACTTGTATTGTATTGTTAAAAAAAATTATCATTTGTACTGCTATTACAATCGCAAAAAACAAAAGATTTCCCAGCACACTAAAGCTGGATACACACTATACAATTTTCTGTGAATTTTTTTTCCTTCAGATTTACCAAAACTATATAATATGAGGTCAAACTTTAAGAGTTTCAATTTGTATGCAATCAGGCAGGCCCTTGCACTACATGGCTTTGGTAAAACTAAAGGAAAGCTGACAACAAAAGTTGTATAGTGTGTACTGGGTCTTACTGACCAGCCTGCAAAACAACAAAATTGACCCTGTCATAACAGTCTGTTAAAAACGGAGGGCTTTGTTTGCACACATGTGCACATATATGCATAAGCCAAATTGCCTATGCCAAGGGACCTCTCTATATACAGCTGTGGCCAAAAGTTTTGCGAATGACACAAATATTAATTTTCACAAAGTCTGTTGCTTCAGTATTTTTAGATCTTTTTGTCAGATGTTACTATGGTATACTGAAGTATAATTATAAGCATTTCTTAAGTGTCAAAGGCTTTTATTGACAATTACATTACATTTATGCAAAGAGTCAGTGTTTGCAGCATTGACCACATCCTGACTGATGGCAGCCCATTCCTGCATAATTAATGTTTGGAGTTTGTCAGAATTTGTGTTATTTTTATTTTTTTATCCACCCACCTCTTGAGGATTGACCGCAAGTTCTCAATGGGATTACGGTCTGGGGAGATTCCTAGCTATGGACCCAAAATTTCCATGTTTTGTTCTCCAAACCACTTAGTTATCACTTTTTGCCTTATGGCAGAGTGCTCCATCATGTTTGAAAAGGCGTTGTTCCTCACCAAACCATTCTTGGATGGTTGGGAGAAGTTGCTCTCAGAGGATGTTTGTGTACCATTTTTTTTATTCATGCCAAAGTGTGAGTGAGCCCACTCCCTTGGCTGAACAGCAACCCCACACATGAATGGTCTTAGGATGATTTACTGTTGGCATGACACAAGGCTGATGGTAGTGCTCACCTTTTTCTTCTCTGGACAAGGTTTTTCCAGATGCCCCAAACAATCTGAAAGGGGATTCAAAAGGGAAAATTACTTTACCCCAGTCCTCAACAGTCCAATCCCTGTACCTTTTGCAGAATATCAGTCTGTCTCTGATGTTTTTCCTGGAGAGAAGTGGCTTCTGTGCTGCCTTGCTTGACACCAGGTCATCCTTCAAAAGTCTTCGCCTCACTGGGCATGCAGATGCACTCCCACCTGCCTGCTGCCATTCCTGAGCAAGCTCTGCACTGGTGGTGCCCTGATCTCTCAGCTGAATCAACTGTTATGCCGTGTACACACGACCGGACTTTTCGTCGGACTTGGCCACACACGACCGGACTAAGTCCGTTCGAAAGTCCGTTAGTTTTGAACATGATGATGTAAATAGGACTAAACCAGGAAGTTCAATAGCCAGTAGCCAATAGCTGCACTTGCGTTGTATTTGGTCCGTCGGACCAGCACACAGACGAACGGTTTTCCCGATTTTTAGTCCGTCGAATAGATTTGAAACATGTTTAATTTCTAAGTCTGTCTGACTTTTGGGGAAAAAAAGTCCGCTGGAGCCCACACACGATCGAATTGTCTAATGGATTCTGGTCCGCCGGAAAGTCAGATCGCGCGTACGCGGCATAAGAGACGGTCCTGGAGCTTGCTGGACTTTCTTGGGGGCCCTGAAGCCTTCTTCACAAATGCAGTGGAAATGTTTTTGTATGCGATTAAGTTAATTTTCATGGCAAAGAGGAACTTTGCAATTCATCTGATCGCTCTTCATAACATTCTAGAGTATATACAAATTGTCATCATAGAAATTGAGGCAACAGACTTTGTGAAAAATATTTTGTGTCATTCTCAAAACTTTTGGCCATGGCTGTAAATTTTGGTCCTAACTGTAAATTTCCAGAGCCTCCATAGTAGGAGCACATACTGTATAAGAATAGATAGATTAAGGACAGGTATGCCTCCAGGGAGCCCATCCCTCCTTAAAGGCACAGGGGCCCAGCAAGACCATAGTGACAGCAAAGGCACCCCATGCCTATTACAATGCTGATGTTACAAAATAATAGTGTATGCTGTGTGGCTTGGCTTTAATTCGTTAATCAATTTCATCTAAATTTGCTTTCACATCTAACAATACCTCTCCTCAGATTGACAAAACTGCTGTCCAATGGTGTCTCTTTTGCTTCTCCAGTCAGGATGTTTGTGAAAATAAGGAAAAGTTTAAAAAAAAAAAAAAAAAGCTATGTTCAGCCACCATAGCTAAGAATTTGTAAGCTGCAATATATTAAGTTTTTGTTTTAGGATTATCACCACATTAATATATTGCAGCTTACCAGTCCTTACATGTGGTGGCTGCGTTTGTTTTCTTTTTCAGGCTTTTTCCCCCTCTGTGTTCACCTAACGATCCTGTCCTAGTGGTGAAAATTGACTAAAACTGGAGCACACAGAATATGGTGCAGCTATGCATAGTAACCAATAAGCTTCTAGGTTTTATTTTCAAAGCTTAATTGAACAAGCTGATGTTTGACGCTCACAGCTGCATCAGATTCTGTGTGCACTAGTTTTAGTAAATCTCTCCCAGTGTGACAATTTTACACTAATTGTACTTTATCCAGGGCTCAAAATTTCAAGTCCTGAGCTACTAGCCAGGCCTCAAGGGTTACTCGCCACCAGTTGCCTCGCCCAACCCTGCCCCTAAATACGCCCACCCCTAAACATGCCCTCATAAATCATCTCAATAAATAACGCTTACATTTTTTATGCAGAATTAAGTTATAAAAATAAATATTAACAACAACTTTATCTGTGCCCACCAATGCAGCCTGCCTGTGCCCAATGCAAGCAGCCTGTGCCCACCATTCACCATGCAGCCTGTCCCCACCAGGCACCATGCAGTCTGTGTCCACCATGCAGCCTGTGTCCACCATGTACCATGCAGCCTTTGCCCACCATGCAGCCTGTGCTCTACCTGTGCAGGGGAAGAAAGGGACAGGAGAGCCACCCCAGATGTTCACATCGCAGGGAACACAGCGTTATTGGCTTTCATTAAAATTTCTGTGTTGCCGCTGCTCAATGTCATAAACAGCCCCGCCCCCTGGCCAGGGAACTTTGATTGACAGATCACCCGTCACCGGGATTGGACATGTGATCTGTCTATCAAAGTCCCGGGACCAGGAGGAGAGGCTGTATCTGACAGTGAGCGGTGGGGCACATGGCAATGTGAAATGAAACCTGATATCGCTGTGTTGCCCACGCTGCGCTCTGAACATCCTGGGCAGCTCTCTCTCTCGCTTCTCCTCTGCGATTGTTGGGAGAAGGACTCCCATTTCACCATGGCTGATGGCTGCCGGCAGTGCTGCCCCCCCCCACTCCAGGCAGCCCTTCCTCGACAGCCCTCAAAATGTGAGCAGGCGAGTGCAATTTTTGAGGGCTGCTGTATCTATAAAGCTACTTTCACAATGAGGCGCTTTACAGGCGTTTTAGCACTAAAAACAGCGCCTGTAATGCGCCTCTCCTGTCGCTCCAGTGTGAAAGCCTGAGTGCTTTCACAATGGAGCCGTAAGCAGCATCTGTGGGGCACTTTAGGAGTATTGTATACACTGCTCCTAAAGTGCCACTGCCTATTGAAATCAATGGGCAGAGCTTACAAAGCGATTCGACAGCGGCGCTTTGTGGGCACTATTAACCCCTTCATTGGCAGAAAAGCGCCGCTAAAAATAGCAGCGCTTTACCGCTGACTCTCCCCCACCCATGTGTGAACGTGCCCTAAAGGCGCAGTGTTAGTAGCCTGTGTCAGGGAAAGTGTTAGGACTACTGAACATTTCCTCTTCTCCTCTTCTTCCTAAAACAGGGTGGAGGTGTTTTGTAGTGCTGTCATCCAACTAAAAGAATAAGGAACTTAATAGATTTGGGGCAGGGTCAACAGTTATTTTTCTGCATTTATCAAACAGATTTAACAAAACGACTAAATATTTAACAGACTAAAAGAGTGAATAAAAGAATTTCACTGACAAGATCTACATACACTTTAAAATACATTATATTATCTTATTTTTACATAGAGGTGTATGTGAAGGCAAAATAAAATGTCATGTATCTCTGAAATACATGCATATTTCCCCATATATTATCCCTTTATTATCCCTTTATCCCTTTTATGTAAGTAGGGAAAAATTACTTTTTATGTGCCAGAAATATAGTGTGCTCTTACCTTCTGGTTTGAGCTGATAACAGCATTTTTAAATCCTATGCGTGTGGTGTCAGCCCTGCCTACTTATTTTTTGATGAATTACAAAGAACTCCTCCCTCCTCATCTCCATAACCTTCCCTTGTGTGAAAGCATAAGGCTCATAAAGTTCACATGATTTCTGACAAAATCGAAAGTATTTTTTATAACTTATCGAGCAGATATATTAAAAACGTTAATACAAATATATAAATTTAGCATATCTAATATGAGCAAATGGGACACGTTCATTGTTAGGGGTTACAGATAATAGAGCAAAAGGCAAACAGAAGGGTTTGGTTTTATCCCACAGAGATTATAATTTGATCATGCAGCTGGTAATTACGAGGGAGTAGAAGCTGTCCTGGGATCTGTTGACTTGGGCGGCGGGGGGTTGCATGTTTCTCTATTCTCCCTGTATGCCAGGTCGAAAGCCATCTGAAAACAGTTGGTTCAGCTGGTACGGGACTTTCGGCCCGCGTGTACATTTCCCTGTCTGACAGAAGCCAATCTCACAACCAACTTCTGCTGAACGTGCATGCTGGAAAACCAGCATCAGATCCATATCCGATCAGCGCTGGCAGCCAATGGAAATTGAGGCACTAACATAGCTTGTGTTAGTAAAGTGATTTGTCTGTTTTTTTTTTTTTTTTGTTTTTTTTTTTTTACCTTCAGGCTGCAGGGTTGAACAAAAAATAGACTTATGGGGGTTATTTACTAAAGGCAAATCCACTTTGCATTACAAGTGCACTTAGAAGTGCAGTCGCTGTATATCCAAGGGGGCCATGGAAAGAAAATAAAACATTTTAGCTTGCACATGATTGGATAATAAAATCAGCAGAGCTTCCCCTCATTTCAGATCTACCCCTTAGATTTAGAGAGACTTCACTTCCAAGTGCACTTTCAGTGCAAAGTGGATTTGCCTTTCGTAAATGGCCCCCAATGTCTGTGTCAAGCTTAAGGTCCATGGCATTCTTCTGTGTGTGAACTGCTCTGTCTAAAGTGTTGGCCTATTGCAAATTTAAAATAGACATGAATGTTTCTGTAGACTGGATATAATTACCACCATTCTGGCTGGTCCCTCTTGGCAGAACTAGCTGCCGTGAATTGTTTAGCTGATTGCTGTTGTTTCCCCAGGGATTAGGAGAGCAACGCAAGTGTCTGGCTGTTCTGTCTTCCATAGATATTAACATTCAGCCTAGCTAATTGAACATGCAAGTATATTCATAAAAAAGACAATTTGTTCATGCCTTCATTTCCAGCCACCATCTTATGTTTACATGCAGCTTTTTATATGTGTACATTTTCCCGCTTGCAAATGTGGTTACCTGGGAATTGAAGCTTAAAGAGAATTTGTGATTAGAAGCAAAAAAGAATATGTAATCAAAAGAAAAAAAGAACTGCTGTGAGTATAAGGTGCAGCATCCTCCTAAGCTCTCCTGCCATGTTTGAATCCTGGGCGGTATAGAAAGGAAAAGTTTTGGCGTGTTTTGATTTGACCATTTACTACTTCCTGGCGCGTGGAAATTTCAATTTATCAATCACCTGGGGTGGGGCTTAGTGGCACACTACTTGGAAGTATTGGAGCTTTGCCTGTCGGAATCGGCCGAGATTTAGCCATAATGGAGGGGATTTGAAGTGTGCTTCAGGTATGTGCAGGTGCCTCT
Organism: Lithobates pipiens; assembly: GCF_037356315.1. Classification (NCBI taxonomy): domain Eukaryota; kingdom Metazoa; phylum Chordata; class Amphibia; order Anura; family Ranidae; genus Lithobates; species Lithobates pipiens. Next base: position 296,857,519 of record NW_027507903.1, read on the forward strand.
TGGTTACTGTACTTTATACATATAGCACTTTTTTCCGTTAATGTGTACAGGGCATAAGAGTTTACATACAGTAGGTACCCACAGAAAAGCACTGGATTAAACAATTTATCACAAGTCAATGAAAAATCTGCAAACGTAGCTATCTAGGTTTTTTTTAAAGCGAAATATCACGTCTTTTTGTTGGCTATTTATTGTTTGATATTTATTGTTTGCTTCCCATTTCCATCTCTATAAGCCTTATATGACCATTTAGAGTTTAGCCCTTTTTGCAGATCAAAGCAAACCTGCAGTAGTAATTCAAATGCCTGTTATGTTTTAAAGTTTTACTAAACCAACAACAGTAAAACCCCTTTCACACTGGGGGCATTTTTAAGGCGCTTTTGGGCTAAAAATTGTGCCTGTAAAGCGCCTGAAAACTCCTCTCCTGCAGTCCCAGTGAGAAAGCCAGAGTGCTTTCACACTGGGGTGCTGCGCTTAAAAAAAAAAAAGTCCTGCAAGCAGCATCTTTGGGGCAGGGAAGGAGCGGTGTATACACTGCTTCTGCCCATTGAAATTAATGGGCACTGCTGCCAAAGCCCCTGCAAAGCGCTTCAGCAGCGGCGCTACACAGGCACATTTAACCCTTTATTCAGCCACTAGCAGGGGTTAAAATCGGCCCACTAGCAGCCAAATAGTGCCACTAACACGACAGTAAAGCATCATTAAAACTAGTCAACACTCTCCCAGTGTGAAAGCAGCCTAAAATTAGTCTGTATATGCAGTAAAGAACCTAAGGGGTTAATGCGCATTGTGTAAACAAAAACAAAAAAAAAAGAAGCGGTTTGATGATGTCTTCTCTGATTTTCTGATTTCCCCCAACTTCCACTGTTTCCAACCCATCTCCTGATTGTACAGAGCCTTGGGGGCACTCTGCACATGCTCAGTTTGGTGTGTGTGTTGCTAGATGGTGTTTTTTTTTGTTTTTGGGAGGGTGCATGTGATTGACACAAGGCAAATCTGCACTGTCCAGACAGAGGGTCAGGGGTCATGCAGCCTTATAAAACAGTCAGAGGATAATGAAAAATCCTACAAGATTTAACCAGTGCTTGGCAGGACACTGATAGAAGTCACAAGACTGCTATATACTGCTGATGAGAAAAGGTATTTAGCAGTTTATATTTACTAAAATAATTGCATTTCCATGGTCTGTGTACTCTGGAAGACCAGATATAGTGAATGCAGAGTCCTGGATTTAGTAACACTGTAAGGTTCTGACACAGCACTGTGATCCACTGCATAGTGCCAGGAATCCATGAAATCCAGGACATCATGTGATGCAGCCAGCTTCCTGGTTTTCAGCACTGCCTGTCTGTTCCTGCCAGGGCTGGGACAAGGGGTGGGCAGGAGGGGTGGCTGCCCTGGGCACTGTTCTTGGATGGGAAATTTGAGGAGGTGTGCTAGGAGTGGAGAATTAAGGGGATTTGTATTGGGACGGGGTATAGGGAAGATTTGTGCTAGGAGGGAGAATTTTGGGGGGTTTGTGCTAGAAAGGGTAATATGGTAGGGGGTATGGGGGAAGAAGATTTGTGCTAGGAGGGGAATCTTTTTGGGGGGGGGATTTGTGCTAAGAGGGAGAATTTGTGGGGGTATTTGGGCTAGGATGGAGGATTGGGGAGAATTTGTGTTGGGGGGTTTGGAGTGGGGGGGAGTGGTTTTGGGCTCAGAGGGGAAATTTGAGGGGTAGAGGATTTGCACTGGGGGGGGGGGGGTTTGAGGGGTTGGATTGAGCATATGGTGAATGAGAGGATTTGAGTTGGGGGGGGGGGGGGGATTCTGAGATGTTGAGAAGGGGTTTCAGCAGGGGACGGATTTTTATTGGGAAAAGGGGAGGAGGGGGAATTTATGCTTAGGGGGTAAGCAAGCAGATTAGTGCTGGGAGGGGGTGATTTTTGCTGACACATAATGCTCATACATCTTGGGAGGGGGGCCCAATTTGGAATGTTCGCCCTGGGCTCTAGATGACATTGTCCTTGCACTGGTTCCTGCCTTCACTGCCTCTCTGTTGGTTAGGGAGGCTGGCCATTACACTGTAGCACCAATAGGGAGAGTGGCGTGAAGAGAGTTGGCAATATTTGCATTAAAGAACATCCCAGTTTCCAGATGTGCCTGCGCTACAGCCTAAGTGTCTTTTTGTTATGTTTTGCTGCTACAGATGCACTTGTAAGTGCATTTACATTTATGGCTTGGAAAGTGAACACCAGTGTGTATTCGAGTTGTGTGACTGCATCTGTCACCAAATGAAAGCAACTCCTACTTAAAGAGGAGCTCCAGGCCCCTCACCCCCCCCCCCCCCCAAAAAATTAAATTCAACAGCTACAAATACTGTAGCTGCTGACTTTTAATATTCGGGCACTTACTTGTCCAGGCATTCAGCAGTTTCTTCGCCCGAGCTGATTCTTCAATTGGCCATCGGGTGCTGGTGCCTCCATCTTGACTAAGGGAATCCGGAAGTGAAGCCTTGCGACTTCACAGCTGGTTTCCTACTGTGCATGTGCTAAGCGTGCTGTGCTTTGTGAATGGTCCGCAGTCTTCTGGGATCTGTGAAGGGTCTCGGAATCTGTGGGGGGGGGGGGGGGGGGGAGTTGAACTTCAGTTGCCAAAACCAGTTACCTGCCCCCTCTCCAAATGCTTCTTAATCAAATGTGGCAGTGGGGGGAGTTGGACAAGCAGAGTTTGTGCCTTTTGGGTGGAGCGCCACTTTCATAGCATATCTGTTAGAAATGTGTGAATGGTATGCAGCAAAGTCACCTGCAAAATCTGCTCACTGAACTTGGCTAGAAAAGGTTTTTTCCTACTCCATGTATAGATGCCATCCATCTCTGATGTTGTTCCTAGTTAACCACTGGAGATCCGCGCTATAGGCGAATGACGGTTACAGCGCGGACCTGCTTTGCCGGGACTACGTCTATTGACGTCGTCCCGTGCACGGGCGGCCTGCGCGCGCCCGGCACGCTCTGTGATCAGCAAGTCTATGAGACTCGCCTGATTGCAGATCAGAGCAAGGGGTCGATCCCGACCCCTTACCACGTGATCAGTTGTCAGCCAATGATAGCTGATCATGTGACACAACAGAGCCGGTAATCGGCTATTTTTCCTCCTCGCAGCCGTGAGAGGGACTTCAGTCCCGATCACGGCCAGCTCATCAGTGCCCACCTGCCCCCTGCCAGTGCCACCTAAATATAAAAAAAGTGCCACCCATCAGTGCCCACAGTGCCACCTATCAGTGCCCACAATCTGCCTCAACAGTGCTGCACCTCAGTGCCACATATCCGTGCCCATCAGTGTCATCTACCAGTGCCCATCAGTGACCTCCATCAGTGCCCGGCAGTGCCACCTATCAGAGCCACCTATCGGTGCCCATCAGTCCCATCTATCAGTGGTATCTATCAGTGCCACCCATCAGTGCCATCTTATCTGTGCTCATCAGTACTGCCTTATCTGTGCCTATCGGTGCCACCTTATCTGTGCCTATTAGTGCCGCCTTAACTGTGCCTATCAGTGCCCACCAGTGCCGCCTCATCAGCGCATTTCAATGAAGGAGAAAAATGACCTGTTTGCAAAATTTTATAACAAACTATGAAACATGATTTTTTTTATTTATTTTTATTTTGCATCTTTTTTTGTTTGTTTAGCAAAAAATAAAACTCCCAGCTGTGATTAAATACCACCAAAAGAAAGCTCTATTTGTGGGAAAAAAATTATAAAAATTTCATTTGGGTACTGTGTTGTATGACCGCGCAATTGTCATTCAAAGTGCATCAGTGCTGAAAGCTGAAAATTGGTCTGGGCAGGAGGGGGGTTTAAGTGCCCAGTAAGCAAGTGGTTAAATATAAGGTATGCTCTATTTTTCACACAGAATTTGGTTTATTGATCTTTGCTTTCCAGAATTACCATAAAGCTTGTTATTTTCAGTTGACCCTATTGATTGAAGCAGACCTGACCTGATTATTCATGACGGTGCAAGTTAATAGTGTTGTGTGACATACAGTAACTCAAGTAATTTAGATATTTGTTTGCTAAAAAAAAAAAATCTTTCAAAAATTAAGTTTGGTTGTTGTGTTACTGTACTTTTGTATTGTCCTTTGTCTTACCTTAAAGTGGAAGTACATGACATCTAAGAGCCACAAACCAAAAAATGCAATTTAAGTCATTTTTAATGTTCAAAGCAAACTCTCACACATCCATCTATGTCCCCATGCTTTATTTTGCTGAGAAATCACCTTGAAAATAGCTGATATTTCCTGGGTGAGAGGGTAGCTGGCTAGAAAGGGCCCAATCCATGCGATAGGCAAATTAACTTGAGAATGAGAAAGATATGATCAACAAACTAACAATAATAAATAAATATCCCCTAAGAGTTTAACTGCTTTAAACGGACCATGGGCAATGGTGTCTAGTTATCCATAACAAATCATCTCAAATCTGTTTACATTTGTCTGCTTATTCCAGGCAGCTACATTTTGAACTCCCAATTGGCTGACACTAGCATGCATACTATTATCCTTTCCATTGTAATATGACAGATGTTAACTAATATTTTGCATATCCATTCTGCAGTTTGGTTGCAGAGAGTACTTTCTACTGTATCTATACTTTGCATATTATATCTGTACTGTTTATAGTGAGTTTTTATTGAAAACGTTATAGTCTCGGCTCCTAATCAATGAACCCCTTCACTGCCTGTGTGAGAAATACAATTATTGGGTCTACAATTTCTCCAGTAACATTTATTAATTTTTAAGCACGTGTGTCACATAGGATGTTTTAATATTTGGCTCAGCACTAGTTCCAACAGTGTCAAAGAATTATCCTTTCTCTGTACAACCCAGGGCAGCTGGTACAAAGGGAAGGCAGAGAGCAGAAACCTTTGTGCTCAAATTCTCCTGCTAGGAAGTAATTCTGTGTCTGCCCCCGCACTCTGCCTGACCAAGAGCCCAACAGATGTTGCACAGATGTTGGCTGATTAGAATGCAGGCTGGTGGTCAATTAACCCACACCCTTCCAAAAAAAGAAAAGGACATATCTGACAGCTTCAGCAGTTTACTGACTTGGTGCCACAAAAAAAGGACATCTTGAAATGTAACATAAGAAAAAGTAAAGATGGCAGAATTTAAAGTGACTCGATTTGTAAAAGGGGAAACAAAATGTGTATACTATATTAAAATATGTATGTTTTATGGCATCATCATTGCTATCTAAGCACATGGAATGCTAACATTTTTATTTAGTGCCAGAGAATTAATTCAATAACGAGCTCACTACTACACAGCATAATGACGAAATACAGATAGCATTAATAGAACATCATGAATAGTTCTTTGAATCCTGTTTGCTCAGAAGATGCATCTAATCCCAAACTCATTTTAAAATCAATTGAACATCATCCTCTTGAAATGCTTTGACCACCAATGTGGGCTTTTTAATGGCATAGCCACTGTCATAGTAGCATAATTGATTTCTATAATGGTTGGAGTCATTCAGTGATTATCAGTACCTAAAACCTTTATGAAGTGCTTGGGTGCTCAGTAAGACTGTGATATCCATTTGGAGTGATCCCCATATTTGTCATTGAAGAACTTGGTTTATACTAGGTTCTACCCCAGAAATACTACTTGCGTTAGTAGCCTAAATCAGTGATGGTTTTCCTTTGCGCCCCCCCTTTCCTTCAGGGCTAACTTACAGTCATCTACCCTTGCACATCTTATTTTCCATGTCTAGTTTCCTGCCAATTTGTTTACCTTATTTGCCACCCTTCCATCCATGGTCTCCCTGTATGGTGCTTATAAGGTTTTATAATGTTTCAATATTTCTGTGTTTCACTGTTGTTGTAATGTGCCATATGCGGTGGCAAATCACTCTTCACCATGGAGGCCCCCCGACCTCTCAGCCTCCCTCTGACTTGCTGCCTGGTTGGGCCAGGGTGGAGCAAGACCAGAGCAGATTGAGGGGTACTCTTTCAGTATGTTTCTTGATTTAATGAGCCCTCCTTTTGCACCACATATTCTGGTACAGAAAGGGCTACCCATGTTTCTATGTTCCTTACCTTCACAGGGAGCAATTTGCCTTTTGGTTTTTGGTATAACGTGTTATGTGTAACCAGGGCAAGGTTACACTATATTTTTGTACTGGTGGTATTTTCATGCCATTATCCTGTTATTTGATCATTTGAAATTCCAATAAAAATTACATTCAAAGAAACCATAAAAAAATAAAAAAAAAATGATATCCAAGTTGTTTACAGGTACAAAAATGGCTAAGGGTCCCACATGCACTCACGCGTGTTCCCTAGCTTTAGAAATTGGAGGAATGCTGATAGCAGCTAGCATCCCTGGAAACTCTGGTTCTCTGTGTATGGAAATGTTCTAAAGACACACTAGAACCACACCATTCTTCTAGAATATATGCAGAAGTTATTCTGCCAAGATGAGTAATTTTTACCACTACCCATCATATGACAGGTTGGTTACACTGAGTTTCCCAGGCTTTATGGCAGGTTTAATTTAGGTTCACAAATTCAAACTGAAAAGAGTATAAGCAAAAATTGCTTTTTTTTTTTAGACATGTGACCTGCCAGGATGATCAGTAGATGCAGCTGGAACTATATGCAAGCTTAAGCTTTTCATTTCATTTATGCCATTTATGTCCCCTCCCTATTTCCAGCCCTCCCTGTTGTTTACCAAGGCCACCCATCACATTGAAGGACCAATAGGGAAGCTCAGGAAGAAAAAGTGGTCTTGGCCAAACTCAGACATTAAGCCTTGTTCACATGAAAGTACAACAGGCATTTTCTTCATGTTCATTAGGCTTTCCAAACACTTTGCAAAGCAAATGCATGTTCTTTACATAAATAGCAAATGGTCTCTTACACACTACACGTTTTGTGTTGCTTCTAATTTATTTTGGTTTTGCCTACAACGTTTAGCAGGCATTACAACATGCAAAGTCTACCAAAAGCCTCTGTTCAAATCAATGAAAGTGTCATGGTTATGCAATAGTTTGTCTGCTTACCTGTCTCCATGTGTTCATCTCTAAAGACCAGCCGACCCTCACCTGACTGCTTTTGTAATCCATCCTCTGGCATGGCTCCACCCTAGATCCTATCAGAGAACTCTATATTAACCTGTGCACTGCAGACCAACCCTGCTGATCAACCTTTGTGTGATTTGCTTCCTGTTACCTGCAGTGTGCTCTTCTGTTGTTTTGTTACCGAATATGGCATGTCCCTGACTATCCCGGTTTGCCTGTGATCCTGACCTTTTAGCGTGTCCCTGACTATCCCTGTCTGCTTGTGGCCCCAACCTTGGCTTTATCCCTATCCTCCTGTTGCCTACTGTGGGTGTGAGCTGGGGGACCCTGGGGGTCGCGACCTGGAGCCAGGTGCAGCACAGTCCATCCTCACCTCTAGAGGCGCTGGTGAACACCTGCTGGCTCTTAGACTCCGCACCCCAGGGAATCTTACGCTCTAACCCCGGGGGGATCCGTCTTGGTGTTCCAGCGGCCCTGCCCTCCTTATCACCTTGACTTCCATCCACAGCAGTCAGCCGTAGGGTCCACAACCTCGCGGTGCACTCCTGATCCCTACGGTGTGCATCTGTCACCTCGCCTCAAGGTGACCTGACAGAAAGCACATTGTAGTCGCATTTTCAATGTTCCTAAGGTGTTTGAGCACTACAAGGCTCTTTTCCTTGTATGCCCCACCCTCCAAATAAATTAGGCATTTGGAGAGCTGCAGAAATCATGTGGACACCTCGAAAATGCATCTAAAATGCATCTGCAATGCAAACTAATGCTATGGGCATTTCAGAGGCATTTCAGTATTACCATCCATGTAAACTTAGCATTACAGGCAGAAGTCAAAATTCACAAAACTTCAGGTTCGTGTAAATATTGATCTACTGGTTGTTTTGATATGTGGTCCTCACTCTGGTTTTAATTACTCAGACTTTTGAACCATTCACTTTAGGCAATTATGCAGACCAAAAGAGGATGGTATTAATAAACTGAGTAAATCTGTCAGGTCTTAAAAAATATAAACTGGTTACACTGCTAAGCTGCATGCACAGAATAAACTGATATTTCAGTTTCACATAGATAATTCAATTTTATACAGATGTTGAGGCATTAAATCACTACCGCTATTCGATTGTTTAAGGGTTTTGATGCCAATACCTTCAGCTGTATTACTAGATTTTTGGCCCATTTGTCACTTTACATAATAAAAACGCAGTCTGTAAGTGAAATTCCCCCATCACAGTAGAACTACCACTCTCAGGGGAATTCATAAGAGTGTCTTGACTCTGCATGACAAATGGTGCGGGCAACAGATTCAGGGACTAGTGGTAAACAAGTCCATGAATTTGAGGTATAGAAACTCTGTATTCAGTGCAGCTGATCTCCCTCCCCACCTCTGCAGCTATCAGTGCAACAGCCAAGCATATTTGAAGCCGAGTGGTTAAAAACTAATGGGGATTCAGAGATACTATTCCCCTCTCAGGTCTGCTCCCCTTGGGATTGACAGGCAGTGAATGGATCCATAGCCAGTAAAGAGCCTGCTACGGTTATAGAATCTACCTTCTCTGTGTTGTCAATCACAAGGGAAAACCCTATCAGTATGTGCCCACTGTGAGCATCACTGGTTGCTAGACTTTCAGCAGTGAATTCAACAGCATCATTCAGAACCAGTAACAGGTGGGAAACAAACATGGTGTTTGCTACACCACATACAGAGACAGGCAGTGTATGCCATGTTACAGTTGATCTTAATTACCTCCAGTTTTGTTATCCATGAACTGGATGTAATTATTTTTACATTCAGTGCAGTAATAGCATCACTTTGACTCTGACTCTGCCGCACATCTGGGTAAAGCTAGCACAAATGACAGGCTGTTTAAATCTCTAGTGCAGGATCTTTTAAAGGAATCTACAGTCTACCATCACAAAACTGTCGTAAATGATTTATTGAATTACCCTGTCTGCAGCTTTAAAGTTGGGATCAACAGAATAAGCATATTTTGGGCTGTGGAAGAGGAGAAGGATCACTGGTGCCAGCTTTATTTATGGGATGAGAGGGAATAGTTATTATCTGGCCATGCTTATCCAGTGGCTATCTGGTAAGTTCAAGGGGTTCTTATGCCACGTACACACAAGCGGACTTTTTTCGACAGCAAAGGTCTGACGGAACGATTCAGTCAGACCATTAGATCGTATGTGGGCTCCATCGGACCTTTGCTTGCCAAAAATCTGGCGGACTTTAGAAATAGAACATGTTTTACATTTTTCCACCGGAACTCCGCCGGACCGAGAAATCCGTTCGTGTGTATGCTAGTCCGACGGACAAAAACCGACGCTAGGGCAGCTATTGGCTACTGGCTATGAACTTCCTTATTCTAGTCCGGTCGTACGTCATCACGTTCAAATCCGTCGGACTTTGGTGTGGTGGCCAAGTCCGTTCATTCGGAACGTCTGTCGGAACTCCGCTAAAAGTCAGTCGGAAAGACCGTTGGACCTAGTCCCTCAAAGTCCGGGTTGTGTCTATGCGGCATTACAATCATAGGATCAATATCTGATCTTAGGTAAGCATCCAAATAGGACAAATTAAGCCTTATATTTGTTGGCACCTTTTACTTAATGTTGTGGACATAATTGGAATTATCAAGAGGGTTTTGGGCACACTTTTTCAGAGCATAAAGGCACCAAAATATCATCCATGTTTAGGCCTCATGCACACGGAGCTTAAGAAATGCCACTTATACAAGCATTTATCATTTTTTCATGCCTGTAAAATAACCTCTTTTAGAGGGTCTTTAGAGGAGCTTTTGAGCAGAAAAAAGCATGTCTAAAAGCATGTATGCACTTAAATGTATTCTAATTGTCAGAATAAATTATTATTCTGGCCAGTAGAATGCATTTGCATTTAGACGCCATATGCACTTAAACATTAGACGTGGTTTTTCTCTGCCAAACTTTTAAAAAGCCTGTGTGCATGAGGCCTATATTTAGCTGGTATAACTTTTTTTGTTTCTGTTGTAAAATGAGTGATGGATGAAGCATAAGTATATAGGTCACAGCACTCCTAAGAGTCTTTTGCTCATACTGGCCTACATATAGCCTTGGGCATATGTATTTCATTGCTGTTTTCTGCCAATAACAGTGAGTGTTAAGGTGTATGAGCAGTCTTCTGTCTACATTATCTCCTTTCACTCTTTGAATGGCTGCATCTATTTTAATCTCCAGTGTGGAAGGTCATTGCCATATATTTTTAAGTCAGGTGAAAGATTTACTTAAACAAAATCCTATTGTACAACACAAAACAAATACTCCTATTTTAGATTTACCTTCTGTAAAATTAAAAGACCAAATCAGATTTGGCCAATGCTATGTGATGAAGGCTGGACATACATAGCAATGGCTAGTAATCCACTGACCACATTCGGCAACCTATGTGATCATTTTACGAATAGTTTTAGACCTACCATTACCCGGTGCCTTTATAGATGCAATCCTGGGCTAGTTGCATATTGGCTGCCAGTAAAATACAGTAAGCAAACAAAACAATACAATAACATTTCCTGCCAATGACAGCACATCTTGGAAGTAAATGTGGAACTCGTTTAAGATGTTTGAAGAAGAGTTTACTTAGGCTGTGTGATTACCAATTGCATAAAATGTCAGCCAGCTCAAGTGATAACTGAAGAATGTATGGAAGAATAATAGCAGCACTTTAGTGCAGAGCTGCATAAAACCCAGATAAGAATGAATTGTTGTACAACACCTCATTTGCATGTGTGTTAGGATGTGTCAGCCCTCGCAATTGCTTGCATGAGGGCCAATGTGACTTTAAAGTGGTACTAAACAGAGAATCGATGGTTGCCATAATTTATTCACATAAATCATATACACTGCTCAAGAGGGGTTGTTAATCAGTTTCAGCTGCTTTGGTGTTAATGACATTAACAGGTGCACTAGATGGGCAACAATGAGACGACCTCCAAAACAGGAATGGTTTTACAGGTGGAAGCCACTGACACTTTTTTCCATACGCCTCTTTTCTGACTGTTTTTCAGTAGTTTTGGCTAGGGTCAGTGTCACTACTGGTAGCATGAGGCAATAATACCTGGACCCTATAGAGGTTGCACAGACAGTTCAACTCCTCCGGGATGGCAAATCAATGCGTGCAATTGACAGAAGGTTTGCTGTGTCTCCCAGCACAGTCCCAAGAGCATGGAGGAGATTCCAGGAGGCAGGCAGTTACTCTAGGAGAGCTGGACACTGCCGCATAATGTCCTTAGACCATCAGCAGGACCGGCATCTGCTCCTTTGTGCAAAGAGGAACAGGATGAGCACAGCCATAAAAAATTACCTCCAGCAGGCCACTGGTGTGAAGGTCTCTGACCAATCAGAAACCGACTTCATAAGGCCTGAGGGTCTGACGTCCTCCAGTGGCCCTGTGCTCACTGCCCGGCACTGTGGAGTCTGTTCAGGTGCTCATGATGCCCTGGTCCAGATCTGTGAAGAAATACCTCAGGACCCCATCCGCCATCTCATTAGGAGAATGCCTCGACATTGTCAGGCATGCACACAAGCAATTGGGGGCCATCCAATTACTGTGTCCTGCAAAGGATAGCAGGAGGAACCATAGTTCCCAGTGTGGGACACTGTCCAACACACCTAGCTTTGCAAGATACCAAATATTGGACACCATGCCCACTGCTCAGGTACGTATTCAAAATACTCTTTAAAAAGGTGGCTCATTCATTTTTTTAAATGCAATAAACTGTAGAACACATCTAACAAGGTTCCTGTACTACACTTAGATATTTGCATTTACTCTATAGTGAATGAGGCTTTATGTGTTTAGTGAGACTTAATAGAACATGAGGCCACAAATCCTCTTTTCTTCAAGATTAATTGCTTTTAACAAGTTCAGTGCAGGTTCAGTTTCTTTTGTAGTGTCAATGAAACCATTATTTCACTAGTCAAGTGAATTTGCAAAGAGAGATGCATGTTTTGATGTTACTGTAGTGGAAGCATTTAAGTATATACCGTATATTTAATAGTAATAAAGATTAGTCCCAAGTCGAGACCAGAAGGTTTTATGGAAACTGCGTAAATGGTAATATTGAAGCAGTAGCTGTAAAGTGCTTATGAGCTGGTAATACATGTTTTATTCTTTTAACCACATCCATTCCATCTGATTCTATAATTTTGTGGAAAATTGCACATTGGATTAGAACATTTTTAAGAGTGTTCCTTTGGCATTCGATTCTGTAAACGCCTGATGTGATAACAAAATAAATTGTATAGATATTGAATTTAGGTCTTCATTTATGTTATGTCTATCTTAAAGGAAGTGCAGTTTGAAAAAATAGGATGGTAATAACTAATGCAACCCAGCATGTGTACTATACCCATCTGCATTATAGAAACACCCTGCTCTCTGCTTCTAAATAAATGTCACAATTTAGTGTTCAATATTCCCCATGAAGGTAGAACTTTGTATTCTGATAGAACATGCTGATACCAGCTGCCTCAGTCTACAGCTATTTTGGAAACTTTGAATGCAACAGACAGAGGTGACTGGGTAGTGGGCATGCTTGTCTGTGACATGACATGCATTCACAAAATATAGTTATCCAATTCCCGTATGAACATGTTTAAAAGCAAGATGTCATATATATATATAAATATTTCAGATAGAATTAAATGCTTGGCCTCAACAGAGCAATAATAATGGTTCATTGAACATGTGTAATGACTAAGCTCCAGGACCTAGCACCTCTTTATTGGGATCCCCATCCGATGACAGATGTCTGCTGGTGCTGGAAGGGGTGTTATCCTGCTTTCTTAAGATGTGTAGTGTTTGCCATTTTGTTTCTAGGCATGGCTAGAATAAGTGACTTTAGAAAAAACAATAAATTCCTCTGTTTTTGAGCTCATTTAAAGCCCTAGTAAACGTTCGGTTGAAGACCTCATACACACGGAGTGTTATAAGTGCTGCTTTTAGGGGCATCTGCCATTGTTTTCTCTGCCTCTAAACACCCCTCCATGTTAGCCTACATGTCCATGCACACATAGGCATTTAGAAGCAGAGGAAAAAACACTGCTAACATGTCCAGGAGCAGCAGCGTTTTGGCAGAAAACACTTGACACATGTAAGCTCGTCTAAATGCACGTTAATGCAATTCATATTAAGTGCTTAAGCATTAATCCAGTTCAGTGGCCAGATTAAATCATTATTCTGGCCAATGAAATGAATTAACGCTCAAGCACGTGGTGCACCTAAACTCATCTAGACATGTCTACACATCAAGCATTTTTTTCTGCCAAAACGCTGCTGCCAGGAGGAAAGACGCATCAGTGCGGGGCAAACACTCTATGTGCATGGGGCCTTTATCAGCTACAGTGGTGTGAAAAAGTGTTTGCCCCCTTCCTCATTTCCTGTTCCTTTGCATGTTTGTCACACTTAAGTGTTTCGGAACATCAAACCAATTTAAACAATAGTCAAGGACAACACAAGTAAACACAAAATGCAATTTGTAAATGAAGGTGTTTATTATTAAAGGTGAAAAAAAATCCAAACCATCATGGCCCTGTGTGAAAAAGTGATTGCCCCCTAAACCTAATAACTGGTTGGGCCACCCTTAGCAGCAACAACTGCAACCAAGCGTTTGCGATAACCTGCAATGAGGCTTTTACAGCGTCCTGGAGGAATTTTGGCCCACTCATCTTTGCAGAATTGTCCTAATTCAGTTACATTAGAGGGTTTTCGAGCATGAACGGCCTTTTTAAGGTCATACCACAACATCTCAATAGGATTCAGGTCAGGACTTTGGCTAGGCCACTCCAAAGTCTTCATTTTGTTTTTCTTCAGCCATTCGGTGGTGGACTTGCTGGTGTGTTTAGGATCATTGTCCTGCTGCAGAACCCAAGTTCGTTTCAGCTTGAGTACACGAACAGATGGTCGGACATTCTCCTTCAGGATCTCTTGGTAGACAGCAGAATTCATAGTTCCTTTTATCACGGCAAGTCTTCCAGGTCCTGAAGCAGCAAAACAGCCCCAGACCATCACACTACCACCACCATATTTTACTGTTGGTATAATGTTCTTTTTATGAAATGCAGTGTTCCTTCTACGCCAGATATACTTGGACACACACCTTCCAAAGAGTTCCACTTTTGTCTCATCGGTCCACAGAATGTTGTCCCAAAAGTCTTGGGGATCATCAAGATGTGTTGTGGAGAAATTGAGACGAGCTTTGATGTTCTTTTTGCTCAGCAGTGGTTTTCTCCTTGGAACTCTGCCATGCAGGCCATTTTTGCCCAGTCTTTTCCTGATGGTGGAGGCATGAACGCTGACCTTAACTGAGGCAAGTGAGGCCTGCAGTTCCTTGGACGTTGTTGTGGGGTCTTTTGTGACCTCTTGGATGAGTCGTCGCTGCGCTCTTGGGGTAATTTTGGGCAGCCGGCCACTCCTGGGAAGGTTCACCACTGTTCCATGTCTTCGCCATTTGTGGATAATGGCTCTCACTGTGGTTCACTGGATTCCCAAAGCTTTGGAAATGGCTTTATAACCCTTTCCAGAGTGATAGATCTCAATTACTTTCTTTCTCAATTGTTCCTGAATTTCTTTGGGTCTCGGCATGATGTGTAGCTTTTAAGGATCTTCTGGTGGACCTTACTGTGTCAAGCAGCTCCTATTTAAGTGATGCCTTGATTGTGAACAGGTGTGGCAATAATCAGGCCTGGGTGTGGCTAGAGAAATTGAACTCAGGTGTGGACAACCACAGTTATAGTATGTTTTAACAAGGGGGGCAATCACTTTTTCACACAGGGCCATGATGGTTTGGATTTTTTTTCACCTTTAATAATAAACACCTTCATTTACAAATTGCATTTTGTGTTTACTTGTGTTGTCCTTGACTATTGTTTAAATTGGTTTGATGTTCCGAAACACTTAAGTGTGACAAACATGCAAAGGAACAGGAAATGAGGAAGGGGGCAAACACTTTTTCACACCACTGTAAATACATTTCAGGTTCATTACTACAAGACTTATGTTTCCTGCCATCTTAATGGAGAGAAGAACTTTTTGCTTTCTGTGGTCAAGCAGTGGACCCTCTGCCCTTGCCAAGTATGAGAGGCAGCACTACTGTAGGTAGGTCCACTCAATCCAAAACCCCACACACCTCAAGCATGTGTGCTGGCTCAACTTAGGCACCTGTGCAGTGATCAGAAGAAAGTCTGGATGGCCACACTGAAATCCACTTTATTTATCTTTAATAAAACAGCATAGGAACACCATGCAAAACAACCAGTGGGGGGAAAAACGTTTGCGCATTTGGCGCTAACCTTATTAAATTATTATCTAATAATAACACAAGAGCTAGTGTTCCCTAATTTGCAGGTAGCATGAGCTTTGCTGATTGTAGGTTTAAGCTGATCTAAAGGACTATTTCATGTTTAGTGAAGTTGATCACTGCAGCCCACCTGGAATAATCTCTACCTTACTCCCTGATCCATTTATCTTTCCTCCGACATGGTCCTGGCCAAGTCCTTTTCATAATGTGCATGTGGTCTACGGCCCAATTTATTGCTTTGAATAAGCCGAAGGACTACTGTTGCTAGGGGGGCACTCGGAAAGGCGGAGGAGCCAGGAGTGCCGACGGGAACCCCAGAAGAGGAGGTTCAAGCCAGCTCTGTGTAATTCTATAGCACAGAGCAGGCAAATATAATGTTTGTTATTTGTAAAGTTTTTATTTTTTTTAACTACTATAAATTTGTGTCTTAAAATAGAACTCCAGACAGAACACAATGTCGGTAATAAATCTGTTATACCAACAGCCATTTAACGAAGTCTTTTTATTTTTTTTGTTATGGCCCACAAAAGTTTCCAAAGTATAGCTGCAAGAAAAGCTAATAAGGCATGCTGCTGGGAGTACACACCTTCCTTAACATGACTCTATCGAGATTTGGCTTCTTTCACATTCATTAAAATACTGTGATTTTAATTCTCAAAAGACACTGATACAACTCACGATTCCAAAAATAAATAAACCATGCACACATATGATTCAGTAATGGTATTTTTTCGGTAACAGCATAATAAGATTAGGTTTTTTTTTCTATAAGGTCTAACATTTAAAATAACAGTAGCTGACAATGATGAATTGCGGAACATATATATTCATTTGTACGTTATGTTGTTGCTGTATATCTTGTGTGTTTAAATAGCTGCCAGAGGTGAGGTCCTAAATTGCTGTGAAGGGTTTATCACTTGTGTATGTTCTGATGGCTCTTCCACTCTGCAGTAATGTAAGCAGCTGTAATAGGATAATGACACAAATGATTTGTATAGGCTGTAATGCAGGCTGAAGCATCAGTTTATGTTCATATGGAAAAGGGAAGCAATAAAGAAAATAGACTTCTAACAGTACTTGTTAAAGCAAGAGTAGATACTCATAGCTACAAAAGCTTCAATGGTCTCATTGCATTGCTCTTGAGTAGATTTGCGCTTAGTATATTAAAAGATTTCATAGGACAAACCTAGACACGTTTCTGTGAACTTAATAACCCAAGCCAAACCGTTACACATCAGAGGTTTTGTAAGGATGAATCTGAAGAGAACACAGCATACAGAAAAGTGATTGGGTTATCATTCAAGATATACAGCTAAAAGGACCTACACAGTATATGCAAGGTCAATTAGCTGATCACAAGCCACCAGTATATATTACAGAAATGGCTTTCACATCATTACCACCAGTAGTGCCAAAACAGTCTGTGCCACTGTTATACTTTAATTTTTTATCATATTTACACTGCAGTCAGTGCAACTGCAGTTTGCTTACAATAATCAACTATGCCTAATAAATAATATAACATCCTTCATTCAATGAACAGCATACATCAGAAAAAATGAACCAAATATCCCACAATATAGAAATATATCATATGGTACTAGAAGACAGGGGTGGACAATTTTAATATGAAATTCAGGAGTCAGTCTGTCCAATCCAGGAACCAGCAGGATTTATTTTTGAAGCCAGCTCCATTGACCACAACTAGAGAAAACCTCACGATTAGACGCCAGCTCTCATTTTTAAGGAGCATTGGCTACCTGGCCCCCTGGGATTTGTCTAGCCATGCTTTAAAGATACTTTATCAGGCCTTTAATTATAACTAAAGGAAAAACTTGAGGGATTAAACCCCTTGTAGGGCTGCTACTACTGTGTCACTGCTTAAAGTAGTGTTGCCACCATAAAATAAAAAAATAGTTTAAAAGTCTTTAAAAAAATATGAAAATAAATAAATTTACTCACCTCTAAATGCCTGTTGCTAGGGGGTCCCTCGTAGTCTGCCTTCTTCATTGCCCGGGCTGGTGACATCACTTCCCCTTGCACCGCACAGTCATTTGGGACCTGTCACGTGTCCCAGATGACTGTGCGGCGTATCACAGAGCCCTGCGCTGCTCGCGCATGCGCAGTGGGTGCCCCGGCTGTGAAGGGGGGGGGGCTTCGTTCCCCCGCATCTCTGGACCCTGGGACAGGTAAGTGTCCAATTATTAAAAGTCAGCAGCTGCAGTATTTGTAGCTGCTGACTTTTACTTTTTTTTTATTAGGGGGCACCCCACTTTAAGGGACATTTGCTCTATTTGTCCTGGTGTCCGTTATTAACTTGGTCACTACAGAGGAATCAAAGAGAAATCTCTTCCATGGTGGAGACTTGTGACTACCAGGGATTTCTCTCACTTTGGAGAGATTTCTTCTCACTTGCTGCTGTGGCTATTGGCTATGAAGCAAAAGGAAATCTCCCCGATGGTACACAGAAGGCAAAAAAAAGGAAAAAACACTTGACAGGGGTTATAACCATCCTTTGTGCTGTCAAAAAAATAAAATAAAATAGTTTTGCCTTGAGTTTGACTTAAAGTAATATGATGTATTATATTATTTTACCTAAAATGAAAAAAAGAGGTTTATGCTTACCTACTCTGTGCAAGGAATTGGACTGGGGTCCCCTGCTGTCTCTGTCCGCTCCTCCTCTTCTGTGTGTACCCCCATAGCAAGTCTTGTGCTTTGGGGGCACATGTGCAGGTGTGCTCTTGAGATGGACTGTATGCAGTTCGGTTCAGCCCCCTGCTCCCTCCTCACTAGACTTGATTGACAGCAGCAGGAACCAATGGCTCCCACTATTATCAATCTGTCCTGTGAGACCAGCGCTGCTGCAGACAGGCACATCGCTGGATAAAGAGAGGATCTTGATCCAGTAATGCATTAAAGTAAAAAACTTTTGAATTCAGAACCACTTTAAATACAAGCAGCAGATGTATTTAAAATGATGGTAAACATACCGAGTGACCCCAAATCTCCTCTTCCAGGGCCCCCTACTGGCGTTTTACACTCCTCCTTTTCTCCGATTTGCCTCCATAGCAAGCAACACACAGTGTGGCTTATCTCTGCCTTTGCTCCCTGGCTTTCGCTGCTCTCACTAAAGCCCATGAATGCAGGAAGAGAGCAGAACAGGGCTGCAGGAGGAGACAACCCTGGCAAGTGTTTTTGGGGGTGGGGTGACACAGATATTGGAAGGTTTTTTTTACCTTAACGCAGAGAATGCAGTAAGGTTAAACAAAAACTTTTGTCTTTAGAACCACTTGAACCCTAAACCTATATCTGGGATGAGCTTTATGTTCGAGTCGAACTCATGTTCGACTGGAACATTGGCTGTTTGCCGAACAGCGAACAATTTTGGGTGTTTGCGGCAAATTCGAAAGCCGCGGAACACCCTTTAAAAGTCTATGGGAGAAATTAAAAGTGATAATTGTAAAGGCTTATATGCATAGGTTTAGGGTTCAAGTGGTTCTAAAGACAAAAGTTTTTGTAAGCCTTTAAAATTAGCACTTTTGATTATTCATGTTCGTCTTTAATGGTGTTCGCATGTTTGAACAAATTGTTTGCCTGTTCGCATGTTCTGGTGCGAACCGAACGGGGGGGGGGGGGGGGGATGGGGTGTTCGGCTCATCGTTAACCTATATTATAACTACTTCTGAGTAAAATATGCATACATTACAGTATGTTACATGGTAAGTCAGGTTGAAAATAGATACTAATCCATCTAGTTCAACCAATAAAATAAAAAAAGATAATATAAAACACCCATTTACGTAATCTACCCACAGTTGATATAGAGAACATGAGTATGATCTTTTAAACAAGCCCTTACTGACCACTGTAGCAGCAAGCACTGAGGAACAATAACTCCTCCAAGTTCCCAGCAAAAGCACTAAAAAAGCAGTGAATCTTCAACGATGCAGCACCCCCTACCTGTGATCACATTAGATATTAGAAGGCTGCTGCTGATGGAGTCGGGGTGGGGGCACGGTGAGCTTAGACAATAATTTCAGAGCTTCTGCTGTGAAATTTGAGGATTCATTGTTATCTGGTTTCTGCATATTTAGAGATCAGTAAAGGGATCATTTTAAAGTTTATTTCCTGTTTAGGACAATGTGAGTATTTGAACATCCATTGCCTGGCCACAGTTACACTTTACATTGGCCAATGGTCCTAGAGTGCATTATGTGGTGTGCACCCAAACACTAGCATTCAGTAATTTAAGCAGGCCATTGATGGTTGAAACCTTGGCCAGTTCAGCAGGAACCGGCCAAAATTCAAACCATCTATAGGCAGGCTGAATGTATCTAAGTTGATCCAACGGTAGACTTGGGTACAACCAGCAGGTCAGATATTGGGCATGGGATTATTGCCAGTGGCTATAGCTGCTAGCAGTAATCAATAGCTCCGCAAAAGGCATTCCCCCATGAACATGGACTGTGGCTGCAAGAAAGAAAATTGCACCATCTACGGCCTGCCTTAGATGTGCTTTACATTAATTTAAGTGATAGGCATCCTTTTAGCACACCTTATCACTGCGCAAAAACTAGTTGTCAGTCTGCTAGTCTGAACAAAGCAGTGAATGCCATTTTGTTCACTCCTGGCATTACAAAAATGAAACCGGTTTTATCGTTCTAGCAATAGGGATTGCTGACCGGGAGTTTTTTCTGCTAGGCTTTCGAGGGGGTTGGTAAATGGCCTACAGGTATGATGATGATAACATTTTACAACATTGTACAGTTTTTAATACTTATGGGGCCCCTTGACTGCATAAACTATTTTACGGAAAAGTTGAACTTGGTCTTTAAGGCACCAGATTTTCTGTGCCTATGTGCACCCAAGATGTAAAGACAGCACTGCATTATCTATATATCTAAAAAAAGATTATATACAGAACTATTGGTTTTATTAAATGTGATTCAGAAAGCCCTAAGTTTCCCTACCAGCAGGTGCTATAAATAAATACCCAATTTATCAGTATTAATTATCTCTGGATAGCAGTATAAAAGTAAACTTATTCAGCTATGTATACATTTCAATATGTTGATATTGGTGACATTGGTGTTGTAAATAGATTAAGGGAAAACTGATTCCCTGGAAGGACCTTTGCCATCGTTTGATTCACCGATCTGATAGCCAGAATACAATTTTAGCATTCCTAGTGACCAGGATGGTTATAGTTTTCTCTGTGTTTTATAAGGTCATTGCTGGTGTTTTCCTGAAATGCCATCTGGCTGTGAATTTATAAGCAGGCCATAAATAAGCAAAGGCTAATTAAGTTACTAGTGTCAGTGAAAAAAATGCATGACTATAAAAAAACATTGATTTTTTTATTTTTTTTTCTGTGCTCGAATGTTAGCCAGTCATTCTTATGGTCCCAATTATGCAGATATTATTTTTGTGTGGTGGAATATGGTACAGACTGTTTCTACTGACCCACACCCAACCAAGCCCACCAAACTTTGCTTAAAGACATACCCATCTCTCACTTAAAGATCTGTTTTATCCTAAACCTGGCCTACAAAGTCTGTACCTTCAGTCCTACCTAAATTCTGCTTTTCCACCATCACTTTAAAGACAAAGCTTTGCCATGTTACATGAGATTGCTGGGGTACAGAAAGACTGACAGAAATTGTTCATAGATACAGAGACTGTTCTTTTACAAAGGGACTGCCAGTTACTACTATGTGTTTGTTTTCGGAAGATTTAGTCATGAATACCAGCCAACAGATACTAGATAGCTGTAGCACTCAGTATACCAGAGTCATGCCATGTGACTAAGGGCAGGGGAGCACATGCATAACCCTGCAAGAAAATAACACTTCATCAATATGCTGTCTAATGAGCTCTATCACCGATTACTAATGCTCGCTAAAATCATCAGTTCTGGGCTGTCTACCCATCCTCTGAACCTATTCAGGGTGATTGGCAAGGTTGGCCCCCAACATGATCCATGGCCTAACCCTTCTATATAGGATTTGCGTAAATCCACTGTACTTGTTAACTATCCCTGTTTTTGAAGCTCCCATGGCTCTAATAGTCATGACACATGTGTAAGAATTAGAAATAATAGGGACTGCATGTGGCCTGTCCACCTAATCAACATGTCATAGTCAAGCAGAACTAAATCAGGAAGAAAGTCTGCGCTTCCATGAACTGCTGCTATCTGTATTTAGGATGTTGGTCATGGATATGCAATGATAGTAGTATGCACAGATACAGAATCTCTCTCATTGGCCACCAACGATCTTACCATCTCTCCAGAGTCAAGTTTGTTAATGATGTCTATTCAGAGACTGGTTTCAATGTTATATAATTCGTACATGTAATCATAGACTGCCTTCGTGTTCCACCCTCCCAGACCATCATCGTCACTCTAGAACTAGAAATGATAATTCTACAAAGTACCTCACCTCTCCAGAGCCAGACAGTATTCATATGCCCCAGCTCAAGTGCATCCTCTAGTGCATATTCTGTGTGCAGAGTACACTACATTATAGTAGCAGCCAGGTGCCAGACCGACCAGGGAACACGTGGGCAGGCCTGAATTTACCATAATGGCATTTGAGGACCAGTGAAAATGTATGGATTGTAAAAACAATATTCTTATTTTGTTTACTTGTTCTTTAAATTTGGATATTAGTGGCTAAAATCAGCCTAAAACCTGTAGAAAGAAGTGGGTACAGAGGATTAAAGTTTTAGGTATAGCTTTGTTTGCATAGTTACATCAGTCCAGCTTGGATTGATGTAGTAAGTAATGGAAGTATACATGTTCCATACCTCTGGGACCAATGTGAAATCACTGCAAGAGGTACCGCTACTACATAGACCACCACTAGTTCAGAGGTCCTGTGCTCAGAAGCTGCCCTGCTGCTTGGTAAACATAGGGGAAGCTCGCTCGGCACAGGTGCCTTTTAGAGAACATTTTTCTGTTTGACGTGACCACCTCATCTTTCCACCTTGTCCAATTAGACAACACGAGAAAATGCAAAGTGTTCTCTTAATGGCACCTGTGCCAAACAACCCTCTGTGTTCACTAAGCAGCAAGGCAGCCGCTGGCCTAGAAGCGAATACTACAGTGATTTCCAACTTCCACAGAGCCAGGTATGACACGTGCATATGTAGCACTGACCCCCGAAGGAGCTGCTGGTTTTATTGGGCTTACTGTTTCCTTCTTGGCCTCATCTCTGTGTAGGGTTTCCCGTGGTAGATGGCCCAAAGAAATGTAGAAACTGACACTGAATCTTCTTTTGGGTTATTTATTTGAAAATAGAAACAGAATCTCTCAATTTAGGGTAGAGGGTTAGGAGGAAGTTCAGGTACTTTGGACTGTGAAAAATGGAAAGTCTTTATAGAAGAAATCCAGAGAATAACCGTCACAGCTGGATTTTCACAACCCCCGGGTAGACCTCCTCTCACTAGGCCTAGCAGCTGGTAGGGTGTAAAGTAAAGTCTCTGCCACAGACTTGAGTGTAGAATACTTGAGAACAAGTCTCTGCCACAGACTTGAGTCTAACTGAGGGACATAGACAAACTTTTATAGAGCTATCATACGGTACCAGTATCTCTCAGCTGGTCCGGCGATACCGTATGAATGTGGATCCATGAAGTGTCCTTCAGCTGAGCTCCTTCAGAGAAGCCAGCCTTGTGCATAGCCTTCTCCTGAAGAGTCCTCCCCTGGATGCTTCTCCAGTTGCTGGGCCTCTCCTTAGATGACCACCAGGCCTCAATATCCATTCAGGCCTGTCCCTGCAATTGCTTCGCCTTGGGCTATCTAGCCCCGGGACTTGGAAATACATGGAACCGCATCCCTTGCCAGGAGGGCCATGGGGGCTGGTCAGGAGGACCAGAACCAAACAGACAGAAAAATCCTCTGGCACGGAACCCCGTAGCATGTGATGTCAGTACCATAAATACCACCGCCCAGAATGCACAGCAGGAGAACACTCCCACTGGGCTGGTTCTGAGAAAAACATGGCACTCAATACACCCAGCTAAACTGCGTTCTACCACTTTCCGGCGGTGACAGCGACTCCTGCGGCCAAGGAGAACCCAGTGCAACCCAGCTGGACTGGTACTGAAATCATAATTTGGTAAAATTAGCCCTAAAATCCAACTGTGGTTTCAGGAATATTAACTTTCAAAAACATATAGCGCATGCTCGTCAGGAGCCAGCGCTACACATAGTTACAAGATCCAAGCTAGGAGCAGCAGGGGTTGTTGTCATTCAAATGTGGCCAGGACAGCATGATGTCTAAATACAGTCCTGCGTGAGGGCATTCGAATGATGATTTCTATTGCAAACTGTAATGATCAGGTTGGGAGACCACATTAAACATTTATTGTGTGGTTCTACAGAAGTTATTGGGCACAGGATATGCTTTTATAGCTAACGTACTCTGAGTTGGTGTCACAAACAGAACGTTTTGGTGATAAATGTATTAGAATGGTCACTCTTTGTTGATTTGTGATATATTAGTCTGTATACTAATAGAATGTATTTATTTATGTTATAATGAGTGTTGCGCTTACTACCCAAAGCAAATCCTGAACCTTTTTCTCTTTCTCAGGCAAAACTCAAGGAATGCATCTATACATGCTGGACAAGGTGAGTGGCCGTTCTGATGAATTTGGGTTTGATTTAACCTGCAAGTCTGGTACAAAAGTTTTACTTTCAGTTTATGTTTTCAACTCCATACATATTGTTTATGCTTTATTTCTTTCTCAGTCAAAGAAAAATTCAATCAACACTAAGCTAAATTATATAACATGCTTAACCACTTCAGCCCCGGAAGATTTTCCCCCCTTCCGTACCAGAGCACTTTTTGCGATTCGGCACTGCGTCGCTTTAACTAACAATTACGCGGTCATGAAACGTTGCACCCAAACAAAATTAACATCCCTTTTTCCCCACAAATAGAACTTTCTTTTGGTGGTATTTTATCACCACTGCGGTTTTTATTTTTTGCGCTATAAACAAAAGAAGAGCGACAATTTTGAAAAAAAAAAACACAATATTTTTTACTTTTTGCTATAATTTCCCATTTAAAAAAAAAAAAAAAAAAAAAAAATATATATATATATATATATATATATATATATATATATATATATATATATATAATATTTTTTTTTTCCCTTGGTTTAGGCCGATACGTATTCTTCTACATATTTTTGGTAAAAAAATCACAATAAGCGTATATTGATTGGTTTGCGCAAAAGTTATAGCGTATACAAAATAGGGGATAGATTTGTGATTTTTTTTTTTTTATTTTATGTGATTTTTTTATTTTTTTGTGACGGACATATCGGACACTTTTGACACATTTTTGGGACCATTCACATTTACACAGCGATCGGTGCTATAAAATTGCACTGATTACTGTGTAAATGTGACTGGCAGGGAAGGGGTTAACACTAGGGGGCGCTGCAGAGGTTAATTATGTTCCCTGGGAGTGATTCTAACTGTGGGGGGAGGGGACTCGCAAGGGGAGGAGACCGATCGGTGTTCCTCTGTACTGAGAACACACCATCGGTCTCCTCTCCTCTGACAGCATGTGGATCTGTGTGTTTACACACACAGATCCACGGTCCTGCTGTGTTCCCGGGCAATCGTGGGTGCCCAGTGGCCCTCCGTGGGCTCCCTAGACGGCCGTGAATGGGAGGCTGTCGTATGACGCCCGTCCAGGATGGGAGATCCCATCTGCGGGCGTCATATTACTATGGGCGGGTAGGGAAGTGGTTAAAAGAGATGTATGGGAATCGGGTTTATTTCAGATTCATACTTGCCTAGGTGGATGCAGCATCAGTCCAATGCTGAATCTGTCCCCCAGCGCCTTTGCTCTGAGAACAATCGAATGAACACTAATCGCTCAGTTCTCATAGCTCCCCAAGCAGAGAGCTGGTGACTGTCAGTCACAGCTCTCTGCTCTTCTCTCTCCTCACTTACTGGAGCACTGGGCTGTGGAGGGGGCAGAGCTCACTGAAAGCCTAAATCGGATGTCAGGCCCGACTCCGTGGTTGTGATGATGCGGAGCTGGGACCGACTTCTGTGACATCAGCAGAGAGTTGACTTCAGCCTGCTCTCTGCTGAAAACGGGTCACAGGAATGCAGAACAAATTGCACTCCTTTGATCCAGGCTTTGGCTGTACTTCTCCTTTAAGTGAAACTTTAGTCAGGAAACTGCTAGATCACTTCAGGATGTCCTTTTTCAGGTATAACTATGTAAAACATTAAAAATAAGTGCCTATAGATTTAAAATCTAATAATACACTGTTTCACCCTGTTCTGCACATGCTCAGTTGCTCTCTATTTTAAGGCATTTTTAGGCACTGAATTTGTAGAGGCTGATCTGCTGATGGCCTAAAACAGAATTAACCACTTGACAACTGGGCACTTAAACCCCCCTCGTGACCAGACCAATTTTCAGCTTTCGGTGCTCTCACACTGACAATTGCTCAGTCATGTAACACTGTACCCAAATTAATTTTTTGTCCCTTTTCCCCACAAATAGAGCTTTCTTTTGGTGGTATTTGATAACCTCTGGGTTTTTTTTTTTTTTGCGCTATAAATGAAAAAAGACTGAAAATTTTGAAAAAAAACATTTTTTTTTTAGTTTCTGTGATAAAATTTAGCAAATTATTAATTTGTCTTCATAAATTTTGGCCACAATTTATACTACTACATATCTTTGTTACAAATAACCCAAATTAGTGGATATTATTTGGTCTTTATGAAAGTTAAGAGTGTTAAAGAGAGAGTTAAGAGAGAGTCTAAAGCTGTGGTGCAAATCATACAAAATTGATCACATCTGATGTACTGGTGGCCGATCTCCTTTCTTGAGACTCGAACAAGCCAGGAAAGTACAAATACCCCCCAAATGACCCCTTTTTGGAAAGTAGACATTCCAAGGTATTTAGTAAGAGGCATGGTGAGCTTTTTGATGTTGTCATTTTTTTCCCACAATTCTTTGCAAAATTAAGATTTTTTATTTTTATTTTCACTAAATTGTCATTGTAATAGGTTCTTTCTCTCACATGGCATGTGTATACCACAGATGACACCCCAAAATAAATTCTGCTACTCCTCCGGAGTATGGCAATACCACACGTGTGGGACTTTTCCACAGCCTGGCCACATAGAAAGTCCCAACATGCAGGGAGCACCGTCACGTGTTCTAAGGGCATAAATTACACATCTAACTTGTTGACTACCTATTACACTTTTGAAGGTCCTGGAGCACCAGGACAATGACACGTGACACTGACGTGACACTGATGACAGATGCCACTGATACGTGGCACTAATATGTGGCACTGATGACACTTATACGTGGCACTGATGACACGTGGCACTAATAAGTGGCACTGATGACAGATGGCACTAATAAGTGGCACTGATGACAGATGGCACTAATACGTGGCACTGATGACAGATGGCACTAATACGTGACACTGATGACAGATGGCACTAATACGTGACACTGATGACAGATGGCACTGATGACACGTGACACTGACAGATGGCACTGATATGTGGCATTGATGACACGTGACACTGATAACAGATGGCACGTGACACTGGCAGGTGGCACTGATGACAGATGGCACTGATACGTGGCATTGATGACAGATGGCACTAATATGTGGCACTAAAGACACGTGACACTGATATGGCACTGATGACACGTGGTACTGATGTGGCACTGATGACAGATGGCACTTATACATGGCACTGGGGACAGGTGGCACTGGGGACAGATGGCAGTGACATTGTAGGCATTTTATTTTATGTGTGTGTTTTTTTTTGTTTTTTTTTGTCCTACTCACGGCCGCTGCAGCCGTTCATCTCTCCCTCCTCACACGCTGTCTGTGTGAGGCGATGAGAGATGATCTCATATGTTTATATATGAGATCATCTCTCATTGGACATGCCGATCACGCTGTAAACGGCCGCTGTGATTGGCCATTTACAGCGATCTGTGACTGGCTGTGGGACACGGCCAGCACAGAACATCCCCGATGCACGCTCGCGGGAGCGCGCAACGCGGAAGTAAACAGGAGGATCTCTCTCTCTCTCTCTCTCTCTCTCTCTCTCTCTCTCTCTCTCTCTCTCTCCCCCCCCCTCTCTCTCTCTCTCTCTCTCTCTCCCCCTCTCTCTCTCTCCCCCCCTCTCTCTCTCTCTCTCTCTCTCTCTCTCTCTCCCCCCCTCTCTCTCCCCCTCTCTCTCTCTCTCTCTCTCTCTCTCTCCCCTTCTCTCTCTCTCTCTCTCCCTCTCTCCCTCTCCCATTTAAAACACCTATAAACGAAAATTCTTGTATACGAGCGTTACTGCGTTTAGACATGTTTACACGCTGTTACAAGCATTTGGCATTTCAGATGTCAGTGGACATGTCACCGCTGACATCTGACGCTCCAAAGAGCTGTCAAGTGCGACCGTTCAGAACCACCTGAAAAAACTGACAGGCGGATTTGAAAGAGGCCAAAGTGTTTTTTCTTTTACAGATAACAGTCTCTCTCTCGCTTGCTCGCTCGATTGCAAATGGTAAGAAATGCCCAGTAATTTCAGAGACCGACGACAGATCTGCATAAAGGGATTTTTTTTTTGCAAAACGTAGACAATGAACAGTCTCTTAAAATAGGATCAGAGGGTTAGGAAGGAAGTTCATGTACTCTTTAATAATAATAATAAAGGACTTGCTTACTTTGACTAAATCCAGAGAATAGCCATTCACAACTGGATGTTCACTCTAGTTGGATAGTCCCTCTCTCACAAGGCCTAGCAGCCAACAAGGCACTTTACTCAGGAACAAGTCTCTGCCACAGACGTTGTTGTAGAACATACAGGAATAAGTCTCTGCCACAGATGTTTTTGTAGAACTTGCAGGAAACTAAGTTTGTAGAACACTCGTGTGATACCTGGATATTTCAGCCAGTTTGGCGATACCCACGAGACTGGATTCACTTAGGTACTTCAGCCCCTCCAGGCTCTTGCTAAGAAGCCAACCCGTACATGGCCTTCTTCTGAAGAGTCCTTCCCTGGATAGCTACGAAGTTACTGGGCCTCTCCAACTACCGGAGATGGCACCGGACCACCTCGGAATCCTTCTTTAGTTTCCTTGCCTCGGGCTAGCCAGTCCCGAGACAATAAGTCAGGTGGATCCGCACCCCAGGCCATATCCTTCCTAGGGGCTGGTCAGGAGGACCAGGACCATGGAGTCAGAACATACTTCTGGACCGGAACCCCGAACCACGTGACATCCCCATCTTAAGTACCCTCTCCCAGAAAGCACAGCAAGAATGACACTCCCACTGGGTGGGCTCCGAGAGAGAGTAACCTTAAAGCACCCAACCAGACCGTGGTTCCATGCCTACCAGAAGAGACAGTGCACCCTATGGCCAGGCTGAACATCCTATAGTCCAGTCAGATTGATGCAGAGGTCCAAATTTAGAACAATTGTACCCAAACCAAACTGCAGTTCAGGTGTAACCTTAAATTTCAGCCGGTGTTGCATACCTATTTTGTTACATTACAGCCTTTATTTTGATGTTTTTTTTTCATCTGAATTATTTGTGAGGGATCAGAACACAACAGTCTAAGTTGGTGAATTAAAATTAGAAAAATGTATACATAAAACTATTTTTCAGAAATAACTGACAATTGACATGTGCGTATGTATTCACCCCCTTTGTTATGAAGCCCATAAAAAGCTCTGGTGCAACCAATTACCTTCAGAAGTCACATAATTAGTGAACTGATGTCCACCTGTGTGCAATCTAAGTGTCACATGATCTGTCATTACCAGTGGCGTAACTAGAACCTTCAGAGCCCCGATGCAAGAAACCATGAAGGGCCCCCCTGAACCCCAGCCAGGGCCCTTCCCTCCGAATCCGGTGGTGGAACTCCAGGGAGTGGTCACAGGTATGACCTTTGTGAGCCCTGTAGTTCCACCACTGGCATCAGTAGTTTTTTTTTTTAGTTTTTTTTTGTTTTTTTTTAGGTGCCCCATTGGGGGACTGTCCCTAGGCAGAGATGAGGTCCTTTTCTCCA
This sequence comes from Lithobates pipiens, assembly GCF_037356315.1. Classification (NCBI taxonomy): domain Eukaryota; kingdom Metazoa; phylum Chordata; class Amphibia; order Anura; family Ranidae; genus Lithobates; species Lithobates pipiens. The sequence goes on from NW_027507903.1 coordinate 296,886,991, forward strand.
GGGCAGATGAAGTTACTGCCCCCAGGTGAGAAGGGGTCCCTGTCCCCAGGGGAGGTGGGGGTCCCTGTCCCCAGGGGGAGATGGAGGGGGTATGTAATGGTGTGTGGGGGATGGGGTCCTCTCACTCACCATGACCAAGCTGCAGGCCGCGCACTCATCCATGTTGGCCTGGGCTCCATCCAGTGTGCTGGACGGGCGATCAGCATATCTCCCAGAAAGACCTTTTATCATCTGTGTATGACGGGGGAGGAGGGGGGCTGACAGACAAGCCTGCATTGTCCTCCTGGGGGCTCTCATAGGGCTGCACTGCATCTGTGTGCTTAAAGTTTGTTTACCTGGAAGAAGTATGCAGTGCAGTGTGGGCCGGACTCGGCGGGGGGGGGCGGGACTCTGGCTGGGGAGAACAGACATCGGACTGAGTGGCAATGCATGGAGCAGGAGAGGAGTACTCTGAGGAGCCGGCTGAGGACACAGGTCAGGTCATGTGGGGAATGCACAACTAAAGAGCAGCCAGTGTAATAGTCGAGCATGGAGCTCTGCTAGTCACCCTCCATCTCCAGCCACCCGTGTGCATGGTGCACTGGTACCCCTAGCTGCCTATGCTGCTGCCGGCCATATGTAGAGGGGGCTGTATGGGCCCCCTGCATCACAGGGCCCGGTTGCGGTCGCGACTGCTGCACCCCCTATAGTTACGCCCCTGGTCATTACATATACACGCCCTTTTGAAGAGGCTGAAACACCTAAGCAAGAGGCACCACTAAACAAACACTGCCATGAAGACCAAGGAACTCTCCAAACAAGTAAGGGACAATGTAAATTATAGATTTTAGTGTTGCGCAGTGTAAGAGAGGATGGGGTGGAAGGGGAGGGATAAGGGAGGGGGGGGGGAGAAAAAAGGGGGGATGGAGGGGAAATAGACAAGGGGGCGAGGGAGCTTCAGGTGAAAAGATAATAGAAAAAAGCTAGAGATATGGATAGTGACTAAATGTGAAAAGTGCCTTTAAACTTTTAGAGTGCGTAATGAGCTTGGTATAAAAGTAATAATAACAATCATAGGTAAAATACCTAAGCATACGAACAATAAATGCATACACTCTAATAATAATCAAAAAAACTGTGCAAAACTGCAGTATAGCATGCCAAGTGAATGTATAAATAAAGTGACAATCCAAAGTCTATGTCCAAATAACAGAAATCTATATGCAATCACTTAGGTGAGAATAAGCACAATACAATATAGCATGCCAGGTGAGTGTGAAAAATAAAAACAAATCTCAATAGATCCAGTAAATATAAAAAAAAATTTGTATATGAAACATGAGCTGTTATTCCATGCAGTGCATTACATTGTGCAAATGATGCTAGCAGCAATAATAAATGTGACCATTGCAGGTGAAATAAATGAAAAAGGGATAAAGTGCTAGTAGTATATATGAAATATACAAAAAATAATATAAGCGTGCAATGTTCTGACAAAATAAGAGTTCTTTGTTTCAAGCTCCAGTGATACGTGCAAACATATAAGTGCAGTGGCTTTTTCTTTCTTTCATCCAATGAGTGAAAGGATGTGCCCTTACCTCACGGCTGTGAGGTTACAGCCTTATTAGAATAATGATGTATATATCGCTCCAGTTCTATGGCCTTAGGGTGGGTATACCTCACAAAATACAGAGATGGTAATCCATAGTGTAGTATTTAGATGAAACCAGTTTTATTAAATTAAAATGTCAGGGTACTCACATTAAGGAGTAAACATATACAGCGGTGTATAAAGCAACAAGCGGTGCGTTCCAGCGTCCTTCCTGGTGTCTCTCTCACTTCCTTCCTGTAATATGGTGCCCCCCTGTTGGTTTGTTGCTTTTGTGGATATCTTCTCTCATCTCTCTGTTCGTATGGAGGCCTCTGTTCATATGTAGATTTTTGTTTATGGTTATTCTTCCTGAAATTTTTCCAAAATGGCTTTTTCCAGCCATTCCGTGGGGTCTTCTTTCGTTGCGGTAAGGTGTATATTGCTGGTAATTTCCATATCTCTCATCATATCTTTGGTGTTCTATAATGTCCCCTCTATAATTTCCATAGTTATCTTGTGGCAAATATTGTATGTCATTCCTATTTGGAAGATTTATTTGAGGGGGCTGAACTCTCACTGTTTTCTCTGGTGTTGAATATGCGGATATTGGATCTGATTGATTGAGCTGGCTCTGCCATTTAAAGGTATGATCCGTTTTAAAGTCATTCATGTCCCTGTTGTATTTTTTACTTTTTTTCTGTTGAACTTCTTTATCCCTTTTGGTGAGGTCCTTGTTCAATTGTGATGTAAGGGAGAGGAATTCAGCTTTATCCTTCCAAGGCTCCAACTCCTTTTTAATCTGAGATATCAGCTCTAACCTATGGTGGGATATAGTCACTTTTGAGCAGTATATGAAAGATAGCATTGTCCCAAGGAGACTAAGATGAGATATAACACCCAATGATGGACTCACTGATCAGGAATCTATCAATGAATGGTTCAAATTCTTCAATGAAAAAGGTCTGGAATTACTCGCTTTCCTACTGGAAAGAAAGAAGAAAAAATTGTGAATAATAGAGGAGCTGATATCTCAGATTAAAAAGGAGTTGGAGCCTTGGAAGGATAAAGCTGAATTCCTCTCCCTTACATCACAATTGAACAAGGACCTCACCAAAAGGGATAAAGAAGTTCAACAGAAAAAAAGTAAAAAATACAACAGGGACGTGAATGACTTTAAAACGGATCATACCTTTAAATGGCAGAGCCAGCTCAACCAATCAGATCCAATATCCGCATATTCAACACCAGAGAAAACAGTGAGAGTACAGCCCCCTCAAATAAATCTTCCAAATAGGAATGACATACAATATTTGCCACAAGATAACTATGGAAATTATAGAGGTGACATTATAGAACACCAAAGATATGATGAGAGATATGGAAATTACCAGCAATATACACCTTACCGCAACGAAAGAAGACCCCACGGAATGGCTGGAAAAAGCCATTTTGGAAAAATTTCAGGAAGAATAACCATAAACAAAAATCTACATATGAACAGAGGCCTCCATACGAACAGAGAGATGAGAGAAGATATCCACAAAATCAACAAACCAACAGGGGGGCACCATATTACAGGAAGGAAGTGAGAGAGACACCAGGAAGGACGCTGGAACGCACCGCTTGTTGCTCTATACACCGCTGTATATGTTTACTCCTTAATGTGAGTACCCTGACATTTTAATTTAATAAAACTGGTTTCATCTAAATACTACACTATGGATTACCATCTCTGTATTTTGTGAGGTATACCCACCCTAAGGCCATAGAACTGGAGCGATATATACATCATTATTCTAATAAGGCTGTAACCTCACAGCCGTGAGGTAAGGGCACATCCTTTCACTCATTGGATGAAAGAAAGAAAAAGCCACTGCACTTATATGTTTGCACGTATCACTGGAGCTTGAAACAAAGAACTCTTATTTTGTCAGAACATTGCACGCTTATATTATTTTTTGTATATTTCATATATACTACTAGCACTTTATCCCTTTTTCATTTATTTCACCTGCAATGGTCACATTTATTATTGCTGCTAGCATCATTTGCACAATGTAATGCACTGCATGGAATACCAGCTCATTTTTCATATACAATTTTTTTTTTAATTTTTACTGGATCTATTGAGATTTGTTTTAATTTTTCACATTCACCTAGCATGCTATATTGTATTGTGCTTATTCTCACCTAAGTGATTGCATATAGATTTCTGTTATTTGGACATAGACTTTGGATTGTCACTTTATTTATACATTCACTTGGCATGCTATACTGCAGTTTTGCACAGTTTTTTTGATTATTATTAGAGTGTATGCATTTATTATTCGTATGCTTAGGTATTTTACCTATGATTGTTATTATTACTTTTATACCAAGCTCATTACGCACTCTAAAAGTTTAAAGGCACTTTTCACATTTAGTCACTATCCATATCTCTAGCTTTTTTCTATTATCTTTTCACCTGAAGCTCCCTCGCCCCCTTGTCTATTTCCCCTCCATCCCCCCTTTTTTCTCCCCCCCCCCTCCCTTATCCCTCCCCTTCCACCCCATCTTCTCTTACACTGCGCAACACTAAAATCTATAATTTACATAATTCACGGAGTAGGTAAAGCTCTTTCCTAGTGTTTGCAGCAGTTTCCCATTTCTTTGTTTGTTTGGTTGGCGCAGAGGTATTCTATACATCAAGTAAGGGACAATGTTGTTGAGAAGTACAAGTCAGGGTTAGGTTATAAAAAAAAAAATCCAAATCTTTGATCCCTAGCAGCACCATAAAATCTATCATAACCAAATAGAAAGAACATGGCACAACAGAAAACCTGGCAAGAGATGGCCGCATACCAAAACTCATGGACCAAGCAAGAAGGGCATTAATCGGAGAGGCAGCACAGAGACCTAAGATAACCCTGGAGGAGCTGCAGAGTTCCACAGCAGAGACTGGTGTATCTGTACATAGGACAACAATAAGCCGTACGCTCCATAGAGTTGGGCTTTATGGCAGAGTGGCCAGAAGAAAGACATTACTCAAAATGGCACGTTTTGAGTTTGCGAAAAGGCATGTAGGAGACTCCCAAAATGTATGGAGGAAGGTGCTCTGGTCTGATGCGACTAAAATTGAAAGTTTTGGCCATCAAAGTAAACGCTATTTCTGTCGCAAACCCAACACATCACATCACCCAAAGAACACCATCCAGTGAAACATGGTGGTGGCAGCATCATGCTGTAGGGATGTTTTTCAGCAGTTGGGACTGGGAAACTGGTCAGAGTTGAGAGAAAGATGGATGGTGCTAAATACAGGGATATTCTTAAGCAAAACCTGTACCACTCTGTGTGATTTGAGGCTAGGATAGAGGTCCACCTTCCAGCAGGACAATGACCCCAAACACATTGCTAAAGCAACACTTGAGTGGTTTAAGGGGAAACATGTAAATGTGTTGGAATGACCTAGTCAAAGCCCAGACCTCAATCCAATATAAAATCTGTGGTCAGACTTAAAGCGGAGTTCCAGCCCCCAAACATTTTTTTTTTTTTTTTTTTTTTATGGAGAGCTTTGGAATTGTCATGTAGATGAGCATTTCTAACATGTCATATTTTCTGCACTTTTACTTTCTTTAAAAATCGTTAAATTACTCACTGATCTCGGAAGCCGGAAGGGTTCCATTTTAGCTGTGGGCATCTGAAGCCTGTTAACTTCCTGGATTTCTGTTCAGCTGACTACCCAGCATGCACCTCTAAATCCCACACATTATTGCCTTAGTGAGGCCTTCCTTTTTCCTGATAGGTTGCTATAGCAACGGCAGCGTCGGCACAAATTCCCACCCCATTGCTATAGCAACCTGTCAATCAAACGACAGGAGAGGAGAGGAAGTTTACAAGCTGCCGCTGGGTGTACTGTGTACCGTGGCATTGCTGTGAAGTGGTGACAGCAGTGCTTTGCTGAACAGCAGCGGCAGTGTAACGGAGGAGGGCGGTCTGTTAGAATGTTTGCTGCCCTCCTCCTCCTCTCATTCTCATATCAGCAGAAAAGAGAGCGCGGCTCTCTAATTAGGTTCGCTGCCCAGCTTCCTACAGGATTTCTTTTCCCTCCCCATTGCCTACAAATCCCAGCATGCACTCAGCTGGGTTAACTCCCGTTCACGTCATTTTCTACTTCCAAATATTGCGAGATTTCGACAGTAGGCATTTTGCAAGGACTCCTGGGACTCTGCGATCCCAGGAACCCTTGCGAATCTACTAGGCGAACGAAAGGAGGAAGTAATGGAGAAAGAATAAAATAAGGTATTTCCAAGGAAAAAAAAAAATGCCCATTGTGAAAAGTGCTGCATGTCATTAGCTTATACAGACAAAGTAAAAAAAATGGGTGGAACTCCGCTTTAAAGATTGCTGTTCACAAGCGCCAACCGTCCAACTTGAAGGAGCTGGAGCAGTTTTGCAAGGAGGAATGGGCAAAAATCCCAGTGGTAAGATGTGGCAAGCTCAGAGACTTATCCAAAGCCACTAGTAGCTGTGATAGGTGGCTCTACAAAGTATTGACTTTAGGGGGGTGAATAGTTATGCACATTGACTTTTTCTGTTATTTTGTCCTATTTGCTTCACACACAAAAAAAAAAAAATCTTCAAAGTTGTGAGCATATTTTGTAAATTACATGATGCAAATCTTCAAACAATCCATGTTAATTCCAGGTTGTCAGGCAACAAAACACAAAAAATGCCAAGGGGGTTGAATACTTTTGCAAGGCACTGTATATACTTCAAGTCACCCTTTAGAAAGCCAGTAATTGTCATTTTGTTTGATTTGTTCACATACATATGGTTATATCAGCTCATCATGTTCCCTGTAGCTGGAACAGTTTCATTCTAGATACTTAGAGTTTTAAACTTTGGCCTTTAATCAAGTCTAATGACTGATCATTTCACTGGCTACAGTTTCTGTAAAATGCACATTAATTATGATGTCTCCTTCCTCTAAACACATTCATTGTGTTCTGTCGCCTGCAAATGCTCCCACACATGATATTTATCGCTTATAGTCACTTCTCCTCATTTCCCAACAGCTGAAGGACCAACATCTGCCCATTTTTTGCTATGATCTTAAGGTTTTGTACATTTAGATATTGGCAATTAGCTTTTGGCCCATTTGGTTAAAAACATTTCATGCTCAAAAATCTGTGCAACAGCACTAAGGACTCTTGTAAGATTGCTTGTTAATTCATACACTATTCCTTTATCCAAGTGTATATTTGGCACAAGGTTTTATGTTGCAGAAGCTTTACAGCTTCCCTGACATATCACAAATAACTTTTAACAGTTCTGTTTAGCTGTTCATATGAAAGGTGGTATATTTTTTTAATTAAACTAGAATGGCAAGTAACATGGAAAAAAGGAGGCATTGAAGATAATTGCTGTTTTTTTTTATTTTGTATAAAATGTAATGTGGTCACACAGCTTGTAGGTAAAGGAAGAAGTATGCTTGGACCTTATGACCTAATTAGCCCAAAAGCACTTTCACCCTCTGAACCCTGGCTAGTATGTCCTATTGTTTGCTGTCATGAGATCACATGACCAGTAAGAATTTTAACAATGAACATGTCATATTTGCTCCCTTTTTGTCTGGTATATATACTGTATTATAGAAAGGGTTTTGTTCACTCAGGTTCCTTTTAGGTGATGTCATAAAATGGCATTACCTCATAGTAGATATGCTACTTTAACTGAAGAAAGTATTAATTACACCTAACACAGACTATACACCAATCCCTAACATTATGACCACCCACCTAATATTGAGTAGTTCCCCTTTTGCCAAAACAGCTTTGACCCATCAAGGCATGGACTCCACTATATCTCTGAAGATATGCTGTGGTATCTGGCACCATCCATCAGTAGCAGATCCTTTTAAGTCCTGTAATTTGAGAGGTGGGGCCTCCATGGATCAGATTTGTTTTTTCTAGCAAGTCCCACAGATGCTCAATTGGATTGAGATCTGGAGAAACTGGAAACCAAGTCAACACCTCAAAGATACCTTCTTTCGTTGTCCTGTGGTCCAGTTCTGATGCTCACAAGTAAGACCACTGCTCTACAGCAGTAACCTACAGTATAGCAACCAATCAGAATTCAGCTTGTCATATTTTTTTTTTTTTTTAATACTAATAAGTATTAAGTATTTTGAGGATCAGCTTGTAATAATTTACTTCAGCAGACTGAATTCTGATTGGTTCATCTTAGTAACTGCACTGAACTATTTGTACTCCTCATTAGCCCATATCTAATGAGGAGTACAAATTGTTCAGTGCTGTTACTAAGATTAACCAATCAGAATTCACTCTGCTGAAGTCAATTATCAGCTTGTCAGAATTGACTTCAGTAGAGTGAATTCTGATTGGTCGATAGTCCCCTTTGATGCTGGTGTTTTAGTAGATTTACTCAGAATTTTCTCCCCCCCAAAAAAGGGTTTTTCACACAATTAGCATTCATAGAGTTGTGCAATACTGAAAGAGCATTAACAATAGCTTGAAATTAGTTTGCAGCGTCCTCTATAACAGTGTAAGGTTGTATTGTTAAGGCAAAAACATAAACCATAAGGGTTTACAAAGCAATGTGATATAGTTTTGTTGATTTGAATTGTCCTTTTTGTCTTATAGATGCCACTGATTTTCCAGCCCCTCCTCCACTTTCTACTGGCCCGGCAGTCCGGCCCCCTTGGACCACTGATCCCTCCTTTGCTGAGCGCTATGCTCCAGACAAAACTACCACTGTAATGACTAAACACAGTCAGCCAGCGACCCTCACGCCAGCTCAGAACCGCAGTTCCATCCTGCAGGCTGCACAGCCTGCTCCATCTGGGGAAAAGACTCCTATTTGCTCCCAGTGTAACAAGGTCATTCGGTGAGTACCTTCTCCGGCATATAAAAGATTGCACACTAACTGTAAGAAAATTGTTGTGCAAAGGAGATCTTTATTATACAGTATAGCCAGAAGAAGCAATGGCTTAACATTCTACATAAAGGTATAACTATTGTATTTTGTCTGCACAGAGGGAGATACCTACTAGCACTGGGCCGTTACTATCATCCTGAGGAGTTTACCTGCTCACAGTGCCACAAAGTAGTAGAGGAAGGAGGATTCTTTGAAGAAAAGGGATCCATATTCTGTCCAAGATGCTATGATGTCCGGTTTGCTCCTAATTGCGCCAAGTGCAAAAAGAAGATTACAGGAGTGAGAGAGCTTTGTTTTTCATTATTAAGCAGAGAATTATTAATCATTTTGTAGAGATGTTTAATATGCCTTGTGTATAAGCTGGCTTGTAGTATCCCAGTTGTGTCATTGTTCCACTGTCTAAGTTATGAGTTGAGACTCTGTTTTTCATTTTAATTATTTTTCTTGTCCTCTGTGTACTGTGCATCAAGACGTACCTCATTTATTCAGAGTAGCACGGTAATTTCTGGTTTCATAGGATGCCAGGTACAAGCTGTTTTATTTGATGGTCCTGGTGTTTAAATCACTTAGCATTAATCTGATATGTTTTGTTTTAAGGTAAAACAAGAACTTTATTTCTTGCTTGAAACAATTTACAGTCATTGCATTTCATTGTGTCAGAATGTTTGTCCCAAAACCAAAATCTCTATTTTGGAGCTATTATATTCCCAAATATCACTTTAATTTTCTCAGTTAAATGGTTACTTTGTCTTGTTATGGCTATCAGGATTTATGGGTTTAGTGGTACGTTAAAATATAACCAAATGCAAAATCTTTTTTTTTTTTTTTTTCTTTTTAGCTTGGGATAGAGTGCAGAGGGATTAGAAACCCGTGTCAAGTTTGTATTGTTGTCTGTGTCTCCGTTAGAGAAACCCTCTCTATTGTCCTGGTTACCATTATCATTGAAAGTGAAGAAAAAGCTTCAATTTTGGGATGTCCCCAGAGAATTAATAGAGGAGAAATATTCCTATGGGGACACTAGTTCTGGCTACCCAGAGGCCACAGGGGATTCCCCTAATTTGCAGGGATTTCATCTCACTTTCTGTTTTGGCAATGGGATAGGTAGTTAATGTAAATTTCTCCAATGGGACACAGATGGCATAAAAAACCGTCAGGGGTTATAACTCTCCCTTACTATATCCAAAATGAAAAAAATATATGTTTTTCCCATAGTTCTACTTTAAGTTTTAGGCTTGGGTTAAACTGGGCCTTGCAGTAAAATGGTCTGCTTGTACGGTCATGGTCCCCTCCCCCTTTAAAAACCACCTAATATATTCCCAAAATTTACACTTACTTTTCCCCCATCTTCGGCTTGTGACACCTAGACGAGGATGATGTCACGGATGCTCTTGCAATGTACTAGAGTATCTTCTCAGGGATATCGCCTGCTCTGCATTTCCCAAAACGCTACCTGGGAGGATGATGACATTCAGCGTTGTGGAAGATGAGAATAAGGTAAGTATAAAGGTAACTTTTTTTTTCAAGATATTTGGTGTTCCTAACCATGGGATAATTTTAGGGGGGGGGGGGGGGAGCTTGGACATTGTATGCAGACCTTGCAAGGTCCATTTTAAGGTTAAGGCTTTTTACCCCTGCACCAAGAGTTGCCAGGGGAAGTGTTCCATGTTTCAAAAACGAATGTGCCAAACCTGTACATACAAATAGGTTGATCGATAAATCCTTTTTTTGTTTCTATGCCAAAAATTGTGTGAAGAAGAACACAATGGGTTTATTTCACAAAACGTTAACACAAGGATAAGAACCTGTATTTTAGACCATGTCACTGTAATATTCAAATGTCTTTGGACACGATCGTCAAATCGATATTCCTATCGCACACATTTCTGGTCTTTGTGGCTCATAAAGTTGTGGGTGCTGCAGCGATTACCAGTTGGGTCCTGGAAAAATCAAACGAGCGTACATATTCGCCACCACACCATGGATTGACAATTTTTCATCCAAAAGGTTTAATGGAAAGAATCGCACCACAAAAGGAAGTGCAATGTTTCGGAGCCGCGCAGGACCCCTTCGTCAGGCATCTGACGAAGGGCAAATATGTACGCTCGTTTGGACACAATAGAATATGACTGTCATTTTCTTTAAATGAGTATAATTTTTTCTGGTGTATTACCTTTGTGATCAAAGCCTATATTTGTGACATCTATGCACCTCAGCTGTTCTATATTGACTGTATAACATAGGGAGGGTGGCAACACTTTTCATAGACACAGTTCTGAAGGCTCAGGGCCGCTGCACTGGGTCCTACCTGCTCTATTAACTGCTAGTGAATATCACTCCATCATCAAAACCCATCCTGAGTTCTCTCCCTCCCATCAGCCTAAGTACCTTTCAAGTGGCATGATAACTCAGTATACAGGTATATGTATACATACCATAACTATAGTTCTTTAGTGTAGTTATTTTTCACAGCTGTCAAGAGCTGCCATTATATTCTTTCAACAACAATATGTATTGCTATATTATATTATTTAAAATGATACAGTATAACATATTGTATATTGTTGTGTGGCATTTTCAAGGTTCCAGTCTTAGCTTTTCAAAATGATATTTTGTTAAATATTTTATGTGAATGACAAGTGACATACAGTAGTAACAGAATGTATGGTGCATACATCTTGCTTATATGTTTCTTTGTGTGGTACTGGTTGTTAACCTTTTACTATATTTTTCAGGAGATCATGCATGCTTTGAAAATGACTTGGCATGTTCAGTGCTTCACATGTGCCTTCTGTAAGGCCCCTATTCGCAACCGAGCTTTTTACATGGAGGAAGGACAGCCATACTGTGAAAAAGGTGAGCTGTATGAGTTTGTCATAGGGACGCATGGGGATAATATTGGTAATATTTTTAACTTATCGAGTGCTGTGCTCCATTCATATAATCTTAATCATCTGTTTTTACAAGAACAAATAGATGAATATCATAAATCATTGCAATGTTTCATCAAAATGCAAATATGAAAACACAATTGAACATATGCAATATATGGGTGCAAATTATAAGTTTAAAAGTCCAATGTTTCACCACCACTTTAATACTGTAAATGTAATACACGGTTTCTGAAGTCCAGACCAGTGCCTTGATTAGCAATATATAAGATGTTCCATATTCACTTATGTGACCACTTTTCAGTGAATCCCAACACCAATCACTCTCCACGCTTACATTAATGCCCAGACCTAATACATTTCACCATGCGCATTCCCCCTTAAGGGGTCTCTATAGCTTGACACAGTTTTCAGATACTTCTTCCAAGTTCTTTCTTTAGGATTGCTAATGTTATCAAATCACCCGGGAATCTCTCCATCAATATCGCTCAAATGAAATAGAAACTGTACATATTGTTTTACTGAAATTGAAATACCATTAAACATTTATTAAAACATCAACAACAAAAAAACACTCACAATGTAAGGGCACTAATTCTCAGTAGTGTACCACCTTAAAAACATATTGCTATATATGCAGGTATATGTCCCCTTAACCAGACGCTTGTATACAGGCAGTTCCTTCCTGGTGGTGTGATGACATCCATAAGCTCCGCCTAACACGTTTCACCCTTCCTGTGACTTTTCCTTTGCTCTTGCTTTCAGAAACTGTGCATTACATTTACAGCATTACAGTGGTGGAACCCTCAACCCTCTCACCTGCACAGTGGACTTATGAACTTATATTGTGTACCCATATATTGCATATATTCATTTGTGTTTTTATATTTGCATTTTGGTGAAATATTGTAATCATGTTTGATTTATTATATTAATTTGTGTTCTTTTGATACTGATGATTAAGATTATATGAATGCAGGGCAGCACCTGATAAGTTATTGATTTTTGGGTTTAATGTGGGAATGCATTTTAGAGCTTTGCCGCAACATTTAGAGAATTTGGAAATTTTTGTTGCACTCATTTTCTTATTAGAAGTGGTTACATATAGTTACATAGTTACATAGTAGGTAAGTTTAAATAAAGATCATAGTCCATCATAGCCTACCCTTAAGCAGGCTATCCCCCCCTTCAGACCTATTATGAATGCTGCTGCTAGACTAATACACCTCATTAATCGTTCTCTGACTGCTGCCCCTCTCTGCCAATCCCTTCACTGGCTTCCCCTACCCCACCGTGTAAAATTCAAAATGCTAACCATAACATACAAAGCAATCCACAACCTGGCCCCCATCTACATCACCAACCTCATCTGCAGATATCACCCAAATCGTCCCCTCCGCTCCTCCGATGACCACCTGCTTTCTAGCTCCCTTGTTACCTCCTCTCATGCTCGCCTTCAAGACTTCTCCAGAGCCTATCCCATCCTCTGGAACTCCCTGCCCCAGTCTGTCCGCTCAGCCCCTACCCTGTCCATCTTTAGGAGTTCCCTGAAAACTCATTTATTCAGGGAAGCCTATCCCACACCCACCTAACTGTCCCCGAGCCACCCCCATCAAATCATTCTCTGCAGCTATTACCTTTTGTACCACCACCCCCTCCCTTTAGAATGTAAGCTCTATGAGCAGGGTCCTCCTGTACCTTTTGTATTGTACTGTAATTGTGTTGTCTCCCCTATACATTGTAAAGCGCTGCGTAAACTGTTGGCGCTATATAAATCAATAATAATAATCAGGTTCAACCAGTGTATCAGTGTTGATAATCAGTTCCCATATTCCTGTATGTCATATTCTTTAAGATGTACATCCAAGAGTCTTTTAAAAATATCAATACTTGCTGCTGACACCACCAATTGTGGAAAAGATCTCCAAATCCTTTTCGTCCTGACAGTGAAAAACCCCCTGCACAGCTTAAAGTGATTGTAAAGTCTTGTTTAAAAAAATTTTTTTTAAAATAACAAACATGTTATACTTACCTCCTCTGTGTAGTTGGTTTTGTACAGAGCAGCTCAGATCCTCCTCTTCTTGGGTCCCACTTTGCTGCTCCTGCCCCCTCCCTCCTATCGGGTGCCCCCTCAGCCACCCCTTTTTATGGGGGTACCTAAGCGGAGTCAGAGCTCTGTGTATCCATTCAGACACAGAGCCCCAGCGTGGCCCCCTTACTCCCCTAATTGGCTGACTGACTTTAATTGACAGCCGCAGGAGCCAATGGGACTGCTGCTGTGTCTCAGCCAATCAAGAGGAGAGTCCCGGACGGCTTAGAAACTTGCAGACATCTCTGGTGAGAGAAGGAGCTCAGTAAGTAATTAGGGGTTGCTGTAGAGGCTGCTACATAACAATGTTTTGTTATCTTAATGCATAGAATGCCTTTACAACTCCTTTAAGGTTAAACCGCTTCTCTTCCAATCTCATTGTGTGGCCCTGTGTCCTCTTACACTCCCTTAGACTGAATAGTTTTTTCCTATGTTGGGATCACCATTGAGATATTTGTAAATTGCCATCATGTCCCCTCTCAAGCATCTCTTCTCCAGCAAAAATAAATTTAGTGCTTGTAGTCGTTCGTCATAATTGAGGTCCTCCAATCCCCTTATTAATTCCGTTGCCCTTCTTTGGACTCTCTGCAGCTCCAGCACATCCCTTCTGAGGACTGGTGGCCATAACTGGACGGAATACTCCAGATGTGGCCTAACCATAGTTTTAAAAAGTGGCAGCATTATAATTTTATCTCTGGAGTATATCCCCTTTTCTTTTGCATGCTAAAATTCTGCCGGCTTTGGTAGCTGCAGCTTGACATTGCATGCTATTACTCTGTCTGTCTTCTACTAGGACCCCCATATCTTTATCCATCCTTGATTCCTTGAGCAATGTACTCTGATATTGCTTTTTTACTGTGAATATATCTAAAAAATTCCTTTGGATTTTTTTTTACTCTCCGCTATGTCTCTTGTCTTTTTTTTTTTTTTAACCACCCTGATTTTGTTCTTACGCTTCTTATTGCATTCATTGTAGTGTTGTAATGCTGACAATGACCCCTCCACTTTATATTTCATAAAGGCCAAGACTTTTTACATTACGGTTTAGCCATCCAGGTTTAACCTTCACTCTTTTTATATTTATTTCCCATTGCAATGTACTGTGTTATACCTTTGTTTAATATGTTCTTAAAGCATTCCCATTTTTCTTCCGTGTTAAATCTAGGATTTGGTCCTAATTGATGTGTTGTAGTATTGAGCACAGTTCAGAAAAGTGTGCTTGTTTGAAATTTCGTGTTTTTGTGCTACTCTCGTGCCTCCTTTTCCTATGATTTACACTAAATGTGATCATCCTGTGATTGCTAGATCCCAAGTTGTTCTGTATTGCCACATCTGAGATCAGACTTGGATTGTTCGTAATTAATAGATCTAGCAATGCATTCTATCTAGTCAGGGAATCCACCAATTAAGACATGAAGTTGTCTTGTTAGACATACATGAAATGACGGGCCTTTAATGAGTGCGCTGTCCCCTCTGCCCATTCAATATCGGAATAATTAAAGTCCCCCATTCTGATTAAATTTTCCTGCCTCCCTGTGATAAGAGGTCAAGCTCCTCCTCCTCCTTTCCTCCTTCAGGTTAGGGGGGGGGGGAACTGTACCATACCCTCACTATTAATTTCCCACTTCTTCTCTTTGAGGTTCTACCCACACGGATTCCACCTCGCCCCCCCCCCCTTGTCCTATTCACAATGTCACTCCTCTCTACCACCATTACCTCATTTTTGATATATAGACACACTCATCCCTTTCTTCTACCTTCCTTGTCCTTCCGATACAAGAAATAACCCCGGGATATATGCCAGCCAGTCGTGTGAGCTGTCAAGCCAAGTTTCTGATACTCCTACCAATTCCTCCTTGTGTAATAGCAGCTCCAGTTCATCCATTTTGTTAGCTAGGCTCCTGGCATTTGTGTATAACATGTTGGAGGTTGCACGGAGTTATTTTATTTATTGATTTTAATGTTAATATTTGTACTTGGGTCTATCTTTAAAGTGTTTCAGTAGGACTAACAGGTGTGTTATTGTACAGATTATGAAAAGATGTTTGGTACTAAGTGCCGGGGATGTGACTTTAAGATTGATGCTGGTGACCGTTTCTTGGAAGCTCTTGGATTCAGCTGGCATGACACCTGTTTTGTGTGTGCGGTAAGCACTGCTTTGTTTCTCCTCTGTAAGAACTTATGTATGCTGAACTTAGTATTGTAGAAAAATGTATTCTTAAGATGGAATACAAAAATACAAACAAAGGAAGATGATGGCCCTGAAGTGGAAGTCATTTTTTTATTTTTTTGAAAATAACAAACGTGTTTTACTTACCTGTTCTGTGGAATGGTTTTGAACAGAGCAACCCCAACCCTCTTCATTTTGGTCCCTACCAGCAGTCCTGGCTCCTCCCTTCTGCCGAATGCCCCTGTAGTCCATTCACACACAGAGCAAGGCTTGGCCCCGCCCCGCTCTTTCCTCATTGGCTCACTTGCTGTGATTGACAGCCAATGGCTCTTGCTGCTGTGTGAGCCAATGAGGAGAGAAAGACCCAGAAGAGCTGTTGCTCTCATGCACATCGATGGATAGAGATGGGGCTCGAGTAAGTATGAGGGAGGCTGCACCCAGAAGGATTTTTACCTTAAAGCGGAGGTCCACCCTAAAATGGACCTCCGCTCATCGGAATCCCCCTCCCTCCGGCGCCACGATTGGCACCTTTCAGGGGGGAGGGGGGTGCAGTTACCTGGATAATCCAGGTAACTGCACCCACTTCCGGGATAGCTGTCTGCGGAAAGGGGCGTAGATTACGCCCCTTTCCGCAAGTGCCCGCCCCTTTGCGCAAGTGCCCCGCTGCCTGCTGGGAAACACACAGATCCCAGAGGCAGCGGGGACCGTCCTGATTGCGCCGCGCGCCTCGCGCATGCGCAGTAGGGAACCGGGAAATGAAGCCGAAAGGCTCCATTTCCTGATTCCCATACCCAAGATGGCGGCGGCAGCACCCGAGTGTCGATCTAGGGATCGGCTTCGGGTGCCGACATCGCGGGCGCGCTGGACAGGTAAGTGTCACTATTTTAAAAGTCAGCAGCTGCAGTATTTGTAGCTGCTGACTTTAAAAAAAAAAAAAAACGCGGAGTCCCGGCGGACTCCCACTTTAATGCATAGAATGCATTAGGGTAAAAAACCTCCTGCATTTAGAATATCCTCCTTCATATTTAGCAATAAAGTATTGAAAAGAGTCCAAAATACAATATGTTTAGTAGAGGAGTAGCTCTGAATCACCAGTCTTTGGACTGCTTCTGTGGCACATGTTGCCAGTCCACATCACGTAGTTGGGCACACATCAAAATGATTTACACATTTATACATTTTGTGCCTTAAGTTTAATGCTCAGAATCCCATTTTGTTCTATTCAAAATAAAATTCTACTTTAGAAGTTGAAGTACTTAAAGTTAAAGTTTAATGTGTTTATTTTTTGCCTTCCCTTCATTCCCTATTCATCAATGAGATAATAACATTTTTAAACTGGACATTTCTATTTTCATTGCTTGCCTTATTTTAGGCTCTGTGCTTCTTCACACAACGCAGATAGATTGTGGATGGTGGAAGAAGCCAGCAGGGTGCTGTAGATAGCTTCCTCACAGCAACCTATCTCGGTACTCTCCTCAAAAGCCCTCAGCCCTGATGCAAGCATTGGGTTGGCTCTTGGGTGGTATTATTCCCTAATGGTGGTTGACTGTTGCATTTCAAATTATCATGCTTCTGGACCGGGGGGGGGGGGGGGTATTCTAGAACCCGGGGGGGGGGGGGGGGGCTGCAGTATAACAATTGCCAACTTTAAAACAATCCCACAGACTGCACTTCTCAATGCAGTGTAGGTCCTTGTCAATCAGCTGAGAGCTATACCAAACTGTGTTGTGATGTGGAATTTCCTCAACATGGACTTTTTCCACTGTGAACGTCCTTCAGCTTTTGTTCAGTAAGCAAAAGCCATTAGTCTTCCCTCACAAGGTTTAATGTATTTCAGTGACAGGTATGTAATAAATTCAGCATATTTGCATCCAACACTTGCAGGTTATCATGACTGACTTTTGTTTGTCCCCTTTTTAGATCTGTCAAGCTAATTTGGAAGGCAAGACGTTTTACTCAAAGAAGGACAAGCCTCTCTGCAAGACTCATGCCTTCTCCAATGTCTGAATAGCTGGCTTAACTGCACATTGGCACACTTACACTCTCACAGACACGCACACATCATACACAGTATAGCTACCTGCATGATGTATGGGATCCATAAGAGTCTTGATGGGTTGGACACCCAAATACACATTCATTTATGTTAGGAACCTGCAGTGAATGAACAACGGGCTGGATTACAGTCACATTTCAGCTTTAAATCGAAGGCTTCGTCTATCATAACCGAAGGTGCTAATCATTATTAAGTGATAGTCTCTGCAATTTCTTTTGATTACTTATATTTGGTAAGCGGCAGAGGAAAGAATGTTACAATAAATATATAGCAAACCTCCAGAGAGCTGAAAAAGTCCTTGCTTAATAATTATGTTAACCATTTAAAAAAACATAACACAAAAGGTTACTATCAGCACCGACACTTCAAAGCTACATAGGCGTCAACATTTGCAGGCTGCAAAACTTTTACTTTTGACATTCAGTATTCCAAAGTAAGAGACCTCAGTGTGTACATTTTTAACGACAATAGAAATTTACACTCCGTAAAGTACCTCAGATGAGGTGGGTGACAGAGGAAAGAATGCAGGAGGCACATGGTTGAGAGCTTGCTTGTTTACATAGAGAAAATGGAGAACTATAGCTAGTTTACAATTTAAAAGGGTAGAAAATTGATACAGAAGGGGGGATACTAGAGAGGGGAAGTTTACATAGGGCACAGTTTACAGATTTTGCACACACATTGGCTTATTTATGAACAGTGGGAAATGCAATAACTGTGTTATCAAGTGCAGTAACCCATAGGATCCAGATTACAGTTCGCCTTAATCAGATGAATTTGAGGTTCATTCTGATTATCGTGGCATTCTGTGCTTTACAGTTAAAGTATTTTGTCCTATTTAATAAACCTGACTGTTCTATTTTAATTTTACTTGTGTATATAGATATATAATGCAGCTACATTATACATAGCGGATCCCTGTTACATTTTTCATTTGCCAAGCAGATTTATGAATATAGCGTAGTGAATATTGATATTAAATGTACAACATGTTAGCGTCCAATTGGAGTATAGAATAACTAATTCAGTCTTCATATTGTTCAATATAGTATAGATATGATAGTGTGTGAGCTGTTTTGTATGCACTGATCCATTAGCTTAAAATCCCTGGGAAATCCTTAAGGCATGACATTGGAACTGCAACTCAGGCCATAATATGATGTAACATCCCATGTGGAATAGAAGTCACAAAAAATCAGGGATATAGCAATGTATCTCCTATACCTGTAGGTACAGGTCATATGATGATCTGTCCCTGAGCTATAAAAGAATTAGGCCTCCTGGCTCCCGTATTAGTCTTAAAGTTAGCAACACAACAGGAACAACACCATTGTAAAATACCTTTGCAAGTGCAACCTCCTTCTTTATTCCATGGCAATCCAATAAAGAATCCTAAACTCACTACTCCCCCCATTCCATCTAATTTAATTTAATTGGATTTAAAGTAATATTATTGCAGATAGGAAATACATTCTAGTGTTGGATTAAATTATACACTGGAGCCTTCAAATTGTAATTGGAATAGGAGGGTGTGGATTCAGTTGATTATTTAATTGGATTTTTTTAAAGGAACTGAAGAATTTCTTAAAAAGAAATGTGGTGCACACCTAGTAGACATGACACTGTATCTTTTTTGGTTTGGTCAGTGGAATAGAGGTTGCTGAGCTTCTTCTGGCTTATAAAGAAAGTAAAGCAGCTCACACAAAAAACAGTGTACACAAGCCAAGGTATGCTTAAGCTTCGATAGAACACAGACATCATAATTGTTTTCTATGGTTGTAAGGTGGCATGTACATCTGCTGTCAAAAGTCAGCATTGATTTCATTAATCACTTGTTGGTGACCAAAGATGGTATGTGTAGATCAACCTCCTTTAACAAGGCAGTTAAGAAAGCAATGGAAAGTGTTGTCACCAATTGCAGTCAATCAGGTTTCATTAAGCTATGGCAACAATTAAATATACTCGAGTGTTGGATAGTAGTGCACATTGCGCTTTGTCTTATTTAGTAAGCATGGTTGTCTATAGGGAGCAGGGTTTACTATCCTAAAATCCAATTCTAGCCACAAAGCTCTTTAGTTTTGGATGGTATATAGAGGGGTTATCTTTTCTGTAGGGTAAACTGCTGTATATGTCCCTATTGAGGAGATTTTTATATTAGATTTTAATACTGTCTGGAAAAGAGATTTCTTTTTCTGTTTTGACAAGTCACCCTAACATTAGGAAGTGAGCAGACATTTTTCAAATAGAGGTATCATTCTAAGGTTTGACAGCAGTTCTAACCCTATTACACTCTAGTTAAAACCAAAGTCTAGTACACACCACTATTTATTTGTTTTTTTCATTCAACCCAGCAGAATAAAAAAATGACAGCTCCAATCCGATGTTAGTACAGAGATCTCACCTGCTGTTCTATTGTGTTCTGATGCTCTGGTCATTGCTCTCAGCTATTGGCTGAGAGCACCGATGGAAAGCCAGTCAGTTGCTGTTTTCCAGCATGCTTACAGGCTTACAGAAGCCGGCAATAAAGCTGACTTCTGTCACACCAGCAGGCATAAACATGGGCTGAATTTCGGCCAGATTTTATTGAACTGGCCGATGTCGCCTGTCATTTGACCCATGTGTACTAGGCTTAAAAAAGTTTTTGGCTGTGTTGAACTTTAATGTTAATTATTGATAGACTGACTTTAAACAAGCTTACCATTTTAAGATGTCTCAAACTCTACTTAATGCTAGTTTATTGTTCTTTTTGCCAGCTGTATCTATTTGCACACGTGCAGCTATTTGTAAAGTGCAGTAACATACAACATCCAATCAAATTTCAGTTATTTGTGGCCATATCAGTGAAACATAATTGCTGATTGGTTGACATAGTCTATTGCACTTTTCACACAGTTCATAGCTTTATTAAATTAGCCAAACTAACTATATCTGTCTGAGCTAAGTTGATGATATTCATGCCACTTTAGTGATAATGCCAAATTGATATGACTGATGTACTGTGACATACGTAGTTTCTACTCAGATCTCACTGTTTTCACTTTGCTGTAATGTTATACACATTAATAAATGCTTCTTCATTGATGTTCAACAGATAAGGGTGTTTGTAGCTTTATTGTGCTTGGTTATTTTGCAGCAGGCCGATTTAATGAAAGAAGACATGTGGGGCTTCTGTTATGAATCTGGCTATTCTGTACTGCTGAAGATGCTATTGGTTAAATATTCGCAGTCATAGCAATTCATCTTAGAGCTACATATATATATTTTGCTCCATAATATGTTTGCCTGTTTGGTAAGAAGGTTATTTCGTTTAACGGGTCAATATATCATATTGTTAGTATCTAAGTATATTTTTATGACTGTTTATTTAATTTTTAATGTGACTTTCACATTTTGAAATGCTTGTGTTTCCCTACATTTGTTATTGCATTAAACCTAGAGAATTGTAGAATTTCCACTAACGAAGGGGTAGAATAGCTACTAAATTACTCATAGTTGCTTACAAATTTTGGAGGTAAGGTATCGGCCACATAGGTAGGGTATTGTTTTCAAAGCATTGGTGAGAGCATAGACTGGCATTGTGAGAAGAAGCAGTGAAGCACTGCAAAGCACGAAGCAGAACCTGCATGTGGAATGAGCAAATATGACTGCTATTATGTACAGTTATAATTACAAACTGTACACAGGATTTAACATGTATGACTAGAACCTTAAATCAGTTAATTTTGCAAGCCCTTCACAGCAGGAGCATCTGCTAATCTAGGAAAAAGAATGGAGAACAATTAAATATCAGATCCAACAACAGCAAGTGTAATGGCTAAATGTCAACTGAAACTTGCAAAGTCGCAAAAGGCTTCACTTTCTGCTCCAAAGCCATACTGTAAAACAAAGCACATTTGCAGATATAGTTTATCTCTTGACATTTCATTAGTTTTGTTCTTTTCTTGGATGTCTGCTAGTATACTAGATCCAATAATAATGTGGCCTGGATTTAATAATTTGCAATGCTCATTTTTTATAGCAGAAGAGATTTGGCAATGTACATGCTACAAATCTTTGCGACAAAGAAAAAAGGATGACAGGATTGGCAACACATAACATTTTTTACCCTTTGACACTTTATGTAATTATTTTCTCTAGGTCTACCAATAAAAGCAGCTAACAGACTTGTTACTAGTAGAAACTGGATTGCTGGGCTTCTTGGCAGAATATGATGGATAAGGGGATATTATTATTGTCTTACAGCTTATGCTGGCCATACAGGGCTTGAATTCAAGCCATGGGTGGCCCTGTCAGGATCACTCAGTCCAACAAACTTCAATTTAATGTGCTAAAGACAGTGAATTGTCAGCCAAACAGTGACTGCAATCAAACAGATGCAGTGTCAGAAACCAGAAACCTGAATCAGACTGAGACAGAAGTACAGTTGAATCTCACTTTTTTAATAATCATAATAAAAAAATTGAAACAAAGTAAACATAGTCAAAACATAGCCAGAGTTCTGGAGCCGGAACAGATGGTCAGACAAGCCAAAATCTCAGGGAGCCAGAGATGAGCGTAGTAGAACAGCAAGCAGGATCTGGAACCAGAAGCAATGTCAGCTAAGCAAGTCTTAAACAGGAACACAGGAGAGTGTCTCTAGAGATGTGACCAAGGCGAAGGCAGAGATCATCTGGGCTGGATATCTTAAGTAGGCAGGACTGACGAGCAGGATATCATCAACAGGTGAGTCACTGTGGAGATATAGGAGCTGGCAATTAGCCGACAGCTGAGCGGCCAGCTCAGAGAAGGAAGGGCTGACATGCAGTCACTGTTGGGGTGTTCTGTCAGCTGGCTGTCAGAATACAAAAGCTGTCAGGGAAGGCCCATGGGGCTAAACAAGAGAAATCCTAATATGTATGGCCAGGCTTGGGTGGCCCTTGTTGTGTTTTCACTAGAGGCTCTATGTGCATAGAGTTTTCACCCATTACCCAGGAATGTACTGCTAGGTCAATTGATTTCTACCCAGACTGGACAAGAAACAACTTCCCAGCACTCACATTACCAACCTAGAAAGAGGACCTGGCCATTCTGTCTTTAGCTTAAAAAGGGGGGAGTTAAAAGAGAAGTGTGTTTTCTTTTGCAGAATCATACTTGCTTAGGTGGATGCAGCATCGTTCAGATTCTCTAAGTCTGAGAACTGAACGATCAAACACCGCTTGGTTCTCAGGGCTCCCTGTGTAGAGAGCTGGGGACTGTCAGTCACCCCTCTCTGCTCTGCCCCCTTCACTCACTGGAGCGCTGTGCTGTGGAGGGGGTGAGAGTGGCCAGCTGAGGCTCTCAGCGACTCGCTGAGAGGCTGAGCCGGGTGCTGGTCCAGGCATGTGGGCAGATCCTGGCTTCATTGTCACGACTTTGCCCAAGCCTGGACTGGCTCTGTGATGTCAGCCGACAGAGGGTTTAAGCCTGCTGTCTGCTGAAAATAGGTCACAGAAGTGCAGAACGAATTGCACTCCTGTGATTCACATGAGAAATACAGCACAACGAGCTTTGGCTATACTTCTCTCGCTATACTTCTCTTAATATCTTACATAAGCAGATACATTTGGAAGCTACGCAACCGCAATGAAATGTCTTTTGTATGATGCAAATCTTATTAAAGTTGACCACCAGTTGCACAAATTGTATGTTAGCATTGACTGAATAGAGAGCAAGTTTACTTGTGAGCTGCACCTATCCTTCCCCCGTAATGAAACTAGTTTAGGACCTGGATAAATGTGCACAGATGCATCCTAACCTATAACATTGCCCTGTTTAAATACGTTGTGCAGGGGAGCATACAAATCATTTTTTTTCTGAATCTCAATCATACCCCATGTAGCACTAACACCCGAAGGTGCTGCTGGTTTGATTGGGCTTACCGTTACCTTCTTCACCTCAATTTGCCTCTAGGGGTTTCCTGTGGTAGATGGCCCAGAAACTTTAGAGACTGACGACAGATCCGCATAAAGGGATTTTTATTTGCAAAATCGTAGTTAACGAACAGTCTCTTAGTATAGGATCAGAGTGTTAGGAAGAAAGTTCAGGTACTCTTATGCCCCGTACACACGAGCGGACTTTTCAACATCCAAAGTCCGAAGGACCGAGTCCGTCAGACTATCCGATCGTGTGTGGGCTGCAACGGACTTTTGATTCGCCAAAGTCTGACGGACTTTAGAAATGAAGCATGCTTCAAATTTTCCCGAAGGAACTCCGCCGGACCCGGTCCCCTTCGAAAACTCCGCTCGTGTGTATGCTACTCCGACGGACTAAAACCGACGCTAGGGCAGCTATTGGCTACTGGCTATGAACTTCCTTATTCGAGTCGGGTCGTACGTCATCACGTTCGAATCAGTCGGAGTTTAGTGTGATCGTGTGTGGCCAAGTCCGTTCGGCCGAAAAGTCTGTCAGAACTCCGGCGGAACTCCGGCGGAACTCCGGCGGAAGTCTGTCGGACATAAGTCCTCTCGTGTGTACGGGGCATTAGTGTCAAAGTCAATAATAAAGAACTTGCTTACTTTGACTGAATCCAGAGAATAGCCATTCACAGCTGGATGTTCACTCTAGTTGGATAGTCCCTCTCTCACAAGGCCTAGCAGCCAACAAGGTGCTTAAATCAGAAATAAGTCTCTGCCACAGACTTTGTTGTAGAACATGTAGGAAACTAGGACTTGTAGAACACTCGTGTGGTACCAGTATCTTTCAGCCAGTTTGGCGAAACCCATGAAACTGGTACTTCAGCCCCACCAGGCTCTTGCTAAGAAGCCAACCCGTGCGTGGCCTTCTTCTGAAGAGTCCACTCCTGGATAGCTACAAAGTTGCTGGGCCTCTCCACAACTGGAGACGGGGCCGGACCACCTCCGAATCCTTTCCTTAGTTTCCCTGCCTCGGGTTAGGCAGCCCCGAGGCATAAAGTTGGGTGGAACCGCACCTCAGGCCATACCCTTCCTGGGGACTGGTCAGGGGGACCAGGACCATAGTGTCGGAACATACTTCTGGACCGGAACCACGTGACATCCGCATGTTAAGTACCCTCTCCCAGAAAGCACAGCAAGAGTGACACTCCCACTGGGCGGGCTCCTAAAGAAAGTAACCTTAAAGCACCCAACCAGACTGTTTCCATGCCTGCCAGAAGAGACAGTGCCCCCTATGGCCAGGCCGAACACCCCACAGTCCAGTCAGACTGATGCTGAGGTCAAAATTTGAGAACAATTATACCCAAAATAAACTGCAGTTTAGGTGTAACATTAAATTTCAAAACACATAGCGCGTGCTCTTCAGGAGTCGGCTCTACACCCGTATAATATTTTACGCTTTTTTTTTTTAATGAACCCAAAACCACTAACAAAAATGAACAATTCAAACCCCAACAATGCCTTCGGGAGAGAGAGGTGAAATGTTCCCATCCCAGAAGGATCCACCCCCCCCCCCCAGCTCAGGCGGTCTACCTTTGAAACTCAAAACCGTAGATAGTGAGATAAAGTGCAAGCACACTAGATCCCCATCAATCTCCATAATGTCATTATAGTGCACTCATACTCCTCTCACTCTCCATTGCTGCACTGCTCTGATCCTCGCTCTCCAATGTATTCTGTGAGTCAACCCACCTGAACCATACCTTCCTGAACTTCTTGGGAGCCCCCCCGCCCTCATATCTCATCCAATCTAGAAACACATCCTCATTCACTATCTTTACCCACATCCCTATCGTCGATTCTTCGTCGTAAATCCATCTCCGGGCTATACATTTTTGCACTCCATAGAATATAGAATCCTGAGGAACAACTTTAGCGTATACATCTACCTCCTCTTGGTCAAAGACACCCAGAAGGCAATGTAAGAGAGAGCATATGTTAGGGAGAGCAAAGTTATCAGAGATGAATTCAGTCACCCTGGACCACAAGGGACGTATCCTAGGACATTCCCATACCATCTGAATAAAGGTTCCCTCCAACCCCTTACACTTGTGATACTCCGCAGAATCTCTTTTGCGCATTCAAAACAGTGTGGTTGGTGTGTAGTACATCTGGTGAAGGTATCTAAGCTTGATCATTCTATCCGTGGAGGATATAACAGAGACCAGATATATATCCATAACCTCCTGCCACAGCTCCTCTTACAACTCCAGTACAACGGCCACCTAGCGAGACCTGGTCCTGGCAGTCAATCCAGGGTCTCCAGGCTCCAATTCTCTATAGTATGTGGAAAAGCATTTGAGCTGTATCAGTATCAAGCAAGACCTTTTCCAGAGCCGTATTTTGGACCCTAACCCCCCCCCCAAACTGTGCCAGTGCTGCATGATGCAGCTGAACATATCTAAAATGCCAAGTCCTAGGTATGCCAAACTGCTCCCTCAGTTGCACAAAGGAGGACAACCTACCGTCCTGATATGTATGATGCAAATGCTTACCCAGCCCATGCATATCCATCATCCAATTTAGAGAACTCTTGCATTAATTGCACCACAAAGGAGTTTAATCCTTTGTGGTGCAGCCGTAAGGGCTCATCTCCCATCCTTTGGGCACATTGATGAAATACCCCACCAGGGAGTGCCAGAACTGAACACACCTTCCTACCCTAGACCCCTTTCCTGTCGCTTCCAGTAAAGTAGTGGCATTAGGAATCTGGGGGAAAAATCGCCAGTGTAGAAAAGTCAGTTGAGACGCAAAAAAATAGGATATCAAATCGGGAGGGGCCAGTCCCCCCATCGCGATGGGTAACTTAAGTACAGCCAGAGACTGGGGGCACAGGACCCCCACAAAAATCCCACGACAATGGAGTCTATGCTCTTAAAGATTTTAAGTGACATGAAAACAGGAGAATTCGAGAGAAGATACAGAAATTGAGAAAGATAAATCATCTTAAACAGATTTATTCATCCCATCACTGTAAGAGACAGCTTCTGCCATTTCTGTACCCTCTCCCGAAAAGACCCTATACTCGGCATCAAATTAGGATCCAGGTACTTAGAAATAGGGAGCTTTACTACCACCCCCAAGTATTTAAAGAAATGGACAGAGGAATGGGGCAATCTGAGGGGGAAAGCCACTGCATCAACAATGGGAAATGGGGATGATTTAGGCCAGTTGATTCAGAAACCAGAATAGTCTCCAAACTCCTGGACCAGCCTGAAAGCCGCCGAGAGTGAGGGGCCCGGATCCTGAAGATACCGGAGCATGTCATCGGCGTAGAGAAAGACACGTTCCTCCAGCTGCCACATCCGAAAACCAGATAAGCTAGCATTAGTTCTCAATCTGGCCGTAAAGGGGTTCTATGGCCAGGGTGAACAGAAGGGGAGGCAATAGGCATCCCTGTCTAGTCCCATGGGAAATGGGAAAGAACTTGCAATCTAACTAGCGACTCTGTATACAATAATCTCACCCATGAGATAAAAACAGGCCCAAACCCAAAGGTTTCCAGAAAATGGAACAGGTAATTCCACTCTACCGAGTCAAAAGCCTTCTTGGTATCTAAAGAGGCCACCACTCTTGTCCCGGAGTTGTCATGAGCAGTTTGTAGGTTCAGAAAAAGTCTCCTGATATTCATCTGAGCACATCTTCCCTGAATAAATCCCATCTGATCCACATTAACTAACTTCAGAATAACTGTTTTAGTCTCCCGACCAGAATTTTTGTGTCCACATTCATTAGCAAGATCAGACTGTGGAGTCGCACTCCTGAGGATCTTTTCCACCTTTAGGAATCAAAACCACCAGAGCTTCTCTCAGAGGGTGGCATTCTACCATCCAACCTGGCCTCCGTAAACACCCGCAGCATGCAAGGGCATACAAATAATCGATGTGCTCTGTAAATTATTGTGGAATTTGTCACCACTATCTACTGTATTGTTTGAATTTTTGAATGCAGTTTTCTTTTTAATTGAGAATGCTTAAAGGCTGTGATTAGAAATTTACATGCACTTTCAATGGTGTCCCCCTTCTAAAGATACTGGTTGCTGGCTGTCATGCTGATCTGGCTTAGTTATTTAGTGAGTTATGGCCTCAAAACAAGAAGGTAAACTCCCTCTTCTCAGGAGAGTGTTACATCAAAAAGCAGTCGCTTGCTGCTGGACAATCACAGTCCTTAACACGGCACAAGGGGTTATAGAGAGAGATAAAATACATGGAGATTTAGGATTTGCTATGTACATATTTTAGTCTCGGTGGATATTGAATTCTGTTTCAGATGACGTTTTCTTGGAAGCAGTTGAGCTCCTATTTTATTTAAGACAGATTTGCATTTGAGAGGGTTCAGTTAAGCTCGCCACACACATGTTCAATATTATTGTACAATCTTTTTTTTTTAATGTAATCTTTATTTTAACAATATTTCAACAAACAACATACAAAAAGACAAAATCCAGTGTATATATGGTAGAAAGGGCATTGCATAAAAGGCCCTTCTCTGGTTAATCAGTTTCACATATTACTCAGGGACATATACATACATGGGAGCGCGTTAGGGGTGGTATCACTATAAAGCATCATATACATAGTGTATCCATGTAGCCCAGATTGAGTAAAACTTCTCATATCTGTCTTTGCACTTCGCCATCCACTCCTCAGCAGTCATGATGTTGTTATCCAGATTTACCCATTCAGTACGTGTGGGTATCTGAGGCCTTTTCCAATATATTGGGATTAGCCTTTGGGCTGCGTTGAGCAGATGGGGCAGTATACCAATGGGGTCTAAGATGATCTTGATCTGTGCGTGAATGTTCAGCCAGTATGGCCTTAATTTGGGCCTCTCCCACCAGATGTGGAGGAACGAGCCTCTGAGACCACATTCCCTCCAACATGTGGCCGATAGAGATGGGTAGATCTTGGCTAGTTTATAGGGAACTCTATACCACCTAGTCAAAATTTTATAGCTATTCTCTTGCATTTTGGTATCTACTGTGCTTGAGTTTGTGAGCCGATAAAGATGGTCCAATTGGGGTTCGGTAAAGACGTGTTGCAGGTCCCTCTCCCACTCCCCAATAAACCCTGGCTTCCCCCCCAATATGTAAGGATTGCAGCAATTCATATAGTACTGATATTGTATGGGGGACACTAGAAGTTGACATACATAGGCATTCAAAGGGTGATGCCAGGGTAGGGGACCGTTCCCCCTGGGGTAGGCTACTTATGAAATGCCAAAGCTTGCTATAGCGCAACTCATCCAGTGGGAAGGGGCCAAATTGTTCCCTTAGTGTGGTCAGCGGTAGCATGCCTGGATCCGGGACAAACCTGCCACATCTCCGTCAGCTGCCCACGTTCGGAAGAAAGAGGGGCGTTCCCCCCCCCCAGGGGAAGCCACATAGGGGTGCCAAAGGAGAAGTCGGCAGTGTGAGCTTTCCTTTCTTATTCAAAGCATTCCAGATAGTCAGAGCATGGGAAGCCATGGGAGAGACCAGTGCTGAAAGGCCTCTGTATCCCCAGGGGACCCAGGGGGCATGTGACAGGTTCCGGCCAGCCAGATATTTATCAAGTGGGACCCATAATTTAACCACTTGCCGCCTGCCCTATAATAAAAACACGGCGGCATAGTGGTTTCAAAATCCTGACCGGACGTCATATGACGTGATCAGGATTTTGAGCCGCTGCGTGCCCCCGGGGGCACGCATCGCGGCGATTGTTGTTGCTGGGTGTCAGTCTGACACCCTGCAACTACGATCTCAGTAAAGAGTCTCCGACGGAGACTCTTTACCACGTGATAAGCCGTGTCCAATCACGGCTGATCACAGTGTAAATAGGAAGACTCGGTGATCGGCTTTTCCTCACTCGCGTCTGTCAGACGCGAGTAGAGGAGAGCCGATCGGACAGGGGGGTCTGTGCTGATCGATTATTAGCGCAGCCCCCGAGGATGCCCACACTGGACCACCAGGGACGCCACCAGGGATGCCCAGCACAAGGTATGCCACCCTAGACCACCAAGGAATCCAGTCAGTGCCCACAGTGGATGCCAATCAGTGCCCACAATGGGCATCACTGATTGGCATGCATTATTTTTTGGCACTGATTGGCATCCATTAGTACAGTATAAAACAATACAATGCCGCCTATCCATGCCCATCCGTACCGCCTATCCATGCCCATCCGTACCGCCTATCAGTGCCAATTTGTGCTACCTATCAGTGCCCATCCGTTTCACCCATCAGTGCACCCTATCAGTGCCGCCTATAAGTGCCACATAGTGTCCATCAATGCCACCTCATCAGTGCCACTTCATTGGTGCCATCTCATCGGTTGCCCATCAGTGCTGCCTTATCAGTGCCCATCAGTGTAGCCCCATTAGTGAAGGAGAAAACTTACTTATTTACAAAGTTTTGAAACTGAAACAAAAAAAAACATTTTTTTTCAAAATTTTCGGTAATTTTTTATTTGTTTAGCAAAAAATAAAAACCGTAGAGGTGATCAAATACCACCAAAAGAAAGCTCTATTTGTGGGAAAAAAAATGATAAAAATGTAATTTGGGTACAGTGTAGCGCAATTGTCATTCAAAGTGCGACAGCGCTGAAAGCTGAAAATTGGTCTGGGTAGGAAGGTGTTTAAGTGCCCAGTATTGAAGTGGTTAAGAGAAACATTGTGATACCAGTCTAGAATGCGCTGTAGATCTATAGCCTCATAATATCTGCAAACTATCTGGACCCCCATGCCTCCTCTTGCTTTAGGGCATTGTATCGTGTGGAGAGCCAGCCAGGTGCATTTCCCAACCCATATGTATTGTATAAATAAGCTGTTGAGGGTTGAGAAGAAAGTCCGAGGCAAGGTGATAGGTACCATCTGCAGGAAAAACGGTATACAAGGTAGCACGTTCGTTTTGAGGACACTGACTCGGCCCATCCACGAAAAGGCAGCTCTGTCCCAGTTCTTCAAGTCCGCTCTGATAGCAGAAAGCAGAGGTGCATTACAATCTCCTTTTTAAACCACTAACATCTATGTAGTGCAAATGCTTGCCTGACTGGATACAAATGTAATGGATATTTTAAAGTGATACTAAACCTTTGTTTTTTTTAAATAACAAACATTTCATTCTTGCCTCCACTGTGCAGTTAGTTTTGCACAGTGTGGCCCCAATCATCATCTTCTGGGGTCCCCCGGCAGCGCTTGCAGCTCCTCCTCACATTGAAAGCGCTCTCCCAGGGGGTTACCTTGTGGGTGCGCTTCCGAGTCCAGCATTTACGTCCATAGACACAGAATGCCGGACTCGGCCCCGCCCCCGGCACCTGCATCATTGGGTTTCATTGACAGCAGCGGGAGCCAATGGCTCGCTCCTATTAATCTATACCCCAGGTAGAGAGGAAGAGCATGTCTCCGCCGAGGGATCGAAGGGCTCAGGTGAGTAAAATGGGGGACCGTCAGTGTCAGAATTTTTTTCACCTTAGGATGCATTAAGGTGAAAAAACACGAGGGTTTACAACCCCTTTGACCAGGCCATTTTTTGTGATACAGCAGCGCTGTACCCAAACGAAATTGATGTCCTTTTTTTTCCCATAAATAGAGCTTTCTTTTGGTGGTATTTGATCACCTCTGCAGTTTTTATTTTTTGCGCTATAAACAAAGACACAATAAAAAATAAAAAATACATATCCAAAAATATATTAAAAAAAATGATTTGTTTTGCCTTCAGAACTGCCTTCTTTGTGGCGTAGATTCAACAAGTTGTTGGAAACATTCCTCAGAGATTTTGGTCCATATTGACATGATAGCATCACACAGTTGTTGCAGGTTTGTCGGCTGCACATCCATGATGCAAATCTCCCGTTCCACCACATCTCAAAGGTGCTCTATTGGATTGAGATCTGGTGACTGTGGAGGCCATTGGAGTACAGAACTCATTGTCATGTCCAAGAAACCAGTTTGAGATGATTTCAGCTTTGTGATATGGTGCATTATCCTGCTGAAAGTAGCCATCAGAAGATGGGTACACTGTAGTCATAAAAAGAATGGGTATGGTCAGCAACAATACTTAGACAGGCCGTGATGTTTAAACGATGCTCAATTGGTACTAAGGGGCCCAAAGCGAGCCAAGAAAATTTCAAACACCATTCTACCACCACCAGCCTGAACCAATGATACAAGGCAGGATCCATGCTTCATGATGTCTTTTGCCAAATTCTGACCCTACCATCTGAATGTCACAGCTAAAATGGAGACTCATCAGGCCAGGCAACATTTCTCCAATCTTCTGTTGTCCAATTTTGGTGAGCCTGTGCAAATTGTAGCCTCAGTTTCCTGTTCTTAGCCGACATGAGTGGCACCTGGTATGGTGTTCGTCTTCTGTAGCCCATCTGCTTCAAGGTTCAATGTGTTGTGCATTCAGAGATAGTATTCTGCATAACTTGGTTGTAACTAAGGATGAGCCGAACACCCCTCGATTTCGTTCGCACCAGAACATACAAACAGACGAAAAATTTGTGCGAACACTGTTCATCTATGGGACACGACCATGAAAAATCAAGTGTTCATTTTAAAGGTTTATATGCAAGTTATTGCCATAAAAAGTTTGAGGACCTGCCCCAGGGGACATGTATCAATGCAAAAGAAAGTTTTTTCGGGAGCAGTGATTTTAAGAATGCTTAAAGTAAAACAATAAAAATGAAATATTCCTTTAAATATCGTGCCTGGGGTGTCCCCTGAGTCTACCTATAAAGTAGCGCATCTTTCCTATGTTCATAACAGTACCACAGCAAAATGACATTTCTAAATGAAAAAATTTCATTTGAAATTGCTTGTGGCTGTAATGTATTTCCGAATCCAATATACATAGAAAATCATTGAAAAAAAGGGCGTGGGTCCCCCCCCTCGGTCTATTACCAGGCCCTTCGGGTCTGGTATGGATATAAGGAGAACCCAGAGCCAAAATTGAAAAAAAGTGGCATGGGGGGTCCCCCCAGAATCCATAACAGGCCCTTATCCGAGCATGCAACCTGGCACGCTGCAGAGGAAAAGAGGGGGGACGAAAGAGCACCCCCCTTCCTGAACTGTACCAGGCCACATGTCCTCAACATGGGAGGGGTGCTTTGGGTTCCCCCCAAAGCACCTTGTCACCATGTTGATGGGGAAAAGGGACTCGTCCCCACAACCCTTGCCTGGTGGTTATGGGAGTCTTCAGGCGGGGGGCTTATTGGAATTCAGAAGCCCAATTTAACATGGGGGCCCCCAGATCCCGGCCCTGCCCCTATGTGAATGGGTATGAGGTACATTTTACCCCTATTCATTCACTAGAAAAGTGTCAAAACCGTAAAAATGACAGCAGACAGTTTTTGACAACTCCTTTATTAAAAAAAAAAAAAAGTGTCCCGCCATATGAATCCTTTGTCAATCCCGTCACCGAGGGTCCTCAGAAGAAAAGCGTCCCACCATCTTTTCACTTTGACAGCTGTTATATAGCCAAGGGTGGGGCCACCCGGTGACATAAATGGGTGACCCTGCCCCTCTCTGCCATCACATTAATGGGGGCTTCCAGATTCTGATAAGCCCCCCACCCGCAGCCCTCCACAACCACTGGACAAGGGTTGTGGGGATGAGGCCCTTGTCCCTATCAACATGGGGACAAGGTGCTTTGGGGTGAATCCCCAAGCTACTCTCCCCATGATGAGGGCAAGCGGCTCTATTGCCCCCCCCCCCCCTTGCGGCCTGCCAGGGTTCCCCTTAACCATTTCAATAAACTGTTATATAAACTACACTGCTTGCATTGACTGAATATAGAGTCTACACTGAATATATAAGCTACACTCAATGAAGAGTATATATATATAAATATATATATATATACATATGTATATACAGCAGTGCTTCTCAACTCCAGTCCTGAAGGTACCCCAACAGGTCATGTTTTCAGGCTCTCCATTATTTTACACGGGTGATTTGATCAGTTTCACTGCCTTAGTAATTAGCACAGCTGTTTCATCTGAGGTAAATCCTGAAAACATGACCTGTTGGGGCGCCTTGAGGACTGGAGTTGAGAAACACTGATGTACAGTATCTCACAAAAGTGAGTACACCCCTCACATTTTTGTAAATATTTGATTATATCTTTTTATGTGACAACACTGAAGAAATGACACTTTGCTACAATGTAAAGTAGTGAGTGTACAGCTTGCTGTCCCCTCAAAATAACTCAATACACAGCCATTAATGTCTAAACCGCTGGTAACAAAAGTGAGTACACCCCTAAGTGAAAATGTCCAAATTGGGTCCAATCAGCCATTTTCCCTCCCCTGTGTCAAGTAACTCGTTAGTGTTACAAGGAATCAGGTGTGAATGGGGAGCAGGTGTGTTCAATTTGGTGTTATCACTCTCACTCTTTCATACTGGTCACTGGAAGTTCAACATGGCACCTCATGGTGAAGAACTCTCTGAGTCTCTGAAAAAAAGAATTGTTGCTCTACATAAAGATGGTCTAGGCCAGTGGTCATAAACCCTGTCTTTAGGGCCCACTAACAAACTGTACACTCACTTATTAACATTGTAACAACGTGTCATTTCTTCAGTGTTGTCACATGAAAAGATAAAATAAAATATTTACAAAAATGTGAGGGGTGTACTCACTTTTGTGAGACACTGTATGTGTGTGTATGTATGTATGTATGTGTGTGTATGTGTATGTGTATATATATATATATATATATATATACATATACACACACTAGATGTATATATGTGTGTGTGTGTGTATATATATATTATCAAATACACTGCCTGCACTGAGTGAATATAGAGTCTACACTGAATATCTAGTCTATATATATATATATATATATATACATACAGTATATATGTGTGTGTATATACTGTATATATCACATACACTGCCACTAGCTAACCTACCTGCCTAATCTAGCTTAAAGTGGTTGTAAACTCTTACAAAGCACTTTGACCTACAGGTAAGCTTAGATTAAGGCTTACCTGTAGGTCCAAGAAATATCTCTAAACCTACACGGTTTAGGAGATATTTGCCGAAAGACAGGCACCGCTGTCTACGGCACATGCGTCGTAGACAGTGGCGGGCAGGCGCACTGAGAGCGCCGCTGTCAACGGCGATATGCCGCAAGTGGCGGCTCCCCGTGCGCATGCGCGGGAGTGGCGTCATCGCGGCTTCGCCGAATGACAGCGGCGGAGCAGCGAGACCCACAGAAAAGATGGATGCTCCGGACTACAGGGGACAGCGGTGACTTCGCTGGCTCCTGTGTCAGGTAAGTGACACATAATGGACTACTATGCGATGCATAGTAGTCCATTATGCTTTACCTTTGCAGGGAATCAAAGAGGAAGTAAACCCATCAGGGTTTACTTCCTCTTTAAAGGGGTTGTAACGGTTCGTGTTTTTTCACCTTAATGCATCCTAAAACGATCTGCACAGTGGAAGTAAGTATGACATGTTTGTTATTTTTTTTTTTAAACGTGAACCTTTAGTGTCACTTTAACCACTTCAGTTCCGGACCAATAAATACCTTAAGGACCAGAGGTCTTTTTGCAATTTCGCACTGCGCTGCTTTAACTGGTAATTGCGCGGTCATGCAATATTGCACCCAAACGAAATTTGCGTCCTTTTCTTCCCACAAATAGAGCTTTCTTTTGATGGTATTTGATTGCCTCTGCGATTTTTTTTTTTGCGATATAAATGGAAAAAGAGCGAAAATTTTGAAAAAAAAAGATATTTTCTTCTTTTTGTTATAAGAAAAATCGAATAAACTAAATTTTAGTCATACATTGAGGGCAAAATTTATTCAGCCACATGTCTTTAGTAAAAAAAATGTCAATAAGCATATATTTTTTGGTTTGCGCAAAAGTTATAGCGTCTACAAACTAGAGTACATTTTCTGGAATTTACACAGCTTTTAATTTATGACTGCCGATCTCATTTCTTGAGGTGCTAAAATGGCAGGGCAGTACAAATCCCCCCCCCAAATGACCCCATTTTGGAAAGTAGACACCCCAAGGAAATTGCTGATGGGTATGTTGAGCCCATTGAATATTTATTTTTTTTGTCCTAAGGGATTGAATAATGACAAAAAAAAAAAAAAAAAAATTTTTTTACAAAAAGTTGTCACTAAATGATATATTGCTCACACATGCCATGGTTATATGTGGAATTGCACCCCAAAATATATTCCGCTACTTCTCCCGAGTATGGGGATACCACATGTGTGGGACTTTTTGGGAGTCTAGTCGCGCACGGCACCCCGAAAACCAATCACCACCTTCAAGATTTCTAAGGGTGCAAATTTTTGATTTAACTCCTCACTACCTATCACAGTTTCGAAGGCCATAAAATGCCAAAATAGCACAAAACCCCCCAAAATGACCCCATTTTGGAAAGTAGACACCCCAAGCTATTTACTGAGAGGCATGTTGAGTCCATGGAATATTTTATATTTTGCCACAAGTTGCGGGAATATTACAAACTTTTTTTTTTTTGCACCAAGTTGTCACTAAATGATATATTGCTCACACATGCTATGGGCATATGTGAAATGACACCCCAAAATACATTCTGCTGCTTCTCCTGAGTACGGGGATACCACATGTGTGGGACTTTTTGGGAGTCTAGTCGCGCACGGCACCCCGAAAACCAATCACCACCTTCAGGATTTCTAAGGGTGCAAATTTTTGATTTAACTCCTCACTACCTATCACAGTTTCGAAGGCCATAAAATGCCAAAATAGCACAAAACCCCCCAAAATGACCCCATTTTGGAAAGTAGACACCCCAAGCTATTTACTGAGAGGCATGTTGAGTCCATGGAATATTTTATATTTTGCCAAAAGTTGCGGGAATATTACAAACTTTTTTTTTTTTGCACAGAGTTGTCACTAAATGATATATTGCTCACACATGCTATGGGCAGAAGTCAAATTACACCCCAAAATAAATTCTGCTGCTTCTCCCGAGTACGGGGATACCACATGTGGGGGCCTTTTTGGGAGCCTAGCCACGTACGGGACCCCGAAAACCAAGCACTGCCTTCCGGATTTGAATATAAAATGCTACCAAAAAACCTGTTAGCGATGGCAGGGATCAGGCCTGACTCTGCGATCGCTGCAGTTATGTGTTTAGTGTTTTGTAAGTGACAGTGATCGATCGATACTGCACTTGGGTGGGCTGGGCAGAGGGGCAAAACGCAGGTGCCAGCAGGTATTTGGGCTGATCCCGCTAACAATGCGTTTTTTTGGAACCCTAAACTGCTGGGGACGCTAGTATAGATCTGATCAGATCAGATATTGATCTGTTCAGATTCTATACCACTACGGGAGGTGTATGCTTTGCGTGTGGGTGTTAGCGGTACTGGCACTAACCTAGCGCTGCCTGGGGCGACGCAGACCCTGACCCTAAAACCTAATTGATATCACCCGCCGGGTGATCAGGGGGTTAAACCTTTATTGGGTAATAAATGGTGGGTGCCCTGATGCTATAAAAAACAAACTAACCAGAGTCACCCGTAACACTTATACGGTGATCAGTGGTGAAAGGGTTAACTAGGAGCAATCAGGGGGTTCAAATTTTTATTAGGTAGTATATGGGGGTCCCTGGCGCTATATAAAAACCTGACGGGGAACCTAAATAACTAACTGGCTAACCAGCGTCACCAGTGACACTTATACTGTGATCGCTGGTGAAAGGGGGTGAAAGGGTTAACTAGCAGCAATCAGGGGGTTAAAACCATTATTGGGTAGTATATCGGGGTACCTAGCGCTATAAAAACCTGGCGGTGAACCTAAAAAAATAACTAGCTACCTAGCGACACTAGCGACACTGATGCAGCGTTCAGAAAAATTATCGCTTAGTGACACTGGCAAAAGGGGGTGAAAGGGTTAACTAGCGGAAATCAGGGGGTTAAAACCATTATTGGGTAGTATATCGGGGTACCTAGCGCTATAAAAACCTGGCAGTGAACCTAAATAAAATAACTAGCTACCTAGCGACTGTAGCGACACTAATGCAGCGATCAGAAAAACGATCGCTTAGTGACACTGGCAAAAGGGGGTGAAAGGGTTAACTAGCGGCAATCAGGGGGTTAAACCCATTATTGGGTAGTATATCGGGGTACCTAGCGATATAAAAACCTGGCGGTGAACCTAAAAAAATAACTAGCTACCTAGCGACACATGCAGCGATCAGAAAAATGATCGCTTAGTGACACTGGCAAAAGGGGGTGAAAGGGTTAACTCTAGGGGCAATCAGGGGGTTAAATCTTTATTGGGGGGTGATAGGGGGCTACCCTGGACCTAACACTAACTGTCCTGACAGTTTTTACTGTCACAACTGACACTGAATGCATTGATCAGTAAAGAAATGATCAATGCAATCAGTGACACTGTGACTGGGGGGGGAGGGGGGGCGGGGGGGGGATCGGGGGGCGATCGGGGGGGGGATCGGGGGGGGGTTTGTGTGCCTGTGTGTACCTACATGTCAGTGTAGTGTTGGTGCACACTTACTTTTACTCTTCTCCTCGTAGTCCGGTCAAAAAGACCGCCCCGAGGAGAATGACATCACTTCCTCCTTCCTGTGTAAACAATACACAGGGGAGGAAGCTTCTCATTGGCCAGGAGCGATCCAGAGGGGGTGGCCGAAAACCAACGGCCATCCCCTCGTCACGGAGCGCTCCTGGACCGAATCGGACCGCCGTAACCAGCGGGAGGGGGTCCGATCGGACCCCCCACCCGCTGGAAGGCAATCACGTAGATGTACGTGATTGTGCCTGCCTGTGCCATTGTGCTGACGTACATTGGCAATACGGCGGTCCTCAAGTGGTTAATCTATCTCCGTTCACACCCTATACACGGCCTTATATAGTGTGGGGCATTAACTTAGTCCCCCTGAGCCATGATTGGCCAAAGGCACCCTGCTTTAGGCTTATTGTAGCTTTCTCAGAGAGCGCTCTGATTGGCCAAAGCATGCAGATTAGGTGCATGCTTTGACCAATCATCATACAGCAATGCACTGCGCTATTGCAGTGAATTATGGGGCATTCCACGGCACTCTAATTTCCTGCGAACACCCCATAATAATCACTGTTTGTTGAACGGGCGAACACCCGATGTTTGAGTCGAACTTATGTTCGATTCAAACATCGAGCTCATCCCTAGTTGTAACAAGTAGTTATTTGAGTTACTGTTGCCTTTATATCATCTTAAACCAGTCTGCCTGTTCTCCTCTGACATCAACAAGGCATTTTTGTCCACACAACTACCGTTCAATGGATATTTTCTCTTTTTCGGACCATTCTCTAAACCCTAGTAGACCAGCCCATCTGGCACCAACAACCAAGCCCCGTTCAAAGTCACTTAAATCCCCTTTCTTCCCCATTCTGATGCTCAGTTTGAACTTCAGCAAGTCCTCTTCACTATGTCTAGATGCCTCAATGCATTGAGTTGCTGCCATGTGATTGGCTGATTAGCAGTTTGTGTTACTAAGCAATTGAACAGGTGTACCTAATAAAGCGGCTGGTGTGTGTGTATATATATATACTTATATACAGTAGGTATAGAAAAGATTCACTCCTGTTTAAAATAATCACATTTTGTTGCTTTACAGCCTGAAATGACGACAGACGCAGTTTTTGTTTTAACCAACTGTATTTACTAGTACAACATCCAAGTGAAAGATATAACACCAACATGTCAGAAAAAAAACATAAAAAAATTCCAAAGCAGTGTAGCACTGATCCCTGAAGGAGCAGCTGGTTTTGTTGGGCTTACCGTTACCTTCTTGACCTCGTGTGCGTCTAGGGGTTTTCCGAGGTAGATGGCCCAAAGAACTGCAGAGACTGATACTGGATCCACTTTTAGTTATTTATTGGACAACAAGTAGACAGAACAGTCTCTTAATGAGAGGTAAACGGTTAGGTGGGAAATTCAGTACTCTTGCAACTGTACAAGATAGGAAGTCTCTCACTATAGAAATCCAGAGAATTGGCACTCACAACTGGATTCTCACAGCTACCGGATAGACCTCCTCTCACTAGGCCTAGCGGCCGTTAAAGTGTTTGAATAAAGTGAAGCCTCTGCCACAGACTTGAGTATAGGACACTTGAACAAAGTCTCTGCCACAGACTTGATGTAACTGAAGGATGTAGACAAATTTAGAGAGTCATCAAACAGTACCAGTATCTCGCAGCCGGTCCAGCGATACCGTATGAGTGTAGATTCGCTTGGTGTCTTTCAACTGAGCCTCCAGGCGCTTTCTGAGAAGCCAGCCTTCAGCGTGGCCTTCTCCCTTCTCCAGTTGCTGGGCCGCTCCACAGATGAGACGGCACTGGACCACCTTTGAATCCTCCTTCCAGTTACTTTGCCTCGGGCTAGCCAGCCCTGAGACTCGGAATTGGATGGATCCGCACCCCAGGCCATGGGGGCTGGTCAGGAGGACCAGGACCAAACAGACAGAAAGATCTTCTGCACCAGAACCCAGAAGCATGTGATGTCAGTAGCTTAAGTACCCTCTCCCAGAATGCACAGCAAGATGACATTCCCACTGGGCTGGTTCCGAGAAAGAATGGCGCTCAATTCGCCTAGCTAAACTGCGTTCTCACACTTGCCAGTGATGACAGTGCCACCTGTGGCCAAGCAGAACACAATGCAATGCACAGTGCAATCCAGCTAGACTGGTAGTGAAACCATAATTTGGTATAATTGACCCTAAAACCCAACTGTGGTTTTAGGAATTTTAAATAGAAAAAACACATAGCGCGTGCTCTTCAGGAGCCGGCGCTACATACTCCCCCCTCCCATTTAGACAATGTACTTATCATCTGGGAATGAAAGGAAAACAACTTCTAATCCTAGAAAAATGTTATCTGAACTTTAGGGGTGGAAAAGGGAAGAGAAAGGAAAAACAAAAAAAAAATATTGAGCAATCTAAAATGTTTAACAATTTTACACAGGCAGGTTACATGTTGTACAACCCAATTTCTAACTAACTGTACCACCCACTCTCCGGCAGCTTGATAGGTGCTCTTGATGATTCCAAAAAATAAACACACACAAAAACAACAGAACACACTTTGTTTCTATATCTTTAGAAGGCAAAATCTCACTCACAAATAGTGAGACTCTCTCCTAAATTTACAAGATTTAACACTAACGAGCAAGAAGACTAAAACGTTTTTTGCAAACCCACACCACACTCCCACTGGACTGGTTCTGAGAAAGAATGGCACTCAATGCGCCTAGCTAAACTGCATTTTCACACTTGTCAGTGATGGCAGTGCAATTTGTGGCCAGGCAGAACACAGTGCAATCCAGCTAGACTGGTACTGAAACCATAATTTGTTATAATTGACCCTAAAACCCAACTGTGGTTTTAGGATTTTAAATAGAAAAAACACATAGCGCGTGCTCTTCAGGAGCCGGCGCTACAGCAGAATCGCCAAAAAAGAATCACCCCCTTGTGTCAGTATTTTGTTGAACCACCTTTGGCTTTAATTGCAGCCTTTAGTCTGTTAGGATACAGTATGTCTCTACTAACTTTGCATATCTAGACTTTGCAAAATTTGCACACACTCTTTTTTGCAGAACTGCTCAAGTTCAATTAAATTTGATAGTGACCGCTTGTGGACTGCAGTCTTCAAGTCATTCCACAGATTTTCAACAGGGTTTAAGTCCGGGATCTGACCAGGCCATGCAAGGACATTCACCCTTTCCTTCTTCAACCACTCTGTGGTCATTTTTGTTGTGTGCTTTGTGTTATTGTCATGTTGGAAGGCAAACCTTCTTCCCATTGACAACTTTCTGGCAGAGGGCAGCAGATTTTCCTCAAGATTTTTCTTCTATCCTGACAAGTACTCCAGTCCCTGCTGCAGTGAAACATCCTGATAACAGGATATTACCACCTCCATGCTTTACTGTAGGAATGGTGTTATTTGGATGGTGAGCTGTACTGGATTTCCGCCAGACATTTTGTTTGGTGTTGAGGCCAAATAATAACATTTTAGTCTCTTCTGACCATACCACCCTTTTTCATGTGGCTTAAAATTAAATGTGCTATTGACATAAAATTTTCACCACATGTCAGAAACGACCCCTGCAATCCATACATACAAAGAAACCAAAACAAATACGTTCAAAAATTAAGTTATATGTATTAAAAATGGAATTGGAAAATATGTGTGTGTATGTATATGTAAATTTGCTGTCCCCTCAAAATAACTCAACACACAGCCATTAATGTCTAAACCTCTGGCAACAAAAGTGAGTTCACCCCTAAGTGAAAATGTCCAAATTGGGTCCAATTAGCCATTTTCCCTCCCCGGTGTCATGTGACTCGTTAGTGTTACAAGGTCTCAGGTGTGTTAAATTTGGTGTTATCACTCTCACTCTCTCATACTGGTCATTGGAAATTCAACATGGCGCCTCATGGCAAAGAACTCTCTGAGGATATGAAAAAAGAATCGTTGCTCTACATAAAGATGGCCTAGGCTATAAGAAGATTGCCAAGACCCTGAAACTGAGCTGCAGCAGGGTGGCCAAGACCATACAGCAGTTTAACAGGACAGGTTCCAATCAGAACAGACCTCACCATGGTGGACCAAAGAAGTTGAGTGCACGTGCTCAGTGTCATATCCAGAGGTTGTCTTTGTGAAATAGACGTGTGAGTGCTGCCAGCATTGCTACAGAGATGGAAGGGGTGGGGGGTCAGTTTCTCAGTGCTCAGACCATACGCAGCACACTGCATCAAATTGGTCTGCATGGCCGTCTTCATAAGATGATGCACGAGAAAGTTCACAGTTTGCTGAAGACAAGCAGACTAAGGACGATTTACTGGAACCATGTCTTCTGGTATGATGAGACCAAGATAAACTTATTAGGTTCAGATGGTGTCAAACTTGTGTGGCTGCAAACAGGTGAGGAGTACAAAGACAAGTGTGTCTTGCCTACAGTCAAGCATGGTGGTGGGAGTGTCATGGTCTAGGGCTGCATGAGTGCTGTCGGCACTGGGGAGCTACAGTTCATTAAAGGAACCATGAATGCCAACATGTACTGTGACATATTGAAGCAGAGCATGATCCCCTCCCTTCGTAGACTGGGCTACAGGGCAATATTCCAACATTATAAGGACCCCAAACACACCTCCAAGAAGACCACTGCCTTGATAAAGAAGCTGTAAGGGTAAAGGCGATGGTTTGGCCAAGCATGTCTCCAGACCTAAACCCTATTGAGCATTTGTGGGACATCCTCAAATGGAAGGTGGAGGAGCGCAAGGTCTCTAATATCCACCAGCTCTGTCATGTCATCATGGAGGAGTGGAAGAGGAACTGTGAAGCTCTGGTGAACTCCATGTCCAAGAAGGTTAGGGCAGTGCTGGAAAACAATGGTGGCTACACTAAATATTGACACTTTGGGCCCAATCTGCATATTTTCACTTAGGGGTGTACTCCCTTTTGTTGCCAGTGGTTTAGACATTAATGG
Source organism: Lithobates pipiens (assembly GCF_037356315.1). Classification (NCBI taxonomy): domain Eukaryota; kingdom Metazoa; phylum Chordata; class Amphibia; order Anura; family Ranidae; genus Lithobates; species Lithobates pipiens. The sequence continues at coordinate 296,930,106 of NW_027507903.1, forward strand.
CTGTGTGTTGAGTTATTTTGAGGGGACAACAAATTGACACTGTTATACAAGCTGTACACTCACTACTTTACATTGTAGTTAAGTGTCACTTCTTCAGTGTTGTCACATGAAAAGATATAATAAAATATTTACAATGTTAGGGGTGAGATACTGTGTGTGTGTGTGTGTGTGTGTGTGTGTGTGTGTGTGTGTGTGTGTGTGTGTATATATATATATATATATATATATGTGTGTATATAGATGTATATATATATATATATATATATATATATATAGTTCTGCGTAAAATGATGGCACTATATAAATACCTGTAATAAATAAATCATATGGTGACCTTTTAGGGTTAATGTGCAGCTCACCTTTCAATGAGGTGAAAACAACCCCTTCCTAGTCAGTTATACAGTAGATATTACATGATCTTTAGAACACCTCATTAGAGTTTACCTGCTGCTATTCTATTGAAAATAACACATCTATTCCTCAGGCCTATGTGGGAGAGTCAGCTTGCTATAATTACATGATCAGCCCGGTTTGTAAAAATAGATAAACTACTGGGAAAAGCAGTAAACCAATCAAGTGAGCAGGAAATTATTTTTTTTAGAAACCACAGATTGGAAAATGTAAGATTGATTAGCACTGACCAATATGTTATAGTATTTTATAAGGTTATTTGGCAGAATGCCAGAAACAAGGTACGACACTGTTATAGAATGTGTGTCTAGTATAGATATCAGAGATCAATGCACATATTTGCCAACACACTAAAGATCATCAAGTCTCTTCTGAAGCTTTTATTGAAGAATGATCACATCACAAAGGACCAAGTGCAATGTTTAGATTGTTTAGCTATCAGGTTGGTACAGAGCAGCTAGCTTGTGATTTAAGTATCCATACAGCAGAATAGAAAGTCTGGTAGATTTGCTCTTACCTGTATTATAGTGACTGCCATAGAAGTGTTATGCCACGTACACACGATCGGAATTCTCGTCGGAAAAAGCTCTGATGGTTTTCCCGACAGAATTTCGACGGAATTCGGCTCAAGCTGTCTTGCCTACACACGGTCACACCAAATTCCGATCATTTATAACGCAGTGACGTACAACATGTATGACGGGACTAGAAAAAGGAAGTTCAATAGCCAGTAGCCAATAGCTTCTGTCTCGTAGTTGAATCTGAGCATGCGTTATTTTTGGCGTGTCGGAATTGCATACACAAGATCGGAATTTCCGATAGCATGTTCTCAATTTTTCACACGGAAAAACTTTCTATCAATTTTTGGCTAGCGGAAATTCAGGCAGCTAAATTCCGATGGAGCATACACACGGTCGCATTTTCCGATGAAAAGCTCCCATCTGTCTTTTTCTGGCCGGAATTCCGATCGTGTGTACGCAGCATAAGAGATTTCCATTTCCATATTTTAAAAAGGTCATGTAAGCCCAGGCCAAGGTGGGAACATTTCAGGGGTGGACGTCAGTCGCCAAAACTGTGGGGGAACTCTACATCCATCAAGATGCTGCAAACATACAGATTTGTCAGTACTAATACAAATATGTAAATAAATCAGAATATGCCATAATACAGTGTGCGTCATCTGGGATGTGTATAGTTCTATAAAGTGTCCCTGGGCACCAATGCTAATGTGCTAAAAGTGGTACTAAAAATTAGATGCAGACTGTCACTAGCATTACCAAAGCAGTCTGCTTTTCTGAATCCTGTAATTTAGTCTTTTACCTGTTGATCCTACTGATAATTTTCAAATTCCTTTAACAGAGCAAGCTACAGTGCCTTGAAAAAATATTCATACCCCTTGAAATTTTCCACATTTTGTCATGTTACAGCCAAAAAGGTAAATGTATTTTATTGGAATGCTATGTGGTAGACCAACACATAGTGACACATAATTTAGAAGTGGAAGGAAAATGCTAAATGGTTTTTATTTATTTTTTACAAATAAATATGTAAAAAGTGTGGTGTGCATTTGTATTCAGCCCCCCTGAGTCAATACTTTGTAGAACCACCTTTTGCTGCAATTACAGCTGCAAGTCTTTTGAGGCATGACTCTACCAGCTTTGCACATCTAGAGAGTGATCATTTTCAAGTCTTGCCACAGATTCTCAATTGGATTGTGGTCTGGACTTTGACCTATGTTTAGGGTCGTTGTCCTCCTGGAAGGTGAACCTCTGCCCCAGTTTCAAGTTTTTTGCAGACTCTAACAGGTTTTCTCCTAAGATTGCCCTGTATTTGGCTTCATCCATATTCCTATCAACTCTGACCAGCTTCCCAGTCTCTGCTAAAGAAAAGCATCCCCACAACATGATGCTGCCACCAACATTTTTCACGGTAAGGATGGTGTGTTCAGGGTGATGTGCAGTGTGCATTTTGCTTTTAGGCCAAAAAGTAAATTTTTTTTCTCATCTGGCCAGAGCACCTTCTTCCACATGTTTGCTGTGTCTCCAGATGGCTTCTTGCAAACTGTAAACAGAAACTCCTTATGGCTTTCAACAATGACTTTCTTCTTACCACATTTCCATAAAGGCCAGATTTGTGGAGTGCACCACTAATAGTTGTCCTGTGGACAGATTCTCTCACCTGAGCTGTAGATCTCTGCAGCTCCTCCAGAGTTACCATGGGCCTCTTGGCTCCTTCTCTGATTAATGCTCTCCTTGTCTGGGCTGTCACTTTAGGTGGACGGCCATGTCTTGGTAGGTTTGCAGTTGTGCCATACTTTATCCATTTGTGCTCTGTGAGATGTTCAAAGCTTGGGATTTTTTTTTTATAACCTAACCCTGCCTTAAACTTCTCCACAGCTTTATTCCTGACCTGTCTGTTATGTTCCTTGGCCTTCATGGTGCTGTTTGTTCACTAAGGTTCTCTAATAAACCTTTGAGTGCTTCACAGAACAGCTTTATTTATACTGAAATTTAATTACACACAGGTAACTTCTAAAAGGGACTTGGTTTCCCTAGACTTTAGTTAGGGGTATCAGAGTAAAGGGGGCTGAATACAAATGCATGCCACGCTTTTCAGATATTTATGTCTAAAAAAATTTTGAAAACCATTTATAATTTTCCTTCCACTTCACAATTATGTGCAACTTTGTGTTCGTCTATCACATAAATACATTTACGTTTTTGGTTGTAACATGAGAAATTTTGGAAATTTGGAAAGTTTCAAGGGGAATGAATACTTTTTCAAGGCACTGTGTACAGCAATAGTGGAAGTTAGGGAGTTGAAACAAACCATTTAACGTTGATGGGTGCTTACAATAAGCTTTCATTCATGTGAAAAAACCTTTATCCCAAAAGGATAAATATGATTCTGTAACATGTTGATTATGTTAAGTCCAGCTGGTCATAGATGGTGCGATTTTATTTCCTGTGATCATGGGTTGTAGGAAAGAAAACCACTCAATTCTCCCATCAACAGTCAGTGCTGATGGGGGAATCTCTCCCATAGAACAATTGTGTTCTCCTGGCAGGGGAAGCTGGGAGAAAACTGCTATAACAGCTGCTAGCAATAATCCCATGTAAAATCCAGCAGGCTGGTTGTAACCAAGCTGATCAATCAATCAATTTGGGTACGTTCAGCCTGCCCATACATGGTTCGAATCTCGGCTGGTTCCCTCTGAAACAGTTGAGTTTTGACCCATCTGTGGCCAGCTTAACACTACCCTCTTTAGACAATGCTGCTGCCAAGGGTGTCTATGTTGCTCCTTAGATAAAGGAACCTCCCTAAGACAGGGAGTGTTTTACTGACCTGTTCACTAAGTGAAGATTAACAGAAACACATAAAACAAATTCAGCTACTGTATCTAAGAATACATAAGCTGCAATATATAAAATGTTTGTTTTTGAGATTGGATACGCTTTAAGGCTGGGTTGATACTGCTGTACGGAGCAGCTCACAGCAGGGATCCGATGCGTCTCTGTTCACCGTTTGAAGTCTGATCTCAGTCCAAATTTTTGGCTGAATTTGAAACCTGAAACGGGCCAGAAGACACACAGGACTTCTGTGCAATTGGCTCCAGAGCCACTCCAGAGATGTATGAACTGGCTTCATTGAGAGCCAGTCACAATCTCCTGATATGCGAATTGGATCCAGGGAAATCCGCATCCAATTTGCAATAGTGTGAACCCAGCTTAAATGTCTCTGGGAACACTGTTAGGATTCCTTGCATATGGCACCCCCCTCCCTGGGTTTCAAGGTTTTCTTCAGACCTTCACTGACTGAGACCGCACCTACAGTTAACATGAAGACAAAGCCATGTTTTTAATGCCACCACTTTTATCAGCTTATACTTTTAACAGTTTATGTATGTTATTTTCAATGAAATCATTAACATGAACATTGTTTTCTGATATTTAAGACGGCACCAAAAGCTATCATCTCTTAGCTAGTTATATTATGTCTTCCTAATTTGCTAACATTACTGCCAAGGTTCCTAGCAAGGTTACAGGGCTGAAAGGGCAACTTACTGAATAGATGACTCAGAAAATGGAATCTCAGGAATTTCTGGTGTAAATGGAAGACTGGCACATAGAAGTAAGCATTTAAAATCAAATTTCACTAACTGGGCCCCTTTCTCAGCTTTTGTCAAAGCAAACCATCTCCTTGAAGGAGCACACATCCTTTTGAAGCGTTGTAGATTCATATGTGAATTGATGTTGCTCCTGCCCCTCAGTAGGGATAACTTATTTGTCTTTTTTGAATAGATTTACAATCTTGTTTTAAATAATAGCCTTTCAAACAGATCTTGTTTGGCTACTCCTGTTTTGCGTGCCTTTGGGGACATAAACATGCAAGACAGGCAGGAGAGCAAATGTCCTTTGAATCTTTAGTGTTTTACAGATAATGGCTATCGCAATAATGGGTGTTCCCTGAAGGCATCCAACAGCGCTCCGTGTCTGAGTTGCATATGAAATTGCATGAAGCCCATAGTCATAATAAATCCCAAAATGCTGAACTTGCAAGTGCTGGATGAAACTCAGTGTATGGAGGAGGATGAAATACTTTTCGAACCATATATCAATTGGCCAGCTTGTAAAGGCAGGAGCATTTTCACATTACAGGATGTTGTTTATGGACTCTGCTTATAATCAAGAAAATGCTAATACTCATGTTTGAAGCCAAACAATATCAACCTTAATATCAAACTGCAAAAAAGGAGGATGCTGGTATACAATCTGCAATACTATACTGTGCTTTACACCTTTACTGCACTATTTAGAACTGTAGAGGCCCATCTGCCATCTCCAAATTGTACTTAAGTGCCTTCTGTACCTTATTCAGTCATTATTATAGCCTAGGGCACTCCTTAACATCTGCAACCATCTATGTTGTGATTCACATACAGTATATTTTCCACACTGCACAGGCAGGCAGCTGACACAATGATTTTCTGGTTCTGCAATTCATCTTCATATGTCACCTCTTTGCTTTCAGCCTGCTTACTGGACAATACATTGACTTTTTCATCTCTATCCAATGACAATACTTATATGGGGTGCAGTACCAAATTACAATATAAAACAAACCAACAAGTGAATATATATATATATATTCCTAGATTGTAAGCTCTAACGAGTAGGCCCTCTGATTCCCCCTGTCTTGAATTGTATTGTAATGTCTACCCTAATGTTGTCGGCGCTATATAAATCCTGTATAATAATTATATATATATATATATATATATATATATATATATATATATATATATATATATATATATATATATATATAATGTTTTTACCATAAATAGTAAATATATGAGACTGTCCCTTTAAGAAGAAATATCATATGATGTAATATAATAAAGTTCACTGATTCTATTCACATGTCCATGTATTTCATCCACCAAATAGAGGACAACAGTATTCAGAGTAAAAGTCAGTGCAAGAGTGAATAGCACTGGTAGCCAACAATGCAGGTTACTATACATAAACTGCCCGAATGATTTATTTATATAGGTTGCAGTGCCAAATTATAATATAAGAAACAAACCAACAAGTGAAAAAAAAAAGGAATCGCAAAATAAATTTCACCATAAATACAACTGAATATATAAGGCCTGCCATACAAAGTTTGAATCCTGTTTTAACAGGAACCCGCTGAGATTCGAACTGTTAATTGTTAAATAAAAATTGAGCAGTGCAATTATTAAGTCTCAACCACATTATTCCTAGACCCCAATGTCTCCCCTGCCCTTCACACATCTAACCAAGCACAGATTGGCTTGGTTAGATGTGTCCCCTGGCTGTACTGGCATAGAAATGGTGGATCTGAAAATGGAAGTGACATCACTTCCTGCTTCATTGTTTGCATGTGAGACTGAGGCATGGATTTGCCTTGGTTTCACAGCGATCTCTCTTCCTTAGCCGGCGGTTGTGTTCTTGGATTCCGTTAAGAGTGGGAGAGCACGGAAACCATGGGAGGAGGAGAGCCACCGTTAGGATGGAGGGAAGCACCGTGCTCCTGGCTTTCTGAAAGTGATCAGCAGCTTTGGAGCTGCCGTATCCCTTTTACTTTCGAGCCAGGTAAACAAAACCGGCACAAGCTGATGGCTGCTACTGCAGCCATCTGCTTGTGATTAAAGGTCTACTCTTTGGACATACATAGTATGTCCAAAGAGCTGAACTGGTTAATGCCGGACTGTATACAAAAAAGATCCAAGCATAAAATAAACAATCACCTGAGGAATTAATGAAAACTTGGGTTAGTCCGTGACTAACAGGGTGCCTCCTTATGAGTTTCTCAAAACAGACAGAGGCAGCACATATACCTTTTTAGTGTTATGTCAGCATTCACCCAGCAGCAGGTTCTCACAGAAGAAAAGAGATCCTTGAGCATCACTCAGCTCACATACATAAAGACCTGTGCACAGATGATACCAGTCACAAGGTCTGGCTGCCAAATAAGGTGGACCCAGCAGTGGAGACTTATTCTTACCCTAAGCTCTAAAAAGAATCCAGACTTCAAGACTCAGAATGGTACTTGCTAAGAATTTGAGAAAACAGCAAGTTTGTTTTCTCCTCATCAGTCCTCAACTCTGGAGCTCCTTACCATGTATAGGTGAGAAATCTAAATGAGACATCCAGTGCCTTATATACCCTCCTCTGCCCAAACCTGTGGGTAGGAGCACATTTTGCCAGCATACAGTGGATGCATAACAGCCCATAAGAATTCTTTTTCTGGGTCCCTTGCATGTGTTCTACATAAAATGTAAAGTCTTGCAGAGCCAGAAAACAGCTACACTACTGTAAAAATGTTTAAGGCAGCTGTGAAAAATGCTGTAAATTAGGAATACCTTCAGAAATAGAAGTGTTAATAGTTTATTTTTATCAATTAACAAAATGGAGAGTATATGAACAGAAGCGAAATTCAAATCAAATCAGTAATTGTTGTGACCACCCTTTGCCTTCAAAACAGCATACATTTTTCTGGGTACACGTGCACACAGTTTTTGAAGCAACTCGGCAGGTAGGTTGTTCCAAACAACTTGCAGAACTAACCACAGATCTTCTACGGATGTATGCTGCCTCAAATCCTTCTGACTCTTTATGTAATCCCAGACATACTCTATGATGTTGAGATCAGGGCTCTGTGGGGGCCAAACCATCACTTCCAGGTCTCCTTGTTCTTCTTTACACTGAAGATAGTTCTTAATGACATTGGCTGTTGGTTGTTGTCCTGTTGCAGAACACATTTTGGGCCAATCACATGCCTCCCTGATAGTATAACAAAATGGATAAGTATCTACCCGTATTTCTCTGTATTGTAGACACCATTGATCCCGACCAAATCCCCAACTCCTTTTGAAGAAATGCAGCCCCAAACTCGAAAGGAACCTCCACCATGCTTCACTGTCTTCTGCAGACACTTATTTTTGCACCCCACTTCCTTTTTTTTTGGGCATAGTTGAGTCGCTTAGCCTTGTTTCCATGTTGAAGGTATGGATTTTGGATACAATTCATCCATGAAGAGCACTTCTGTCCAGACTTCTCCAGACAGTAGATGGGTTTAAAACATACAACGTAAAACAAAACAATATAAAGTTGGCGCACAAATGACTGGACTCTTTAAGAGCGCTTGGCTATCTTGGGATGTTCGTTTATTTAAATAAATGTCCTGTAGATGGTCTCAATGTGCGGCTGTTAACCCATTATGGACTTGGCAAAAAATGGATGCAGCAGAAAAAACGATCAAAAACAGCGCATCAAAGGGACTAGTAGATTGATGTGAAAAAGACTTTAAAATGTCATTTATTAAATGTAAACAATGAACACAGACATCTGATCCCTGCAGGATCTAAAACACATAAAAAACACCAATCATAAAACGGACAGATGTTTGATAATGAAAAGCTCCTCAGATCTCTCAATTAAAACTTTGGAAAGGTGAAAACCAAAGACCAATGTGTACAGCTATCGAATGCCTAATGAATGCAATCAATCATCTGAAAGAACCCAGAGCGTTGTATGAAAAGTCAGTGTAAACGAATGGAACAACGTTCCTAGGGACACTCACTTCATAGGTGTTCAATGGGCTGCAGAGCTGATGAATCCAGTCTGATGACCGAGGGGGAGGTGTTTATTTCAGCTCCATCTGAAGCGTTCGGCTTGGAGGCAGAGGTGTAGTGCTGCACGCTGGGTGGTAAGGATCAAGCTTAGTCACCAGATGATATCAGCTGTACACATAGGCAGCTTAGAGAATGCTGCACTGCTTGCAGCGCCGCTTGTCCGAGCGGCTGTGGATCACATGAGAGGCTTGTCACGTGGAAGGCTGTGAAGGGGAAGGTTGCTATGCCGACTCTCCTGCTTACATGTTTCGCGCTCCTGCGCTTTGTCAAAGCTGGAGCGGCATACAGCAACCAGAAAGATAAAGGCATCGGGTAGTGTGTAGGGGCGGGAACTGTCAGAGTCTCTCAGGTTAACCCCTAATGTGTCAATAAGCCTCCTGCAGTTAAAACCTTATTAGACAGGGGTCTGTGTCAGTGAAAGAACTGTTAGAAAACAGATCATTAGACAGATCCCCGTGAATATAACTATAATGAATACATCTAATAGGAAATGTGGATTGAAACACATGGTAGACACAGTGGTGTAGTGGTTAGCACTCTCACCTAGCAGCAAGTAGGATGCCGGTTCGAATCCCAACCACGACACCACCCGCCTGGAGCTTGCATGTTCTCCCTGTGCCTGTGCAGGTCTCCTCCGGGCACTCTGGTCTCCACCCACAATCCAAAGACATGCAGGCAGGCCAATTAGCTTCTGGCAAAAAAAAAAAAAAAAAAAAAAAAATTGGCAATGGTATACAAATGGGGACCCTGGATTGTGGGCTCCCTAAGGGCAGGGACCAATGCACAAGGACAGGGCCAACTGCAGACACTCAGGTTGAACCTGATGGACTGATGTCTACACTCAACCCAACCAACTATAAAAAAAACTAACTACTATGTGATTTATAGTAAAAAAATATTTGAATGAGAATGTTATCAAAAAGGTATATTATTAAAGGATATACAGAAGGGAGAAGAGTGCTATGTATAAAAGGACACTATAAGTTAAAAAAACCCAAGGGGTTTATTTTAGATATGTTATTAAGTCCTTTCCTATAGGATAGGTGGAATAAATATATTAACTACTCTTCGTTGATAAAAATAGTATTATAAAAAAAATAAAAAAAAAAAAAAAAAAAAAAATAAAAAAAAAAAACAAAAAAAAAAAAAAAATATATATATATATACATATATACACACACACACACATATATATATATATATATATATATATATATATAAAAAATTGATACAATAAAGAAATGAAAAAAATAAAAAATTAAAATAAAAATAAAAATAAAATAGAAATGAAAATAAAAAAAAAAATTAAAATAAAAATAAAACTGAAAAAATATATAAAAAATATAAAAAAAAAAAAAAAAAAATGAAAAGATATTTTCTATAAAAAATGTAGGGTGGCGGTCATGAACGATGAGTAGCGATTATATCTGAGTAACCTATATCAAGAAGTTATGCTGAGGATGTCAATGTCTTCATTGAGGCCATCAGGCGAGAGAGACCCCATAAGATATATCCAGAAGGTCTCCCTGCGACAAAGGTGGGAGAATCTTTCGTTGGCCGTTAGGGTACCCTTGGGGATAGCCTCAATTGCAAGGACCTCCATTTCTTTAAAGTTTTTATCATGACAATGGCGAAAATGGCGTGGCACGCTGTGTTGAATGCAACCCTCTTTAATCAGGCGGCGATGTTCGCCCACCCTGACTCGTAGGGCCCGCATAGTGCGGCCTACATAAAGGAGGCCACAGGGACAACGTAAAACATATATTACGTATTCAGTAGAACACGTGATGAATTGTTTAATCTCAAAGGTTTTTCCTTTGGGTGTAGTGATGGTGGATTGGCCGTTAGGGATGGACTGACAAGTATAACAACCTCTTTTACGACATTTAAAAATCCCACATCTATTATCAAAGTACATCCTAATATCAGGGAATATATTATTATCCTTTCTATTGGATTTTGTAAGTTTATTGGGAGCAATAATATTTTTGATTGTACGAGAGCGTCTAAAAGTGATTTGGGGTCTGACCGGAAGGAGTGGTGTGTGATGGGTTTAACTGTGCCTCTCTGATTTTCGCCAGTTCTGTGATGATGGCACATCTTTCAATGTCGAAGAGAAGTAAGCATCTTTCATCTGCTGCATTAAGTTTCCTTGGCCAACCACTGCGTCTATGGTCCTCAACATTGCCTGTTTCTTTGTATTTCTTCAATAGAGCTTGAACAGCACATTTTGATACCCCAGTCTGCTTTAAAATCTTTGCCTGGGACTGAACTTGCTAATCAAGTATAACTACCTTGTGTTTTGTTGCTGTTCTCAGTCTTGCCATAGTGTATGATCTGCGACATGCAACTGTCTTCTACAATCTCAGCTTAGTAGCAGAGTTTGGCCATTCTTGACTCAGTTTGAAGTCACCTACACAGCTATTTCTGTTTAAGTTAATGATTGTATTTCAATCTACATATGAAATTGATGATCGTTAGCACCTGCTTGGTATAATTGGTTAATCATACACCCGGGTGTAAGAGTTGATTGGCTTAAAGCTTGGAGTTTGGGAATAGCTGACTGATTCTTAATATAAAGCAGTATTCTTCATATAAAACCAATGAAAATGTTTATGTTGCCCACATACTACTCTCCCACACTGGGAAAAGAAGGAAACCAGTTAAGTCGCCCCAGTTTAACACTAAAAATCTATGGCTAGATGTACTAAAATGGCACTCAAGGGCCAGTGCCTAGGTCATAACTTTTCCTTATTTTCTTTCCCTCTTTTGTCCACCTTACGAGATTTGTGAATAAAGAGAACTGTAGATGAAAGAGCGTGCAGAGGAGTTGGAGAAGAGTCAGAAGACCCTCTGTACTTAAAAAAAAATTAAGCTGTATCTTTTTTCTCTTGTTTAGGGGTTTTTACAGTTGAAGAAAGTAGTTCAGAATATGTTCAGATTTCATGCTTCCTCCAGTATCACATTCTGACTGTAGTTTTGAGAAGTTTCAATTAGATAATCACATCACATAGGGTGACCTTGTACAAACGGGCATTATCATTCAAGTGTTCCTAGGACAGCATGATGCCTAAATTCAGCCCTGAGTAGAACTTGTGTAGCTTTTTGCTAACTGAGCATAATAGATGCAATTTGCAAGAAATTATTATGTGCAAAGTAAAGATATTATTTAAAAAATGATCTTAAAAGTCGGTTTATAAAACTGCAAAACTCAACCAAAATCCTTCATAATGTATGCTTTAGGGTACTTGCACACATTACTGATGTTTGAACTTCAGTCTTTCTGGCCAAAACTTCAGGCATATATTTTGCGCCAATTCGTACGTACCTGTATACATGCACAAAATAAATGATACCTCCCAGAAGGAAGTTTTTTAATAAGGGGTGTATTGTACATGTATACATACGGGCGTATGGAAATACTTACTTAATACTTAGATACTTATATAGATTAGGGAAAGTATGGAAAATACTTTCCCTAATCTATATGCAGGGCATGTTGACTCGCCTGTGTGTGCAGGCACATTGAAACCAATGGTCTGCATTTGCATCAGTAAAAAAAAATGTACTAGCATTTTTAGGCAGCAGTGTACAATAGATTTAGTTTATGCATGATGTATCTTCGAACAGTTCTTTGACTAGGGGGTGGATCTGCTGTCAAATCCGCTTTTCCTCTGGTTTTTGCAAACATAAATCAATATTTTCAATTGCATAAATGTTTTAAAGTTCATTAACATCTTCTTTGTATTTAATTATGTATCTGTCACTACTCATTCTTTAAAGCAACTTAACATTGTGCTTTTATAATAGAGCCATTATCGCTTGATAAATAAGTGATATGAAAAAGATGGATCAAAATCAGTAGGCAAAAGCTTTCTGAAGCTACCAACAATGTTCCTTCTGAGCTCTATTTTGCTGGCTTGAGTTTTCCAATGCGCAATTACACATGACCTGAAATAATAAAGGAAACCCGTAGCAAGAGAAATATATAGGTTGCCATTGTGGATATATCAGTATCTATTAGACAATAGAGTAGGGTTCTCAAATTTTTCATTACAAGGACCACATTGTATATTTTATCGTATATTTTACAAATATATATATATATATATTTTTTTTTTATATGTTTTTTATTGGAGAAAAAGGAACAGTACATAACAAAACGTTATATATACCATGGAAAAAGGGTGTATATGGTACATATGACTAGTCATAATAGCAAGTACAACATTTTGAACAACCTTGGGAAGGATAACAATCAAACCCTTGTTACTAAACATCCTGATAACTATTATAAAGCAAGAGGAGGGTAAGTGGGTCTCGTTGTGAAGTAACTGGATATCTAATAGGGCAGCGGGTCAGTTGGACAGCCCACGAGTAACTGATGAAAAAATATATGTGAGTTGTTACCATTGTTGAAGCAGTTACCTAAGGAAACCGGTATGGGATAATAATTTATGATAAGCTTTGATGACCGTATCTAATATGTTTTGCATAGGTTGTTGTCTGAGGCTATAACTGGTGTGTGTGTCCAGCACACCACCAAGATTTTTAAAAGAGGGGGGGGGAGGGGTGGGGGGAATTAAGAAAGGGGAAAAATTGGAGGGGGAGTGGGTAACTGCCAGGTGCCATAGCAGGTGCATATTATAAATAGAGTGAAAGGAATATCCCATTTGAGGATGTGTTTCAGCATCGTAACCTATAGAAGGTATAGAGGTCAAAGTTATTATGTCGATCGGACAGTCTTTTGAGTTGGGTAAGTGGTCGCATTACCAATACTAGATTGTGCCTTGGGAGGGCCTAGTAAATGGCCAATAGGTATCTCAATTGTGAAATCTTTGTTTGTATTCATCAGTATATTTAAAGTGTAACCAGCAAGCCCATAGGGTAGTGAATTTTTGAGGTGAGTTGTGAGAGATTGCTATGAGTTCTTCCATTTCTGCAATCTTGTTAACTCTCATAAACCAATCCCTTATGGAAGGAATTCTTGGGGAGCCCCAAAGAGGGGGTATACACAATTTTGCAGCATTAACAAGCATCATGGCCAATGATTTAAAGTAGGGTAAGTTACCAGAGATATGGAGATGGAGAAGGAATTGGGCAGGAGAGAATTCGAGTTCGTATGTGGGAATTTTTGAGATCAGTTTGTGGACTTAAAGCCAGAATGATTGTATGTATGGGCATGACCACCAGATATGGAGGAGTGTCCCCCGTTCCCCTTGGCATCTCCAACATCTATCTGACTGGGATGTGTTGAATCTGCTTAAAAGGTAAGGGGTGCGGTACCATCGTGAAATTATTTTAAAGTTTGTCTCTTGGGTGGAGACGTTTATAGATCCTCTATGAGTGTTTCGGTATATTATGTCCCAAGAGTCTTTTGTTAACTCTAGACTCAGATCTCTTGCCCAGTTATCACAGGCCCTGCCTTCGTTGGATTGGACGTTCCACCAGAACATATTCTGTATTTTGGATATAATATGGCGTTGTGATTCACTACTTAGACACATATTTTCGAACTCAGTCAACTCGTCAGAGAGACCTGATTGATTGTTGACACTATCAGTAAAGTGTTTGAGTTGCCAATAGGAAAGGGGGGTAAGTTTGTGTGCTTGCCACGTCTCAACTAGCTGTTCCCGGGGTAAAAGTTGACCGTTCCTGACTATATGATGCAATCTTATACCTATAGTTGGTTGTGAATGTGTAAACGGGTGGCGATCCATACCAGGTGGGAAGTGTGGATTAGAGAGAACTGGCGAGAGTGGGCCTGGGTATTTGGAGAGGTGAAATAGGCGATTGGTTTGTTGAAAGCATTTCAGTGTGGCGTTTATTGTTGGGTGACTCTTAATGTTTTCTGGTAGAAGTTCGTACTTGATCCAGGGGAACCCGGCTATGGGGTGGTCAGAGAATGCATTTTCTAAAGCAATCCAGTCCTTAGATTTTTGATTCGTGTGCCAGTCTATAATACGTTGTAACTGACAAGCCCAGTAGTAGTGTTGAATGTCTGGTAAACCAATTCCCCCTTTGGTTTTTGGTTTAATCAGCTGCGTATAACTGATTCTGGGCCGTTTGAGGTTCCAAATGAATTCTCTACAAATTTTGGAGATGTTATTTAGAAAGGGCTTAGGGAGTAGGATGGGGATTGTTTGTAAGAGGTATAGAATGTGTGGTAAGATGTTCATTTTTACAATTGCCGCTCTACCGAACCATGAGAAATGGGCCTTGTTCCATTTTGTGAGATCCTCTTTGAAGGTTTTTAGTAGTGGGAGATAGTTTTTTTGATAGATATCAGATAAATTAGCGGGTAGTTGGATCCCCAGGTAAGTCAAAGCGTCTGATTTCCAGATAAATGGGAAGTTTTACTTACTGAGGGCTACTTGTGGGTCTGGTAGTGAGATATTTAGGGCATGCGATTTAGCGAAGTTAATTTTAAGGTGGGCTATGTATTGGAAAATAGCAAAGTCTTTTAAGAGGTTGGGGATCGTAATCAGTGGGTTGGACAAAAAAAGGAGGATATCGTCTGCGAAAGCGGCCACTTTGTAACTTTTCTGTGCTATAGATATTCCATGTATATCGGGATTGTCTCTCAATCTGCGTAAGAAGGGTTCAAGTGTAAGAATAAATAGGATGGGGGATAGGGGACAGCCTTGACGCGTACCGTTTTTAATGTTGAAGGCCTCCGACAGGGTGCCATTTACTCGGACTCTAGCCTTTGGGTTAATGTATAGGGATAGAATAAGGCTTATAATGCGATCCCCAAAGCCGAAAGTTCTTAAAACCGCTTCAAGGTAGTCCCAGGCTAGCCTGTCAAAGGCCTTCTCCGCGTCTAAAGATAGGAAGAATCCCGGGGTTTTAGTGGACGAGAGCCAGTGATGAATATTGATAGCTTTAAGGGTATTATCCCTGGCTTCTCTCCCAGGGATAAATCCCACTTGGTCTGTTGATATGAGCATAGGAATTAAGGGGAGAATCCTATTGGCTATAATTTTTGCGAAAAGTTTCAAATCGGTATTTAGTAGGGAAATTGGGCGATAACTAGAGGCCAATTCTTTGTCTTTACCCGGCTTAGGGACAACACAAATGTGTGCGTCTAATAGGGAGTTAGAGATTGTGTTAGGTTTTGCTAATAGATTAAAAGCTTTCAGGAACGGCGATGTTAGAAGGTTTGTAAAGGATTTGTAGTATGTCAGACAGAACCCATCTGGGCCGGGGCTTTTGCCTGTTTTCATATTTTTAAGGGCCATGAGATACTCACTTTCTGTTATTGGGCCATCTATTAATTTAGCTTGCTCAGGGGAAATGGGAGTAGGGCAATTGTGTTGTAGGAAATCAGCAATTATATCTCCCCGGCTCCTGCTGTCTTTGTGTGGGTGGGGTTGAGGGGGGAGGTTATAGAGGTCCTCGTAATATCGAGCAAAATGGCTCGCTATTTCCTCACTACTAGTAACAGATGTTGTCGCAGACGATCTGAGTTTATGGACTGTGTTGTTTGCTTTTTTTGTTTGTATAGCCTTAGCCAGAAGCTTACCACTTTTATTGCTTTGCTCATAAAATAGTTTTTGGGATAGGATAAAAGTTTTCCTGGTTTTTTTCCCTAATTCTTCTCTGAGAAGATTACGGGCTTGCTCTAGTTCTTGTAGGGAATATTGGGCTAGGGTAAGTTTGTGTATGCGTTCTAATTTGCGAATGCGGTCTAGCAGTGCATTCGTGTTATCCTGTTGTACACGTTTGCGATGAGACGCAAGTTTTATTAGCTCTCCCCTGACCACACATTTGTGGGCCTCCCACTGCATCAAATGCGACGTATCCGGAGTATCGTTTGTTACAAAGAAATCCTGAATGGTCTTCATGACCGTGTCCAGGTATAGCTCATTTGTTATAAGAGATGTGTCTAGTCTCCAAATTTTAGATCTCTGTGTGTACTCTGGAAATTCCAGAGTAACAGTGATTGGGTTGTGATCAGATAGGAAAGCTGGTTCAATTGTAGCCTCTGATAGCAGTGGAAGGTCCCTTTGTGTTAAAAAGAGGTAATCAATTCTAGAATGTCGGTTGTGTGGTATAGAATAGAAGGTGAAATCTCTTACTCTGGGGTGAAGTGTACGCCAGGAATCATGGAGGAGGAGATCCTGAAGCTGGGTTTTAATTTGTTTAAGGGCTCTAAACGGGATTGAGGACGTTCCAGATGAGGTATCCTCCAACGGGTTAAGAGCTACGTTAAAGTCGCCGCCAAGCAGGAGGATGCCTGACTGGAAAAAAGCTAGGGACATAGCAATCTCACGAAAAAAGCTAACCTGCTTTGAGTTTGGGCTGTATATATTAGCTATCGTAATAGGATTATTCCAAATGGTACCTTTGATAAAGACGTAGCGGCCATTTACGTCAATTACTGAGTCAGTAATGGCTAAGGGTGTGCGTTTTGAAATCAGAATAGAGACTCCCTTGGTTTTCGTGACTGGATTCGTTGCATGGTAGGATATCGGGAACTCTTTATTTGAAAATTTGGGTACTTGTTCAGATTTGAAATGTGTCTCCTGGAGAAGGATGACATCCGCTTTAAGTTTTTTCATATGTGTCAGGAGTTGTGATCTTTTTTCTGGGATGTTCAACCCTTTTGCATTGAGAGATATTATTTTCAGCTTGTTCTTGATGGAGGTTGTTTTTGACATAGGCATTCTGGCACGTGTTACAAAATGCTTGTAATGTGACAAGTAATTTATATGTGTTTCGTCTAGCTGGTTTAGAGAGAGGAAGATGAGAGGGGATGGGGGAGGGCGGGGGAGGGTAGGTATAAAAAGGGCAGATAATTTGCGGTATAGATATTAAAGGGGAATGTGGAGGGGGGATGTGAATAATACCGACTGCAAGGATAGTCCCGCTATCCAGCCTTGAAGGAGTTGTCTCCTGTCGGGGGGGGGTCAGCACAGCTTTGAGGACTGTACTGTTGTAGGGAGCGGTAGGACCAGTGAAGATGGGATTAGGATATATAGGAGATAGATGTAAAAATAGTAATCCGTAGCTACTCAGAGGGTTATCACAGGCAATGAAAAATTTAAGGGGACAAACATATTCATTAAAGGGGAATACATACATGGGGAATATTAAGGCACTTTGTAAGTCACAGGTGTTCAACGTGTATAAGGTGCGCTTGATTTATATAATTGGTGGAAGGCTAACATTCAGGAGAGAGAGTAACGACTAGGTCTAAATTTTGATGGACTCTAAGAGGATACCCCTAAACCGATGCAAAATTAAGATCATGAACATAGGAATATTACAGCTGAATGTAGCTCAATAAAATATAGTACCGTCTTGAAATATAAGCGAATACGTATAACTTTTATATTGAACAGACACCACTTATAAAGAAGAAGGAACCCAACTAAAAGAACCAAGAGATTCAAAGAAGTTCAAAGTCCACATTCAGGAGTATTAAATAAAATAGCTAAACATCTTGAACGGTAAACCCTGTCACCCCAGCTACCAGCATCATATAGTGGCTACACAAGCGGGAAATCATCTGTAGATATTACCATCTCGTATATGGGAGATGGATGGGTATAGAATGTAACTTGCTAAGTGTCTGGGTGACAGGATAAACCTCTAGGGACATATGTTCTTCAGGACATCTCTGAAATGGAACATGACATTTGTAGAGGTAACCGGCTAACAGTATTAGCAAATAAAACCTGGTGTTTCAGGAACTCTTTTGAGGGGGGGGGGGGATACAACAGTTAGATTTTGTTCTCCAACTAAATAGTCTTAACCCCCTTTTAATAGACAGCGCCGTCCTGGCCTGTAATAACGAGTGTAAGAGTTCCAAATCTGCGGGGAAAACAGATTGTGAGCTGCGACTGTTCAAGCTGTTTCAATCTGGTCCAAGTCACAATATTGGAGTATTCTAATGCAATGGATAAGATAAGGAGAGATTTGACACTCCCCTGGCCCGTTTAGCGGTAGACGCTTTGGGAGAAGGGCGTTTCGTGTCCAATAATAGAGAAGTCATCTCTGAATGTGTAAACGTAGAGGGTGTAGGATTTCTCTAGTTTGAGGAGATACTGTTATAGCACGTGTGACAAAATGGAGCTTGACATACCTTAAGAACGGGGTAAACTCAGCTGAATGCAAGAGGAAACTAAGTTCAGTCTTTCCTAGCCTTTCTGTGCACCGGGGAGGCCGGGACATTACCTTCTCTCGGAGAGCGTCGGTGCGCTGGTGCGGGCGAAATGCGGTTGGAGAGCCTTCGACGTCTGGACACTGAAGGATTGTCGCGGTGCTGTATCTCCATTATTTCTTCACGTTGCGGAGTGTCAGAGCGTGTTTCGTAGTGCCAATCTGGGATAATGATTGGCGGAATACCCAAATTTTCGCAAAATGTGGTAGCGTCTCCAGGGTGTCCTATGTACGCAAATTGTCCTCCAGAGCCCGCCTGTAGGCAAAAGGGGAACTTCCACCTATAGGGGACGTTTCTTTCCCTCAGGGCGTCTAGTATCGGGCGCAAAGCTCTTCTCTTCTGCAGGGTGATTTGAGATAGGTCTTGATACAAGTTGATTTCTGCCCCTTGAAACAAAACATGTCTTCTGAGCCTGGCTTGTTGCATGATGTCCTCCTTCAATCTGAAGTTAGTAAGACAGCCGATGACATCTCTTGGAGGGTCCGTGTCTCTGCCTCTGGGACGCAGAGCCCTATGAAGCCGTTCCATATCTATAGGGAAATCAAGGGGATGACCCAGGAGGTCATTGAAAATGCTTAGCACTGCTTGGGGCAGGTGTTCAGAATCGATCGCTTCAGGAAGGCCTCTGATTCTAATGTTGTGACGGCGGCCCCTGTTGTCCAAATCTTCGATGTGCCTTTGCATATTTTGCATTTGGACATATTGAGAGTTCAGGGAGCACTGTGCAGCAGTGATGGCCACTTCATGGCGATCAGTCATATCCTCCACTTCCTCAAGGCGACCAGCCACAGCCTGCAGGTCTAATCTGAGCTCAGAGATTGCTGCAGACAGTGTGTTTTTGATATCAGCAGCCACTGCTCTGAGGTCCTCTAAGCTCAGGCTGCTTCTAGGAGAGGGCGGTGTGTCTCTTGTACGAGCGCCTGTGTGCCTCGTGGGGCTGCAGCTTACCTCTCTGGAGGCCTGAGATGTCGGAGCGGGCTCCCGAGAGCGGGACCGAAAAATCTCCGGAATGCTGCCGGTCAGCGGTGCTTCGTGGCGCCGTGGGGAGCGCGAACGAGTGGCGGTGTGTTCTTTGTCCGTTTTCCCCATGATGGGCGAATGTGTGTCCCGCTAATGGAGTTTAATAACCTCGGAGTAGCGGAGGAGAGAGATCAAGCAGCCATCCCCCCCTACAAATATATTGTTTGGAGACTGCTAACTATATTGGGTAGGTACCTATATTTTTAAATGCCTGGTTTAGTTGATGGGGACCTTACTAGGTCGGGATATTTTCATGAACAGTTGATGTGGGCAGTCTTGTAGTGGGCCAGATGTGACCCATGAGCCATAGTTTGGAGACCCCTGTCATAGAGCATCATGATTGTCCTGAACACATGCATTGTAATAGCGACAGACACAACGATTATTAATAGTCCATGGGACTTAAATGAGAAACCCCTAAAAAAAAAAAAAAAAAAAAAAAAAAAAATAAGAAAAATTATTGTTTACATAAGTCTTTTACATACATTTATGACAAGTTGTCATACATATACATACCAACAATAGAAGTGCATTTTCAAGTACATAGCATTAGAACATAAAAATTGGAAACCTTACATCGAATAAGGATGGTCTATACTAGTATCCACCGTCAGCTTAACCACTTCGCATCCAGGCCAATTCTGACATTTCTCTCCTACATGTAAAATTCATAATTTTTTTGCTAGAAAATTACATAGAACCCCCAAACATTATATATGTTTTTTAGCAAAGACCCTAGAGAATACAATGGCGGTTGTTGCAACTTTTTATCTCGCACGGTATTTGCGCAGCAATTTTTCAAACGCGTTTTTTTTCAGAAAAAAAACAGTTTCATGCTTAAAAAAATTTTTTTTTTTGCATAATGTGATAGATGAGGATACGCTGAGTAAACATGTCACGCTTCAAAATTGCATGCGCTCGTGGAATGGCGCCACACTTTGGTATTTAAAAATCCCCATAGGCGATGCTTTAAAAAATTTTACTGGTTACATGTTTTGCGTTACAGTGGAGGTACTAGAATTATTGCTCTCACTCTAACGTTCGCGGCGATACCTCACATGTGTGGTTTGCACACCGTTTTCATATGTGGGCGAGACTTGCGTATGCGTTCGCTTCTGCGTACGGGCTCACAGGGATTTTATTGTTAATTTTACTTTTTTTTTTGTTTGACACTTAAAAAAAATAAAAAATAAAATTGATTACTTTTATTCCTATTACAAGGAATGTAAACATCCCTTGTTATAGAAATATGGCACGATCGGACCTATTTACAGTGAGATATAGGGTCAATAAGACCCCATATCTCACCTCTAGGCTGGGAAGCCTAAAATAAAAAAAATAAAAACCGACCCTGGCTTCCTAGCCAAATAGGCGCCGTTATTTTGAATGCAGAGGCCGGGCATGACGTCATAACATCGCACCCGGCCTCCGAACGATCATAGAGACTCCGGGGATGATCTGGTCTGCCTCCCGTAAGAACGATCAAGCGGTGGAACAGCCGCTATGATCATTCTTATGGTGCAGGGAATCGCCAGCTGAAAACGCCGATATCTGAATGATGTCTGTGGCCCGGAAAGTCAAGGATGTCCCTGGACGTACCTTAAAGAATCTGTGCTGATGTGTTTCGCGAAATAGGAAACTCGCTTCCTCAGGAGAAGTGCAGAAATATCTGGAGATAAAAAAACATACATAAATATAACAAAAAGGAAAAAAAAGGAGGGGGGAGAGAGGGGAGGGAAATGAGGGGAAAGGGAAGGGAAAGGAAAGGAAAGGAGAGGAAAGGAAAAAACAGTTCAGCGAAGACCCCCCTACAATTAGCACAAATGAAAACTCAAGTGTGTTGCTACGTTTGTGCTGTTTTGTGCCGTAAAAATTTCCATTTGTGCTGCTTTTATTTTTAAGAAATTAGCAATTGTTTTTTCCAGACTATGACATCACCTAGCCCCCGTACAACAGCCAAATGGTACGAAGCCAAGCAGGTTAGTTAGTGCTGTTTAAATTTCCGTTCTATCTTTTATTGTTTTTGCGTTATTAATGATTTATTAAAGGTCACCAAAGGTCACCCAGCCCCCCCACAAGAGACAAAAGACATAAAACCGAGCTGGTTGGTGCCTCCTTTGTGCTGGTTTGTGCGGTTTAAATCTCAGTTCTAATGCTTTTTATTTTTCAGTTATTTACTATTTACCAAAGGTTACTCAGCCCCCCTACACAAGAAACTGGTTTGGTTGGTTAGTGCTGTGTTTATGCCAGTTTGTGCTGTTAAAATATGTGTGCTGTTTTGATTTTTTGATTGTAAAAGTTTGTTTTTATTTGATCAAAGCCCACCCACTTGTCATTGCATGTTATTAGATACTATAACAAACACACCATTCATTTGTGCTGCATTTGTGCTAACTTGTGAAAAAATAACTGTGCCAGTTTTGCTTTGAAGATATTAGACATTATATTTAATCAAACCCCACCCGCCCACTTTTCACCCCATGTGATTAAATCTAAAACCAAATATACCATTTGTTCTTGATGATTTGTGTGGCAAAAATAACATTTGTGCTGTTTTGGAGATATCGTGCATTATATTTGATCAAATCAGTGGCGTCGGGAGTGGGGCCCAAAAAGCCCCACGTCTTGGGCATTCATAATTGTATTACTAGCCCCAAGCGAGCATCTGTATACAAAAACTCAGAGTCAGACTGTGACTGGCTGTCTCACTCAGCGCAGCCAGCAGGGATCAATCCGTCTCTAAATGCGCCGTGACATAACAAGTCCCGCCTCCTGGACCCAGCAGCACCTATGATGGATCCGCACTGGCCCAATGCTGGGACCGCGGGACGTTTGATGTCCATAATAGGCGCCGCCAGGTCCAGGAAGCGGGAACGACACTGCGGCCATGCCGAGCACTATGAGATCCCCGATTGGCACTCACTCTGTGTACATGGGCGGGCTGCGGGTGGCTCTCTGATCCTGGCTTTGGCTGCCTGGTGTGCGCAGCCTGCTATCTCTGAGTGGTCATGAATGGGATAGGAGCGCTGTACACTACAGGTAAGGCTGAGCTGCAGCCTGCAGGAGTGTCAACAGGTCACCTTAAATCTGATGTGGAAAAGTCAGGTAGGTTAGTGTATGTGTCAGGCAGGTTAGTGTAGGTGTCAGGGGCAGGTAGAACAGTGTAATGGTGGGGTAGGTCAGTTTATGTGTATAGGTAGGTCAGTTTAGTGGTCAGTAATAATGGGCACTGGTGAGCCAGGCAGCAACCATCAAGTGAGCCTTCCCCTCCCCCGGGCCGAGCCCCTCCCCGATGCCGGGCTTGGACTTCGGGGCTGAAGCCCCTGGTGTTTTTCCCACCTAGCAACTCCCCTGGATCAAACCCACTCCACATGTGAGAATTACAGGCTAACCATTTCTATGTGAAAAAAAAAAAAAGTTTTATGTCCTTTGGCTGTTGTAGGGGGGCTGGGTGATGTCATAGTCTGTAAAAAATTGCTAATTTCTTTTAAAAAAAAAGCAGCACAAATGTGAATTTTTGCGGCACAAAATAGCACAAACGTAGCACTAGAGAAACACACTTGAGTTTTTATTTGTGCTGATTGTAGGGGGGCAAAGTGGGAGGGGTTTGTTAAAAAAAAACTTATAACTTAAAAACCATAACAGCACAAATAAATGTTACATAGTTACATAGTAGGTGAGGTTGAAAAAAGACACAAGTCCATCAAGTCCAACCCATGTGTGTGATTATATGTCAGTATTACATATTAGCATGTTAGCAGCACAAACCACTTTTGGTGACCTTTAATAAATCATTAATAACGCAAAAATGATAAAAGATAGACTATGAAATGTAAACAGCACAAACCAGAACAAATGTAGCACTAACCAACAAGCCCGATTTCGTGTCTTTTTGGTGTTGAAGGGAAGCTGAGTGACCGTTGGTGACCTTTACAAAATCATTAATAACGCAAAAACGATAAAAGATAGAACAGAAATGTAAACGGCACAAACCAGCACAGACGCAGCTCTAACGAACCAGTCTGGTTTTGTGTCATTTAGCTGTTGTAGGGGGGCTAGGTGATGTCATAGTCTGGAAAAAACAGTAGCTAATATCGTTAAAATAAAAGCAGCACAAATGTAAATTTTTATGGCACAAAACAGCACAGCACACAAGAGAGAAAACAGGTGAAAAAACAGATAAGGAAACATTAGTGACACATGAATATACAGTAAGTGTGCAACAATGAACAAGTGCAAGGTGATGTAAATGATTTAAAATTAATGTAAAAGATGTTTGTATGAACAAACCCATCTATGTATGGGTGCAATATATACGGTGTCAAATACTAAACATGCACAATGTCAAATGTGTGTGTGATAACCAATACTACTATTAAAGTAAAAATGAATCAGTAAAATAAAGAATAATAATAAAAATAACCGAGCCAGCTGATAGCCAAATTGTGATTGTTATGATAACCAAAAATAGGTCATGTCCAATATACCAATAATAGTGATAACACTAAAGGTTAAAAGAAGGGATAAAAACAACGGTGAAGCAATAATAAATGTGAAGTGACAAATGATGGGAAAAAATCCCGGGCATCACAACAAATCAAAACAAAAACACGTGAGAAAAAACATGAAACTATCACCCATAAATCACTAATAGGATGATGCATCCAACCCCCATATCGTGAATAAAAGTGAATCCTTGGCCTCCAGAGCCAACACATAAACATGTTGCAAATGATGCATCCACCGACCCGATGCCATCCACAGACAGAGAACTACTAAGGGGTAAGCTCTAGACTATATATAGCCTGAGCATTAGATATACCCCACCCTTCCAGCATCACCATGGCGGGAAACCGCCATTAGGCTCAAGTCAAATAAGGGGGAGGGTGGCAACAAACCACCACCCAACAGACATGGCCAATGGTAAAAACACACTGGTGTATGCTGCATTCACCTGGGAGATCCAGACCGTATCAAGCATGCGTCGAATGGTGGCAACATCGCATACGTGTGAATCACGTAACCCGTGTCGCAGGTGCTTCACAGACCCAGAAATATTGTGGCATGGTGTGCGAGAACAATGGAAACCATGGAGATAACAGGTGATGCCAATCCCATCCATCCCCAGGAGCGGAATCAGAAGGGGATGTGAAGCCAGGCCTCACATCTGAGGACACCCAGGAATTCACCAGGTGAATTCCTGGGTGACACAATGATGAATGGGGACATAATGATGAATTCCTGATGGTTACCAAATGTGACAACCACAGCAGGATGGACAGATGGTATTGAAACTCCCTTAATAACACCTAAGGGAAAGGGAAGGGAGAAAACAAACAACACACAAAATATATATGTGAAATGGGAAAGGAGAAGGGGGATTACATAGTTAGTCAGGTTGAAAAACAACACAAGTCCGTCCAGTTCAACCACAAAAAAAAAATATCAATCACATATACCCAATTCTATACCCACAGTTGATCCAGAGGAAAGCGAAAAACCCCAGCAGAGCATGATAAATTTGCTAAAGCAGGGGAAAAAATCCCTTCCTGATCCCCCGAGAGGCAATCGGATTTTCCCCGGATCAACTTTACCTATAAATGTTAGTACCCAGTTATATTATGTAAATTTAGGAAATAATCCAGGCCTTTCTTAAAGCAATCTACTGAGCTGGCCAGAACCACCTCTGCAGGGAGTCTATTCCACATTTTCACAGCTCTTACTGTGAATAAACCTTTCCGTATTTGGAGATCTCTTTTCCTCTAGACGTAAAGAGTGCCCCCTTTTCCTCTTTGTTGACTGTAAAGTGAATAACTCAACACCAAGTTCACTATATAGACCCCTTATATATTTGTACATGTTGATCATATCCCCCCTTAATCTCCTCTTATCAAGAGTGAATAAATTCAGTTCCTCTAATCTTTCCTCATAGCTGAGCTCCTCCATGCCTTTTATCAGTTTGGTTGCTCTTCTCTGCACTTTCTCCAGTTCCGCAATATCCTTTTTGAGAACTGGTGCCCAAAACTGAACTGCATATTCCAGATGAGGTCTTACTAATGATTTGAACAGGGGCAAAATGATATCTCTCTCTTTGGAGTCCATACCTTTCTTAATACAAGAAATGACTTTGCTCACATTGGAAACTGAAACTTGGCATTGCATGCTATTATTGAGCTTATGATCTAGTAAAACCCCCAGATCTTTCTCCACTATGGATCCCCCCTAGTATGTATGGTGCATGCATATTCTTTTTTTTTTTTTGCAAAATCGTTTTTATTGAGTTTTTCATTGCCATTTAACATTGCCCACACAGGGGCCGAACATTACCCACGCAGAGGCAGATCCTCTGATGCAGCCAAGGGCCACACCAGGCATATCAAATAATATAACCAATCCGTCTCTGAAGCAGCAACGTACCGCAACAGGACAGACCATCAACAAATACAACCTTACTTAACTATACCCCTATGTGGGGAGAGGTTTAATGCCGGAGAATCTGTGCTCACTCTTATAATGGAAAGATAATATGACATAAGATTACTTAGGTCAATCTACCATCATGCTATAATCGTAATGCTAATCTAGGAGGGAATTACTGCATCAGTTGCCGTAGCAGGTCCACACCTTTTCAAATTCAAGCCCGAGTACGTGACTCTATAAAGGGGCAAACTGGCGTTCACCAGGTTTTTCCAGAACCTGACAGAGGGGGGAGATGATTGTTTCCAGCTCATTGTGATGGCCTTGCGTGCATAGTACAGTAGTAAAGATATAAGTATCTTCCTAGCTCTGAGGACGGATAATTGTTCCACTAGCCCCAGCACACAATATTTAGGGTCATAAGGGACACTAAAGGAAGCATCATCGTCATCAGCGTGTCCCTCCTCCCAGAGATCCATCAGATCCTCCAAGGCCTGACACTCATCCATATTTTCTTAAATATTTATGGAATCATACTGAAATGGTGAGTCTACATTGGGTTTGTCATATAGTACCTTATACATCAGTCTTTGAGTGAAGAGATGTAGGTCCTTTATTAAATGAAATGAATCCATTTGTGAATCAGGACAAAAGGTTAAGCCAAGCTTTAATACTTGTGTCTCCTCATCAGACAATAGATAAGTTAATAATTTCTAACTTTGTCTTGTCATTGTTACATTTAGAGACTGATTGTCTGAACTCTGGATCTGGGTCAAGTCTTGAGATATATATATATATATATATATATATATATATATATATATATATATATATATATATATATATATATATATATATATATATATATATTTTTTTATAAATTATTTTTATTAAAAATTTTTTGAGTAGAATATACAAACCACGGGGTCATGCCAACGTGGCATTCCCCTGGAAACCGGTGGCCTCACAGGGCCTAACAATCCATACTAATATCATCAACGAGTAATTTAACAGTGTGAAAGATTTCAACCATCATGTCATAGCCTGTGTTTATTATGCAGTAATGTTAAGTTTTAATTTGCTCTCAAGTCCTACTACCCTGCACCTCATCCAGATGGGATAAACCCCTAGAAGTTCATCCTTTATCTCACCGTATTATCAGACTCATACCATACTTGCCAGACTTTGTAAAAAATTTTGATACATCCCCTGGCCCTATAAGTAGTTTTATAGTAGGGCAGCATGAAGTTTACCAACCGCTTCCAAAAATTTATATCAGGAGTATTTCCATTTTTCCATTTAAGTAATATGACTTTTTTCCCATAGAACAATAAAATAGTAAGTAGTGTTCTCAGGGCCCTCGTTTGGGACCACCTCCTCCACCCAGGCCCGGACTGGGACAAAAAATAGGCCCGGGCATTTTAGACTGAGCAGCCAACTTTTCCAGGGACCGGAGGGGGGGGGGGGGGTCGTTAGACATTCGCAGGGGTGGCTGGTGTCGGTCCTCCACACTGTAATGTGCAAGTACACTGTGATATAAAGGGAACTGCACTATAAAGGGCCACTGCAATGATTACAGTGCAGTCCCATTTATATTACAGTGTCCAAGTCCTATTGTGCCCAAACGGCCCAGTGACACTGACCTGCTCTCTTTCTGGTGGTGCGGTAAAGCGTGGCTCTCTCTCTCTGGTGGTGTGGGTATAGCGTGGCTCTCTCTCTGGTGGTGCGGGTACAGCGTGGCTCTCTCTCTGGTGGTGCAGTACAGTGTGACTCTCTGGTGGTGCGGGCACAGCATGGCTCTCACTCTGGTGGTGCGGGTACAGCGTGGCTCTCTCTCTGGTGGTGCAGGTACAGCGTGGCTCTCTCTCTGGTGGTGCGGGTACCGTGTGGCTCTCTGGTGGTGCGGGTACAGCGTGGCTCTCTCACTGGTGGTGCGGGTACAGCGTGGCTCTCTCTCTGGTGGTGCAGTACAGTGTGACTCTCTGGTGGTGCGGGCACAGCATGGCTCTCACTCTGGTGGTGCGGGTACAGCGTGGCTCTCTCTCTGGTGGTGCGGGTACAGCGTGGCTCTCTCTCTCTGGTGGTGCAGGTACAGCGTGACTCTCTCTCTGGTGGTGCAGTACAGTGTGACTCTCTGGTGTTGCAGGTACAGCGTGGCTCTCTCTCTGGTGGTGTGGGTATAGCGTGGCTCTCTGGTGGTGCGGGTACCGTGTGGCTCTCTGGTGGTGCGGGTACAGCGTGGCTCTCTCTCTGGTGGTGCGGGTACAGCGTGGCTCTCTCTCTGGTGGTGCAGTACAGTGTGACTCTCTGGTGGTGCGGGCACAGCATGGCTCTCACTCTGGTGGTGCGGGTACAGCGTGGCTCTCTCTCTGGTGGTGCGGTTACAGCGTGGCTCTCTCTCTGGTGGTGCGGGTACAGGGTGGCTCTCTCTCTGTTGGTGCGGGTACAGTGTGGCTCTCTCTCTGGTGGTGCGGGTACAGCGTGGCTCTCTCTCTGGTGGTGCAGGTACAGCATGGCTCTCTCTCTGGAGGTGTGGGTACAGTGTGGCTCTCTGGTGGTGCGGATACAGCGTGGCTTTCTCTCTGGTGGTATGGTACAGTGTGGCTCTCTGGTGGTGCGGATACAGCGTGACTCTCTCTCTGGTGGTGCAGTACAGTGTGACTCTCTGGTGTTGCAGGTACAGCGTGGCTCTCTCTCTGGTGGTGTGGGTATAGCGTGGCTCTCTCTCTGGTGGTGCGGGTACCATGTGGCTCTCTGGTGGTGCGGGTACAGCGTGGCTCTCTCTCTGGTGGTACGGTACAGTGTGACTCTCTGGTGGTGCGGGTACAGCGTGACTCTCTCTCTGGTGGTGCAGGTACAGCATGGCTCTCTCTCTGGTGGTGCAGTACAATGTGACACTCTCTCTGATGGTACTGGGGCTATTAGTTCCCCAGCACAGTCCTCTCTTTCGTTTTCCATGTCTCCTTTAGTAGCTGCTATAAGCACGCCTCAGCTTATTTCCTGGTTTTCTTTTTCCCCCCAGCAGAGTGCTTTCTGGGGACTGTAGTCAGCTCCCTGCTGATAACAATTGAGCTACCTATCTCTGGGACTAAATTTCCCATGATGCCCCTTTAGTTGCTTCTGATTGGCTCTCTTTTGTAGCCAATGGGGAGAGAAAAACGGACAGACAGGAAAGCCTTCTCTTCCCCTCCTGCCGACATGAGAAGGGGAGGGGGAGCGAAGGGGGAATATCCTGACAACAGCCTACAGCTCTCCCCACCGTGCGGAAGCCCATGGCTGAAGGAAGAGAGCGGAACTGTCAGCGCGGCTCTGAGGCTGAGCTGTGTGTGAGAGAGACACACAGCTCAGCCCATGCAGCCGCCAGAGATGAGGCAGGTGAGCGTTGGCCGCGGCCTGTGTTGCCCATGTTCAGGCCGCGGATGCCGCTTGCCTCCCGCTGTGCAGTATGATCAACAGGCCAAGGATGGCCCCGGCCCACCGGGCAAATGCCCAGTCTGCCCTATGGCCAGTCCGGGCCTGCCTCCACCAAACCCAATGAACACACCCTCACAGTCATTGGTATGGGTACTGTCAGTAGGTCAGATACACATGATGTAATCTCCTGCCAGAAACCTTGAATGTGTGAACATGTCCAGAAAATGTGTTTAGCATCCGCAGGAGACGCCAAGCATCTCCAGCATTCCACCAAGTCATTGCCTTATATCTTTGCAAGCCTGGCCGGCGTATAATAACTCCAGTGAAGAAATTTGAATTGTATCAGTCTGTCCCTGGCTGACTCCAGGTGCTTAAACAGCTGTGTCCATAAGTCATCCCAGTCCTCACCTGAATTCCTGGAACTTCTGTCTCCCATTAAGCCTGCAGTTTATGCCTGCTTTCGGAGAAGTCTTGAAGAATTCTTTATAAGTCACCGAGAAAACTTTTTTCAAATCCTCTGCCAATAGTAAGGATTCAAGAGTTGATGGCAAAAAGTCTACCCTCAACTCTTTGAATTGCACCTGGTGTGCATTGGGCAGTTCATGTCTGGAATGCAGTTGGGAGAAAGTCAGGAGGTCTCCATATAAAGTGATATCTTTAAGCGTCTTAATGCCCTTGACCACCCATATCCCGGGGTTCGGTATGTTATAGAAATCAGGCAATGTGTGGTTCATCCAAATTGGTGTGGATGGAGAGATCTCTTGATAGATGGGAGATGCCAGTTTCACCGCTAGACCCCGTGCCCCAATTGTGACCTTCATCGTCATCGGCAAGTCAGATTTGTTACCCCTAAATAGCGCCAGGCACCGACTTTCATAAGATCCTAGTTGAGTTGCCTCCAGTACTGTGGCTGCATCCCCATTGTCTGACAATAGCCATCTGCGGGCAAACACCATTTGGCCTGCCAAATAGTATTTGTGTCAATCCTGCAATGACAGCCCTCCCTGGAACCCTTGTTCCTGTAATACTCTAATCCCTATCCTTGGGGGTTTAGGTGCCCAGAGGAAAGAGCAAACAATCCTTTCAATCTGTTGGAAATAGGTTTTTGTTATCCATACCGGCGCATGTAGGAAGTATAATATTACTGGGATGATCTTAATTTTTATCAAACTGATTCTACCTATCAAGGAGAGTGGTAATTTGAAAGATCAGTAGTGGGAGTAAATTTAGAGAATGGTAGTCCTGGCCATTAGCAGTAATTTTCACCTCAAGATACTTGAGGGATGCAACCCATTGCAACGGCATGTCTGGATCAGCCCTTTCCTTAGCTTTGATGTCCAACGGTAAGATTGACGACTTACTCCAGTTCACTTTCAGCAATTTGGCAAACTCATCTATGATCTTCAGGACCACTTTCAATGAGGTATCTGGGTCGTTTAGAAACAGGAGCATGTTGTCAGCATATAAAGTTAATGTTACATTACCAGGGTAAATAGGAATGGTACTACAATTCTGGAGTCCGTTTTTGTTGATGGGAGTTGCAGGTGGGTGAACAGCCTCCTTAGGTTTGTGTCAGTCAATATCCCTGGGATGACCCCTGTCTGGTCAATGTTAACTATGGTCTGGATAACCTTAGCCAGTCTGTTGGCCAACAATTTAGTCAAGATCTTCAAAACTGCATTTAACAGTGCTATGGGGCGATGTGGTGTCTACTCTAGTGAATGCTAGAAAAGCTGTCACTAAGGTCATAAGGTCTGGAAGACTTATATTGCTTGGTGTGAAGCCAGAAAATGGCATCCTCGGAAATATATCTTTTCTACATTCTCTCTTTTCTTCTTCAAATTGGCTTTGAGTACAGAGGTAAAGTTTTGACCCTATCAGTATTATTCCAAAGGCCTTTAGCCTCCCATTCATCGATCTGAACCTTTATGTAAGGGGACAACTCACTTGCTTCCCCCCATCAGGTCACCTGTGTGTCCTTGGGACTTGAACTTGGTGCTATCTCTGTTACAGAAACAACCATTCGAAACCTATTAAGGAAATTCCATTAGACTTGCTGTCCAGCAAGCTAGCCTTCCTGATAGCTATCACTTCGGCTAGAAGGGTGTTGGAGCTGGCGGCCCTTTCATGCAGGGAACCGTACTTGATCCTTCACCATGACCGAGTTGTGTTTCGACCTGTTCCATCCTTTTTGCCAAAAGTGGTGCTGGCCTTTTTATTTAAATCAGGACATTATTTTGCCTTCTTTTTTTTCCTCTCAGCCTTTGTTCGACGGAACAGAGGCGACTGCATTCTTTGGACAATGTCTGGGCACTCAAGGTGTTATTTGATCCGAGGATCAGACTCTTTTTTTTGTTTTACCAAAAGGACCCAAGAAGGGGCAGGCAGCTTCCAAAGCTTCCATTGCCAATTGGGTCCATCAGGTCTACGGTCTGAAATATAAGGCTCCTCCCTTTATGGCGAGAGCTGGTTCTACCAGGGGTGTAGGAACCGCCTGGGCTTTTTGCCATCAGGTATCTGTGGTTCAGATTTGTAAGGCTGTTACCCGGTCTTCAGTGCAGACGTTCACAAAATTTATCAATTGGATGTTTGAGCAGCCGAGGACTCAGCTTTCGGACACAGTGTACTGCGTCCGAGTTCTGATGGCTATTGTTGCCATATAAGTTCTGACGGCTATTGTTTGTTAGAGTGTCTGCCTCCCCTCAAGGCTATTGCTCTGGGACGTCCCAGCAGGTAATGAATATTAGACTGACTCTGTGTCCCATGATGTATGAAAAAAGAAAATAGGATTTTTTCATCATACTTACCTGTAAAATCCTTTCCTTTGAATACATCATGGGTTCCACACAGAGATCTCTCCCCTCTTTTTTGAAGATTTAGTGCTTGCTACAAAAATAAAGTACTTCCTGTATGGGAGGGGTTATATAGGGGATCACCTGATGAGACCGTATAACCCAGCAGTTAATGAATATTAGCCTGACTCTGTGTCCCATGATGTACTCAAAGAAAAGGATTTTACAGGCAAGTATGATGAAAAAATATAATTTTTTCCTGTATTGATATATTTACAATAGTAGAACCTTCCACATTTAAAAGTGCCTTTCCCACCCAAGGATGGAACTTCTGCTTTAAGTGATGTGACCCCCTGACATGCCACATTTAGCATGTGATTTTTTTGGGGGGGTGGATACCCTCTTTTTAGAGGCATCCAGCTCCCACTTCCTCCCAGGGCTCCGCGGCACCGGAAGGAAGTTCACCTCTTCCCCCTCCCTCCTTGCAATCTTCTGGGACACGTCACAGGTCCCAGAAGATTTCCCGGCCATTCACAGCGTGCAGCTTGGCATGCACGTGCACAGTGCGTGCCCGACTGTGAAGCCACAGCCAGGCGCCCACAGTTACAATGCCAGTGCCGCAGAGAGGAGGGGGAGAGGAGCTGGGCTTTGTTCACCTGCATTGCTGGACTGCGGGACAGGTGAGTGTCCAATTTTTAAATCAGCAGCTACATTAAGTCAGCAGTTACACTTTTTGTAGCTGCTGACTTTTAATTGGGTGGAACTCCGCTTTAATTCTTGGTCCTGAAAAATTACTATGCACTAGTTTATCTTTCAATGAGGAAGCTCATCTATAAACAATAATCGGTTGAGAAGGGACGAATTTAGAAGTGGCCGAATCCTGGGTCAAAAGATACCAATGTCTCTGTAAGATGGCTTGCAGCTGATCATGTTGAGAATTGAAGTGGGTGATAAATCTTATTGTATTGTTGGACTTAACAGTCTTTTTATGAAGCAGTTGTGAGTCTCTGGATTGGCTTTTTGTACGGTTATAGGCTTTGGCTAAACATTTTTTGCTGTACCGGCCTCTCTCTCAAAGGTTTTA
Organism: Lithobates pipiens; assembly: GCF_037356315.1. Taxonomy (NCBI): domain Eukaryota; kingdom Metazoa; phylum Chordata; class Amphibia; order Anura; family Ranidae; genus Lithobates; species Lithobates pipiens. The sequence continues at coordinate 296,963,576 of NW_027507903.1, forward strand.
ACACTGCTACAATTGCGTTTTAACCGAAGATATTGTCCATGCGGAATGGAACGTACATGCAGAGCAGGATGTGCACTAGTAGCATGTAGACTGATGCCAGCAGTAGGCTTCCGATATAGTGCGCTAGAAAAATGAAAATTACAATCATCGTATATCAATTTGGTCAGAAATTTAAGCAAGAGTGTTTCCTCTCCATCCCATATGATGAAAATGTTATCGATGTACCTGTGCCATTGAGAGTTCATTGCTGGAAAAGATGTGCCGCGCCCACAACCTAGGTACAAGTTGGCATAAGAAGGCGCACGGCATAGACCCATAGCCACACCTTGCACCTGGAGGTAGTGGGAGCCGGCAAAACAAAAAACATTGTTGGATGAGATTAAATAAAGTAGATTCGCCACAAAATAAATAAATCGTTCCTCTCTCCAATCTTGTTGAGCTAAAAATTATTTAACAACCTCAATACCTAGTTGATGTGGGATGTTGCAATACAGTGCCGCAACATCTATGGTGACCAACCATGATGAGGCAGAAATCTGAATGTGGTCTAAAAGTTGTAACAAATGTAAAGTATGTCATAATTATGAGGGGAAAGCTGGGACATTGTGGCGTAAAATTTAGTTGACGTAACGAATAGCGTTTTCGATGATGCAGCCATTTCCCGAGATGATAGGACGACCGGGGGTGGGTCCAAAAGGTTTTTATGCATCTTAGGGTGTAAAAATAGGCCTCTTGAAGGAAAGGTGTTTGAATAAATTCCCATATTTGTTGGGAAATAATACCTCCTTGATATGCCAAATCTACTAATTGAAAAAAGTCCACATTAATTTTGGGAATCCTATCAGCCCCAACCAGCCTATACCATCTCTTGTTGGATAAAACCTTCAAACACATTTTTTGATATTTATCAGTGTCCATAACTACGATGTTGCCCCCCTTGTCAGAGGACTTAATAACCAAGTTCTTATTATTCATCAAATGTTTGAGAACTCTCTGTTAACTGGAAGTTAGATTGGATTTACCATGTTCTTGGATTTAGATTTTTTTCTATTTCTGAAGTAACTTGTTTAACTGCTTAAGGACCAGCTGCCGCAGTTGTACTGCGGCAATGTGGCTGCTTCCCACACCCACTGGCCAGCAGGGGAGCCAATCAGCGGGTGGGACGAACTCAATGTCCACCTGTGATCATTCCCTACAGTGACAGAATGGGGATCTTGCCTGTGCAAACAAGGCAAATCTCTGTTCTGACAGGGGAGATCACACAGATCCTGTCTTTTTGCTATGCAGGAAGATGGATCTTTGTATTTCCCCAGTCACACAGTCCCCCATACAGTTAGTAAGCACACCGAGGGAACACATTTAACCCCTTGATCGCCCGTAGTGTTAACCCCTTCCCTACCAGTGTCATTACTAGAATAACAGTACAGGTGTCCAATATGTCTGCCACAGTGTTGCAGTCCCGCTAAAAATCACTAATCTCTGCCATTACTAGTAAAAAAAAAAAAAATGCCATAAATATATCCCCTATTTTGTAGACGCTATAACTTTGCGCAAACCAATCTATATACGCTTCATCAATTTTGTTTGGGTACATCTTCGCACGACCGTGCAATTGTCAGTTAAAGCAATGCCGTATCACAAAAAATGGCTTGGTCATTAAGGGGGAAAACCATCCGATACTTAAGTGGTTAAGAAAGATGGTCAAGTTGGGATAATTTTGTGTAGAAGGAAATTTATTCGACCTCTTCTTCAAATAGGCAAACCTTGGATTTCAAAACCAATCTACTGTATATAGACTTTCAGCCAATAGCTCATCAAGCATTTATAACATTCCAAAATTCTTTTTACTGTAATTGATGCAAGCGACACTGTATCTTCACAGACTTTGGGTTTAGAAGACATAACTTTCAGAAATATATTACGTACACAAAGATTCACATTTTTGATGGCATCAAAGTGGTCAATACTGACCCGAGGGCAAGAACTGAGACCCTTAGATAGTAATTGGTTATCAGAAACATTAAGATCATGGGAAGAAAGATTTATAATTTCCAATACAGGTCTGTCCCCATCAATAGGGATGGCCGAACGGTTCGCCCGGCGGCCGTTTCGCGGCAAATTTCGGCTGTTTGCGGTCCGCCCGATCGGTGGACATTTTACATTCTTTCTACTGTCACTATAGGGAGAGGTTGCTGTGTGGAGCAAGGAGAGACTGCAGTGACCCAAATCGCTAGCTATTAGGTCCACAAAAGTTCTTTTAAGGACTGGTATGGTATAGGTGTTAGGTGTTGAAATGGATATTTTGATGATAGGCAACTCCTATCCTCATATTGATTAGTGGTTCCAAATTAATAACTACTGCAGTAGGGAACAGACACAAAAGATACGCTCAGCATCTTTCCAAATAACCGTTCTCCTTTATTATGACGCATGTGAAGGTTTTTATACACATGATTACGTAGGTATCACATTAATATTACAATTGTACCTTTATGGTAACAAGGGGCGTTACATAGGCAGGCTAATTCTAATCAGGACTTGAAAGAATGCAAAACATGTACTGAAAACATTGTTAGTGCCGTGTGCACACTGAGGGCATCGTGCAATACATATAAAATAGAATACAATTATATACAGAACCTACAAATTTCCATTACAGTCTCCTCTCTTTTGATCAATATTTTGATCACTAACCATACCTGCTATCGCCTTTAACCTGGAACCTCCACACGCTTAGGTGGAGGTAGTCCTGGCCAAAGAGGCAAAAACTCCATTGTGGAGAAAATAATAGCTGAGCAGCTTTTTTCAAATTACAAAATGACTTTTCACTGTGAAAAACAAATGATTGATAAGACATATTTACAGAGTACTGGCTGTACACTCCTGTGGCCAGAATGGCCTTCTAGCTTAATTGTTGGTATGCTGACTTATCAGCACATGTAAACACAGACAATTCTACATAAAATGGAAGAGGTACAAAAGACAAATATGACTTCAACATGGCTAAACTACTTTTCAAATATATATATCTATCCCTTACAATTAAAGTAATTTAATCAAAAAGTACCCTAGACTGTTATCGCAAGAGGGAAACAAATCAAACACAGAGATTTCTTTCATTTAGACATTTTTGCAGTGTCTGGTGTGGATCCAGGTGACTTTTCTTTCAAGTTTTGCAAAACCGCACATGAAATAGATGCTGTATTGAGTCTCCAAACATTTCCTTATATATAAATGTCTCTTAACAATCCACAAGTCACCTGGCTTTAGTTTTAGATCCTTCCAAACTTTTAGGATCTGGAATTGGGGAGAAAACACATAAATAAGTTTGTCAAAAACCTTAAAAAATCAGCACCATTCTCTGTGAGATCCGAATGGAGGACTTCAGCTGCTGAGACAAAATATAAGCAAGTGAGTAACACACTCCAAACCCAAATCCCAAAGGGAGAGAGTCCAACATCCACTTAGGGGCTTGATAAAATATAATAAAACATTCAAGCAAAAGTTTTCTAGTTTCTTACTCTACTTTGTCCGCTACATTGTAGACAGTAGGGGATGTAAAAATAAAACCACAAAACTTCTAGTAAGGACTCTCCTATAAAAATTATTTCCTCTGTTACTCTCTGTAGATTCTGCACTCTGTACTTACAAACTACTTCTGATAACACTTTTTTACTGTGGCCTTTGCAGTAGCATTTGCCACTGGACATCCATAAAACATGTCCATACAAACAAAATACATACTCGTAAGATCCTGACTTGGGCATCTGGATATATCTTTTTGTTATCTCTGGAAGGGATGTTCAGCTTTTGGTAACACCTTTGGTAACAGGTAAAACAAGAAGTGGTATGTTATAAAAACAACTGTGGAGAACCCTGGCTCTATCCCACGCTCATTTACTAAGGCAGCCATAACTGCTTGTGACTGATGACACGGTCCATGTGTCAAGCTGAAGGGAAAAGAGTGTCTGGCAAACATAAATGATCACCTTTTCCAAAGTCTTGTTTCGTAAGAAGTTGCCCTCTGTGGACCACTTGTGCTTCTCGTTCTGGGGTCCTTAAAGTTGAATTATTAATCCCAGCTATACTGGGCCAGAACTAGGGTGGAATCTGTGAGTTGCACAGACCCAGCAAGTGTCCGGGGCTGTAAATGCAGCATCCTTAGAGTCGCCTGGTCTGCTTCCATGTGTGAGTTTTACTGTTAGTATGGCTACCTCAGCAAGAACCTGGAAGGCTGAAAACAGCCAATCAAATTAACTTGGCATGCTTGATTGGTTTACCCGCCGAAGTAAAAACAAACTTCTGGCCCTTCAAATGGAACCAAAAGCTCTCTATATCTCGACTATCTATATAAATATATACTCTTTTTATAGCTCACAGGCTTTTCTAAAACATGGAGCTCTGCTTCTTGAGCTGGGGAAAAAGGATCCAATGACTCTGAATACAGGGAATCCTTCTGGGTGATAAACTTCATCCTCGGTATAAAACCGGGAATAACACTACAAAAAAGTAAATACTCGAGTCTTCTGGGAGTGTGTCCTGCACTGGGCTCACAGCAGCTGATTCCCACGTCATCAATTTAACACATGTGTTTTTTCTTTGTCTCCAGCCTCCTCCAATAGAGGCAATAAGGTGGCTGGATTCAAATGTACACATTTTTCATTGTTAGATTTGTACATAAACACACAAAACAAATTCATATTTTGAACCTTTCATTAGACAAACACTTAGCTATATATTTGCTGTGAAGAATGTCGGACTATTAAAAATTAAATATTCAACCAAAATAATATCTGTAACTTTGTCTAGTAGCAACTTTGCATAAAGCTACAGTTCAGAATATAGGTTTAAGGCACTGCTATTCAAGTCATTGTTGCAGCAGCCTGTCTTTTGTCAGTGTAGAGAGAGGGACAGGACGCTGTGTGCAGCAGGGACAGTCAGTTTAATCATTAGCTATTACTATTAGGTCCACAAAAGTCCTTTTCAGGACTGGTATGGTTAAGTAGTACAGGATATAGTTTTGAGTGCTATTCAAGTTCTTGTTGCAGGAGCCTGTGTTTTGTCAGTTTAAATAGGGACAGGCAGGAAGCTGTGTGTGGCAGTGAGGGACAGTCAGTTTAACCACTTGAGGACCGCCGTATTGCCATTGTACGTCAGCACAATGGCACAGGCAGGCATAATCACGTACATCTACGTGATTGCCTTCCAGCGGGTGGGGGGTCCCATCGGACCCCCTCCCGCTGGTTACGGCGGTCCGATTCGGTCCAGCAGCGATCCGTGATGAGGGGATGGCCGTTCGTTTTCGGCCACCCCCTCTGGATCGCTCCTGGCCAATGAGAAGCTTCCTCCCCTGTGTATTGTTTACACAGGAAGGAGGAAGTGATGTCATTCTCCTCGGGGCGGTCTTTTTGACCGGACTACGAGGAGAAGAGTAAAAGTAAGTCTGCACGAACACTACACTGACATGTAGGTACACACAGGCACACAAACCCCCCCGATCCCCCCCCCGATCGCCCCCCGATCCCCCCCCCGCCCCCCCTCCCCCCCCAGTCACAGTGTCACTGATTGCATTGATCATTTCTTTACTGATCAATGCATTCAGTGTCAGTTGTGACAGTAAAAACTGTCAGGACAGTTAGTGTTAGGTCCAGGGTAGCCCCCTATCACCCCCCAATAAAGATTTAACCCCCTGATTGCCCCTAGAGTTAACCCTTCCACCCCCTTTTGCCAGTGTCACTAAGCGATCATTTTTCTGATCGCTGCATGTGTCGCTAGGTAGCTAGTTATTTTTTTAGGTTCACCGCCAGGTTTTTATATCGCTAGGTACCCCGATATACTACCCAATAATGTTTTTAACCCCCTGATTGCCGCTAGTTAACCCTTTCACCCCCTTTTGCCAGTGTCACTAAGCGATCGTTTTTCTGATCGCTGCATCAGTGTCGCTACAGTCGCTAGGTAGCTAGTTATTTTTTTAGGTTCACCGCCAGGTTTTTATAGCGCTAGGTACCCCGATATACTACCCAATAATGTTTTTAACCCCCTGATTGCCGCTAGTTAACCCTTTCACCCCCTTTTGCCAGTGTCACTAAGCGATCATTTTTCTGATCGCTGCATGTGTCGCTAGGTAGCTAGTTATTTTTTTAGGTTCACCGCCAGGTTTTTATATCGCTAGGTACCCCGATATACTACCCAATAATGTTTTTAACCCCCTGATTGCCGCTAGTTAACCCTTTCACCCCCTTTTGCCAGTGTCACTAAGCGATCGTTTTTCTGATCGCTGCATTAGTGTCGCTACAGTCGCTAGGTAGCTAGTTATTTTTTTAGGTTCACCGCCAGGTTTTTATAGCGCTAGGTACCCCGATATACTACCCAATAATGGTTTTAACCCCCTGATTTCCGCTAGTTAACCCTTTCACCCCCTTTTGCCAGTGTCACTAAGCGATAATTTTTCTGAACGCTGCATCAGTGTCGCTAGTGTCGCTAGGTAGCTAGTTAACTAGGCTCCCAAAAAGTCCCCCACATGTGGTATCCCCGTACTCGGGAGAAGCAGCAGAATTTATTTTGGGGTGTAATTTGACTTCTGCCCATAGCATGTGTGAGCAATATATCATTTAGTGACAACTTTGTGCAAAAAAAAAAAAGTTTGTAATATTCCCGCAACTTTTGGCAAAATATAAAATATTCCATGGACTCAACATGCCTCTCAGTAAATAGCTTGGGGTGTCTACTTTCCAAAATGGGGTCATTTGGGGGGGTTTTGTGCTATTTTGGCATTTTATGGCCTTCGAAACTGTGATAGGTAGTGAGGAGTTAAATCAAAAATTTGCACCCTTAGAAATCCTGAAGGTGGTGATTGGTTTTCGGGGTGCCGTGCGCGACTAGACTCCCAAAAAGTCCCACACATGTGGTATCCCCGTACTCGGGAGAAGCAGCAGAATGTATTTTGGGGTGTCATTTCACATATAACCATGGCATGTGTGAGCAATATATCATTTAGTGACAACTTTTTGTAAAAAAAAATTTTTTTTTTTTTTTTTGTCATTATTCAATCCCTTAGGACAAAAAAAATAAATATTCAATGGGCTCAACATACCCATCAGCAATTTCCTTGGGGTGTCTACTTTCCAAAATGGGGTCATTTGGGGGGGATTTGTACTGCCCTGCCATTTTAGCACCTCAAGAAATGAGATCGGCAGTCATAAATTAAAAGCTGTGTAAATTCCAGAAAATGTACTCTAGTTTGTAGACGCTATAACTTTTGCGCAAACCAAAAAATATACGCTTATTGACATTTTTTTTACTAAAGACATGTGGCTGAATAAATTTTGCCCTCAATGTATGACTAAAATTTAGTTTATTCGATTTTTCTTATAACAAAAAGAAGAAAATATCTTTTTTTTTCAAAATTTTCGCTCTTTTTCCATTTATATCGCAAAAAAAAAAAATCGCAGAGGCAATCAAATACCATCAAAAGAAAGCTCTATTTGTGGGAAGAAAAGGACGCAAATTTCGTTTGGGTGCAATATTGCATGACCGCGCAATTACCAGTTAAAGCAGCGCAGTGCGAAATTGCAAAAAGACCTCTGGTCCTTAAGGTGTTTATTGGTCCGGAGCTGAAGTGGTTAATCAGTAGCTGTTACTATTAGGTCCACAAAGGTTCTTTTCAGGACTGGTATGGTAATAGGCTTGTACACGTATAATATTCTTTCTTCCAAATATAGAAAGAATATTATACTTGACTGCTGCCCTTCTGCTGCAGTAGTCGTTTATGAGTATAGGGACTGAGGTACAGTCTGCTAATCACAACCTACTAGTTCCACAAAGGTCCTTATAAGGACTGGTAAGGTATAGTGTACTACAGTACATAGGGTTGAGTGAGGTACAGTTTGCTAATCCTTAAGGACTGGTATAGGTCCACAATATATAGGGTTGAGGTGCACTACTGCTGACTGCTGCCCTATTCTGCAGCAGTCCTTTATCAGTATAGGGACTGAGGTACAGTCTTCTAATCACAACCTACTAGTTCCACAAAGGTCCTTATAAGGACTGGTAAGGTATAGTGTACTACAGTACATAGGGTTGAGTGAGGTACAGTCTGCTAATCCTTAAGAACTGGTATAGGTCCTCAATATATAGGGTTGAGGTGCACTACTGCTGACTGCTGCCCTATCCTGCAGCAGTCCTTTATCAGTAATAGGGACTGAGGTACAGTCTGCTAATCACAACCTACTAGTTGCACAAAGGTCCTTATAAGGACTGGTAAGGTATAGTGTACTACAGTACATAGGGTTGAGTGAGGTACAGTCTGCTAATCCTTAAGGACTGGTATAGGTCCACAATATATAGGGTTGGGGTGCACTACTGCTGACTGCTGCCCTATTCTGCAGCAGTCCTTTATCAGTATAGGGACAGAGGTACAGTCTGCTAATCACAACCTACTAGTTCCACAAAGGTCCTTATAAGGACTGGTAAGGTATAGTGTACTACAGTACATAGGGTTGAGTGAGGTACAGTCTGCTATTCCTTAAGGACTGGTATAGGTCCACAATATATAGGGTTGAGGTGCACTACTGCTGACTGCTGCCCTATTCTGCAGCAGTCCTTTATCAGTATAGGGCAGGGGTAATGAATTAAAATTCAAGGAGGTCCGGTCGCCAAAATTTTCTTTGGGCCGAGATCCGAATCTCAAGTCTGTACTATGACTCAGAAAGATTGTAGTCACTGTATATCTATCAAAAACATGAGAAATGTACAATTTCCTTAGCATTTCAACAATATTTATTGTCAAGTTTCAGTTACAATATTAAACATGTGGACAGTTAGAACTAGGATAGCTTTACATTTGCTCTTTACACCGGGTGTCCCCATCACAGTGCCCCTTTACACCGGGTGTCTCCATCACAGTGCCCCTTTACATCGGGTGTCCCCATCACAGTGCCCCTTTACATCGGGTGTCCCCATCACAGTGCCCCTTTACATCGGGTGTCCCCATCACAGTGCCCCTTTACATCGGGTGTCCCCATCACAGTGCCCCTTTACATCGGGTGTCCCCATCACAGTGCCCCTTTACATCGGGTGTCCCCATCACAGTGCCCCTTTACATCGGGTGTCCCCATCCCAGTGCCCCTTTACATCAGGTGCCCCATCACAGTGCCCCTTTACATCAGTCATCCCCATCATAGTGCCCCTTTACATCAGATGTCCCCATCACAGTGCTTCTTTAAATCAGGTGTCCCCATCACAGTGCCCCTTTACATCGGGTGTCCCCATCACAGTGCCTCTTTACATCGGGTGTCCCAATCACAGTGCCCCTTTACATCGGGTGTCCCAATCACAGTGCCCCTTTACATCGGGTGTCCTCATCACAGTGCCCCTTTACATTGGGTGTCCCCATCACAGTGCCCCTTTACATTGGGTGTCCCCATCACAGTGCCCCTTTACATCGGGTATCCCCATCACAGTGCCCCTTTATATCATCGGGTGTCCCCATCACAGTGCCCCTTAACAAAATGTGCACATCAGGGTGTCCCTTAACATAAAATAAGGGTCATGCTGATGGGCACATTTTATATTAACCACCTTCAGACCGGACCATTTTGCTGGTAAATGACCAGAGGTCTTTTTACAATTTGGCACTGCGCTGCTTTAACTGGTAATTGCGCGGTCATGCAATGTTGTACCCAAACAAAATTTGCGTCCTTTTCTTCCCACAAATAGAGCTTTCTTTTGATGGTATATGATTGCCTCTGCGATTTTTATTTTTTGCGATATAAACGTAAAAAGACCGCAAATTTTGAAAAAAAATGATATTTTCTACTTTTTGTTATTAGAAAAATCCAATAAACTCAATTTTAGTCATACATTTAGGCCAAAATGTATTCAGCCACATGTCTTTGGTAAAAAAAAAGTCAATAATTGTATATTTATTGGTTTGCGCAAAAGTTGTCACATCTACAAACTAAGGTACGTTTTCTGGAATTTACGCAGCTTTTAGTTTACGACTGCCTATCTCATTTCTTGAGGTGCTAAAATGGCAGGGCAGTACAAAACCCCCCCAAATGACCCCATTTTGGAAAGTAGACACCCTGAGGAAATTGATAAGTGGCATGTTGAGCCCATTGAATATTTTATTTTTTTGCCTCAAGCGATTGAATAATGACAAAAAAATTTTTTTTTTTTTTTTTTACACAAAGTTGTCACTAAATGATATATTGCTCACACATGCTATGGGCATATGTGAAATGACACCCCAAAATAAATTCTGCTGCTTCTCCTGAGTACGGGGATACCACATATGTGGGACTTTTTGGGAGCCTAGCCGCGTACGGGGCCCCGAAAACCAAGCACCGCCTTCAGGCTTTCTAAGGGCGTAAATTTTTGATTTCACGCCTCACTACCTATTACAGTTTTGAAGGCCATAAAATGCCAAGATGGCACAAAACCCCCACAAATGACCCCATTTTAGAAAGTAGACACCCCAAGCTATTTGCTGAGAGGCATTTTGAGTCCATGGAATATTTTATATTTTGCCACAAGTTGCGGGAAAATTACAAACTTTAATTTTTTTTTTTTTTTTTCACAAAGTTGTCACTAAATGATATATTGCTCACACATGCTATGGGCATATGTGAAATGACACCCCAAAATAAATTCTGCTGCTTCTCCTGAGTACGGGGATACCACATATGTGGGACTTTTTGGGAGCCTAGCCGCGTACGGGGCCCCGAAAGCCAAGAACCGCCTTCAGGTTTTCTAAGGGCGTAAATATTTGACTTCACTCCTCACTACCTATTACAGTTTTGAAGGCCATAAAATGCCAAGATGGCACAAAACCCCCACAAATGACCCCATTTTAGAAAGTAGACACCCCAAGCTATTTGCTGAGAGGCATGTTGAGTCCATGGAATATTTTATATTTTGCCACAAGTTGCGGGAAAATTACAAACTTTTTTTTTTTTTTTTTTTTTCACAAAGTTGTCACTAAATGATATATTGCTCACGCATGCCATGGGCATATGTGAAATGACACCCCAAAATAAATTCTGCTGCTTCTCCTGAGTACGGGGATACCACATATGTGGGACTTTTTGGGAGCCTAGCCGCGTACGGGGCCCCGAAATCCAAGCACCGCCTTCAGGCTTTCTAAGGGCGTTACAGTTTTGAAGGCCATAAAATGCCAAGATGGCACAAACCCCCCCCCCCAAATGACCCCATTTTGGAAAGTAGACACCCCTAAATTTAGGGGTACACTAGTGAGACTAGGTAATAAATGGCGGGTGCCCTGAAACTATAAAAAAAATAACTAACCAATCAGCGTCACCTGTAACAGTTATATGGTGATCACTGGTGAAAGGGTTAACTAGGGGGCAATCAGGGGGCTTTATGCGGTAGTATATGGGGGTCCCTGGCGCTATAAAAAGCTGCGGCGAACCTAAATACCTACCTGCCTAACTAGCGTCACCTGTGACACTAATACAGCGATCAGAAAAACGATCGCTTATTAGGCTGGGTTCACACTGGAGTGATGCGGGAACGCCACGAATGCACGGCGGGTTCCCGCATCGCATGCCTCCCGGCGGCAGTTCACACTGCCCTATGCGAACTGCTGGGAGTGTCAGTGAAATGTTAATGACACCCCCAGATCAGTTCGCATATCGCAGTGCGATCTGCAAACTCAGATCGCATGGTGTGAACACGCATGCGATCCGATTCTGCTGCGGACCAAAAAAAGGGTCCCGTGCGAGTTTGCGGCGGGTGCGGCGGGTGCGACACGAATTCAGCCATACTATCTGTATGGCTGAACTCGAATCGCACAGAGATCGGATGTGATTTGCACTGCAGTGCGGTGCGAATCACATCCGTTCTCATAAACCGCTGCAATGTGAACCCAGCCTTAGTGACACTGGCGACGGGGGGTGATCACGGGGTTAATCCTTTATTGGGGGGGTTAGGGGGGTACCTTAGAACTAAAGGGGGCTAACCCTAACTGCCCTAACAGTTATTACAGTCACAAATGACACCCGCCGGGTGATCAGGGGGTTAAACCTTTATTAGGTAATAAATGGCGGGTGCCCTGAAACTATAAAAAAATAACTAACCAACCAGCGTCACCTGTAACAGTTATATGGTGATCACTGGTGAAAGGGTTAACTAGGGGGCAATCAGGGGGCTTTATGCGGTAGTATATGGGGGTCCCTGGCGCTATAAAAAGCTGCGGCGAACCTAAATACCTACCTGCCTAACTAGCGTCACCTGTGACACTAATACAGCGATCAGAAAAATGATCGCTTATTAGGCTGGGTTCACACTGGAGCGATGCGGGAACGCCACGAATCCGCGGCGGGTTCCCGCATCGCATGCCTCCCGGCGGCAGTTCACACTGCCCTATGCGAACTGCTGGGAGTGTCAGTGAAATGTTACTGACACCCCCAGATCAGTTCGCATATCGCAGTGCGATCTGCAAACTCGGATCGCATGGTGTGAACACCCATGCGATCCGATTCTGCTGCGGGCCAAAAAAAGGGTCCCGTGCGAATTTGCGGCGGGTGTGGCGGGTGCGGCGAATGGCTGAACTCGAATCGCACAGAGATCGGATGTGATTTGCACTGCAGTGCGGTGCGAATCACATCCGTTCTCATAAACCGCTGCAATGTGAACCCTGCCTTAGTGACACTGGCGACGGGGGGTGATCACGGGGTTAAACCTTTATTGGGGGGGTTAGGGGGGCACATTAGAACTAAAGGGGGCTAACCCTAACTGCCCTAACAGTTATTACAGTCACAAATGACACCAATGCAAAAAAAAAAAAAAAAAAAAAAGCAATTGGTGTCACTGTGACTGGGGGGGCAGGGGTAATTGGGGGGTGATCGGGGGGTAAAGGGGGGGTGTGAGTGTGCCTGGCATGTTCTACTGTGTAGTGTAGTGCTTGTGCAACTCACCGATGCTCTCTCCTCGGTGCCGGAACGAAAACTACCGACACGGAGGAGAGAATACATCACTTCCTCTCCTGTGTTTACATTACAGGAGAGGAAGTGATGTCACCGGACAATTTCATTCGCCGGGAGCGATCGCGAGGGGGTGGCCATGAATGAATGGCCGTCCCCTCGTCCGGGATCGCTCCCGAACGAATACCGACTGCCGCAGGCACCGGGCGGGGGCCCGATCGGGCCCCCGACCCGCGGGAGGCAAGGGACGTACATGTAAGCCCTTATGCCTGCCCGTGCCATTCTGCCGACGTACATCGGCGTGCGGCGGTCGGCAAGTGGTTAAGGGGCACTCTGATGGACAACAAAATGTGCCCCTTAACTTAAAATTTGCCCAAAGTGCCCCTTTTAATATAAAATGTACCCATCAGTGTTGCTCTTAAAATAAAATATGCCCATCAGCATGCCCCTTAACATGAAATAAGGGTCACATTGATGGGCACCTATTATGTTAGGAGGCACTCTGATGGACACATTTTATTTTAAGGGGCATGCTGGTGGGTATATTTTTAATGTGCACATCAATGGGCATATTTTGTAGGGCACATTTTGTTGTGCCCCTTAACAAAATATGCCCATCGATGTGCACATTAAAAATATACCCATCAGTGTGCCCCGTAAAATTAAATTTGTCCATCAGAGTACCCCTTAACATAAAAGGTGCCCATCAGCGTGACCCTTATTTTATGCTAAAGGTCACTCTGATGAACACATTTTATTTTAAGGGGCATGCTGATGGGTATATTTGTAATTTGCACAATGCTGGGCTTTTTTTGTAAGGGGCATGCTGATGGGTATATTTGTAATTTGCACAATGCTGGGCTTTTTTTTGTAAGGGGCATGCTGATGGGTATATTTGTAATTTGCACAATGCTGGGCTTTTTTTGTAAGGGGCATGCTGATGGGTATATTTTTAAGTGCACACTGATGGGCATATTTTGTTAAGGCACACCTTAACAAAACATGCAAATCAGTGTGCACATAAAAAATATACCCATCAGCATGCCCCTTACAAAAAAAGCCCAGCATTGTGCAAATAACAAATATACCCATCAGCATGCCCCTTACAAAAAGAGCCCAGCATTGTGCAAATTACAAATATACCCATCAGCATGCACCTTACAAAAAAGCCCAGCATTGTGCAAATTACAAATATACCCATCAGCATGCACCTTACAAAAAAAGCCCAGCATTGTGCAAATTACAAATATACCCATCAGCATGCACCTTACAAAAAAGCCCAGCATTGTGCAAATACAATATACCTAACAGTCTGCATGATCACTAATGTGCCCACATACCTCAACTACAGGAGGAAGGGCACAACTGAAGCTGCCTCAAGGAGTCGGAGAGCCAGGACCCGGGAATTCGGAACCGCGGGCAGCATGGGGGGCGGGGCGCGCACGTGACGTCACACCCCCTACTGCCTGCGTGAGTGTCTTTAGCTCCGAGACGCGGCCAGGAGCAGGGGGCGGGCGCATGCGCACAGCGTCACTGGTTGCTAGGGAAACCTGCGGTCCCAGCAAACCAGTGATTGCTGTCATTTACTACGCAGGCGGCATGGCGGTCCGGGCGGAAACCTCGCTCGGTCCGGACTCGGACCGCGGGCCGCCATTTAGTGACGGCTGGTATAGGGACTGAGGTACAGTCTGCTAATCACAACCTACTAGTTGCACAAAGGTCCTTATAAGGACTGGTAAGGTATAGTGTACTACAGTACATAGGGTTGAGTGAGGTACAGTCTGCTATTCCTTAAGGACTGGTATAGGTCCACAATATATAGGGTTGAGGTGCACTACTGCTGACTGCTGCCCTATTCTGCAGCAGTCCTTTATCAGTATAGGGACTGAGAGTTTTGTCACAGGGTCATTTAAAAAATGACAGGCAGAGGAAGAGGCAGGCCCTTCCGCAGGGTTGGTAGGGGTAGGGCAGGAGCAACAGGCTTGAGCCAAAGTGGGAAGTTGCAGAAGGTGCGTTCAATTACTTTAAAGGACGCACCAGACTTGGTTGAGTGGCTCACTCAGCCTTACTCTTCTGCACCCTCCTCATCCTCTCGAACTGCACCCTCTTCTTCACTCTCTGCTATGTGCACCCCCAAAGACACTACCACCAACAACACCACCACCACCACATACCTTCCGCTTGAGTCACAGGAATTATTTTCCGACCCATATCAAGACATTTCTGATGCGCAGCCACTCTTGGCATTGGATCAGGAAGAGGAGGTAGCAAGAACCGCCACTCAGCAGTCTGACGACAGTACCTAGATCAGCCCAAGGAGGAGGTTGGTCCCCGGTGTTGCTGCCTACTCTGAGATCTCTACTTATAGCGGTGGGGAAGGTGACATCGATGATGACGTGTCTAGTGATGTCACGTGGGTGCCCACAAGAGAGGAAGAGGAGGGGAGTTCAGAGGGAGATATGGACCAGCAGATAGGGAGGAGAAGTAGGAATAACTTACATTGCACAGGAGGGACAAAGCAGACTGCTAATGTATCCAGAGCGAGTCATCGACCATGTACGGTCACATCTGGCGCTCCCAGGACGCCGGCACATGGCTCCGCAGTGTGGGCTTTTTTTAATTCAATCTTATTTTATTCAGAAAAAAAAGGGTGAGAAAGAGAAGGTAAACAACACAAGCAGTAACAAGATACACCAACAGTATGCTTCGTATATGCCTGAACAAAAACATGTCTATGTTACATATAAATGGATTGACAGCACGTAAATAAGGCCGTGTGGGCTTTTTTTAACGTGTCCGCTGCTGACAATAGTGTTGCCATCTGCAATCTTTGCAGTCAACGCATTAGTTGCGGTAAGCCCAACACTCACCTAGGGATGACCGCCTTAAGAAGGCACATGAGCAGCCATCACCAAGCCCAGTGGGAGCAACAGAACACACAAAGCCACACTCCAGGCTCTCACCGTCCAGCCTCGTCTTCTACTTGTCCTTCTCCTCTCTCCTCACAATTGTCCTCCACTCCACCTTCCATCACGCCAAGCTCACATTTTTCTGCAAAAAGGCAGGCTTCCGTGGGCCTAATGTTTTAGCGTAAAAAAATGATGACGCCGGATAACCCTCTTGCCCAACGGTTGACGGCTGACTTGTCAGAACTGATAGCCCGCCAACTACTGCTATATAAACTGGTGGATTCGGAGGCCTTTCGAAAATTTGTGGCCATTGGAATACCACAATGGAAGGTCCCAGGAAGGAAGTATTTCTCACAGAAGGGCATCCCAGAGCTATATGGCCATGTCAGGCAGCAAGTGAATGTATCTCTGGCACACAGTGTCAGTGCCAAGATACATCTGACCACAGACACGTGGTCTAGCAAACACGGGCAGGGAAGGTATATCACTTTTACTGCCCACTGGGTGAACCTTCTGACGGCCGTCAAGCATGTAACCCATGGCACCCATGTAGATTTGGTTTTACCGCCACGGATTGCATGCAGGCCTGGCTCTTCTCCTCCTCCTCCTAATCCATCCTCCTCCCTCTCCTCCTCGGCTGACTCCTCCTTTTCCGCTGCTAGCGTCTCTTCCGCTGCGCCGCCCAAGCTCCCCAGAACCTATTCGACATGCCAGGTGAGACGTTGCCATGCCGTGCTGCGTCTGTTGTGCCTGGAAGCCAAGAGCCACACTGGCCCGGCACTCCTTTCAGCTTTGCGTTCACAGGCAGATCAGTGGCTAAAACCGCTCAATTTGACAGATGGTAAAGTGGTGTGTGACAACGGTGCCAATCTGCTTAGCGCATTGAAACAGGGCAAAATTACGCACGTGCCATGCATGGCACACGTCTTAAACTTGGTCGTGCAGCGAATCATTGTCAAATACCCTGGGGTCCAGGACATCTTGCGGCAGGCAAGGAAAATCTCGGCCCATTTCAGAAGATCTTACACGGCCATGGCTCGCCTTGCTGACATTCTGTGGTGACACAATCTGCCGGTCAGACGTCTTATTTGTGATTGCCCGACGCGATGGAACTCAACTTTCTATATGCGTGATAGGCTGCTCCAGCAGAAACGTGCAGTTAACGTCTACCTGTATGAACTCTGCGGCAGAACAGGTTCTGGGGAGCTGTTTTTTTTTTCACCGCACCAGTGGCGGTTCATGCGCGACGCATGCAGACTTCTGCGGCCATTTGAGGAGATCACCAAACTGGTCAGTCGCAGCCATGGCGCCATCAGTGACATGGTACCTTATGCCTTCTTTATGGAGCGTGCATTGCGTCGTGTCATTGATCAAGCTGTGGAGGAGCAGGAGCGGGAAGATGAGGAAGTCGCAATGCTGGATGAATTCCCAGGGGGGGCTACTCTATCTGAGACAAGTCAACAACAGGAGTCTTAAGAGGAGTCAGGCATGCTTTAAACCTTTCTGGGATCCCTGTTGTGCGTGGATGGGGAGAGGAGAATGAAGAGGACGACATTATCCTGGATGATGAGCAGGAGCCAGGCCTCCACACCGCTTCCAGTTTAGTGCAAATGGGGGCCTTCATGCTCCAGTGTTTTAATAGGGACCCCGTATAAAAAGCATAAGGGTCAAGGACCAGTACTGGGTGGCAAGGTACTTAGACCCCTGGTACAAACACAAAATGGCGGAAATGTTACCGCCGTCATAGAGAGCTGTCAGAATGGAGCACTTCCAGGCCTTGCTTCGAGAAATGCTGCATTCTGCTTTCGCGTGCGCTGGCAGAGGAGCAATGCCCACTCCCAGAGAAGGAGTTGCGGGTATCAATTCAACAGCTCCTGCAAGAAGAGGCCGGTTTGAAGATGTGTTGGTGACTTCTGATATAAGGTCATTCTTTCAGCCGACCCATCGACAGGTGTCATCCGGATCCAGCATCAGGGAACGCCTAGACCGTCAGGTGTCCGACTACATCGGGTTAACGGCCGATGTGGACGCTCTGAGGAGTGATGAACCCCTGGACTACTGGGTGGGCAGGCTTGACCTCTGGCCAGAGCTTGCCCAATTTGCAATCGAACTGTTGGCTTGCCCCTCGTCCAGTGTCCTGTCCGAAAGGACGTTCAGCGCAGCAGGGGGGATCATGACCGATAAGCATGTTAACTACCTCACATTTCTAAAAATGAATGAGGCATGGATCTCAGAGGAATTCAACACATGTGACCAGTAGACCATGTATATGTCTATAAACACAGACCTTCTTTCTTCATTTGGCTCACTTCCTTGTCCAAAAAAAGCACACCGTACTATATGCCCGTACCATCCTGTTTGAAGAGGTTGAGCGGTGTCATATTTCTATTGGGGCTGCTTATTATGAGGGGCTCCCACCATCCCTGGGCTGTGCTGAATTCCTCCTCGGGCTGCTTATTATGAGGGGCTCCCACCATCCCTGTGCTGTGCTGACTTCCTCCTGGGGCTGTACCTCTGCTGTACATATTATAAGGGGCTCCCACCATCCCTGTGCTATGCTCATTATGAGGGGCTCCCTCCATCCCTGTGCTATGCTCATTATGAGGGGCTCCCACCATCCCTGTGCTGACTTCCCCCTGGGGCTGCTTATTATGAGGGGCTCCCACCATCCCTGTGCTGTGCTGACTTCCTCCTTGGGCTGTACCTCTGCTGTGCATATTATGAGGGGCTCCCACCATCCCTGTGCTATGCTCATTATGAGGGGCTCCGACCATCCCTGTGCTATGCTTACAGTGCTGGTGTCAGTGCTGTATATCACGGTGCTTGTGTCAGTGCTTTATGTCAGTGCTTTATGTCACGCTGTTGATGTCAGTGCTCTCTATCACGGTGCTGGTGTCAGATCACTCTATCACGGTGCAGGTGTCATTGCTGTATGTCACGCTGCTGATGTCAGTGCTGTATATCACAGTGCTGGTGTCAGTGCTTTATGTCACGCTGCTGATGTCAGTGCTCTCTATCATGGTGCTGGTGTCAGATCACTCTATCACGGTGCAGATGTCATTGCTGTATGTCACGCTGCTGATGTCAGTGCTCTCTATCACGGTGCTGGTGTCAGTGCTGTATATAACAGTGCTGGTGTCAGTGCTTTATGTGACGCTGCTGATGTCAGTGCTCTCTATCACGGTGCTGGTGTCAGATCACTCTATCACGGTGCAGGTGTCATTGCTGTATGTCACGCTGCTGATGTCAGTGCTCTCTATCACGGTGATGGTGTCAGATGACTCTATCACGGTGCAGGTGTCATTGCTGTATGTCACGGTGCTGGTGATCATCTCCTGCACCCTCTTCTTTGCCTACCCTGACCTTCCCTCGCCTCCATTGCCTTCATGCGCTCCACAGTCCTGAATTGTCATAATTTCACATATAAAAAAAGAATGCTTGTAGTTGTCGATCCCAGATTCACCTCATACATGTGTTATGTCATTGGCCATGTGGTGGGACTATGTTTGCACAGCTAGTAATTATTTTGTGGCTACAAATTTGACCTGTAGGTTTGCAAAGTTCGCCTCCCATTGAAGTCAACGGGGCCCGCCGCGAACGTTACGGTTCGCAAACTATCGGCCGCATTCGCGGTCCGCATTCGCGAAACGTCCCGTCCGAAGTTCGTCCATCACTACCCATCAACAATGGTTATGGGCCTCTCATCTAATTGAGTCTGAATGCATATTGGTCTAGAATCCCTGTAGCACGTGTTTGATTAGAATTGGCACTGTCCTTGTCGGTTAAAAAAATAGTAGTGTCAAATTGGGAGCCATAGAATTTAGACTAGGGGGATTTTCTTGTGCTGATTTGGTAGCTAACCTATTTCCCTTGAAATTGCCAGTAGTTGAGGAAGCCAAGGTGCCCTGCTCCCCTCTGGGACCAGAACGCCTTTTTTTGAGTCGTTCCTGTTGACCACAGACACAAGCCATTTTTTCCTCCTCCTGACCAGCAATTTAAGGGTCACTAGGACACATACTTTACTTACCACAGTACTCTATACATTGTGACGTACATAACAAAGAGTTTACCGCTGTACATTACATAGTCCTGACCAAATTGTTTATTGTTCCCAGAATCGATGGTCGCTAAAAAGTTTCAGATTTTTCACAATCTCAACACACTAGGGTGCAACCTATCTACCTCTATGGTACAAGGTAATGGATCAACAATGGTTATGTGTAATTCTCTCTCACATAATTCACAAGTCGGGGAATCTACCTCACAACTCAACACTCTATCTTTAGCTCAATTCAATGGAGTTCACACTGACCCAACTTTATTGAAATTCATTTTAGCCAACACCAAGGCAGCACCTCTCAATCCCGAAAGAAACATATAAACGACACAATAGTTTCACAGAAAATACTAATTCAACATGATAATGATTTTAAATATAAACAATCTCTCCTCCCATACACTGTCGGAGGACGAAATTGTAGTTCTGAAAAAGGGACTACGTTTCTGTTCAAGCAATGATATAAACAAATTGGAAGTATTCAAAGATCTTCAACTTTTTGTTTGGAAACTTATTCTGAAAAGCTTATACCAAAAGCAACATAGTAGTATTGATAAGACTCCACAAGCAAATAAGGACCTAGATCATTTTATCTCCCTTTTGGAGGAAAATGACACAGCCGAACTTATTGATCATATAGAGGTGCAATCACAACCAACTCAAATAAGATCCAACAAATCAATTCTTAAAAAAAGTCAAACATATGTCCTGCTCCCAGTACCAACCCTAATGCAGCAGCCTTTCTCAAGCTGGTAAATAAAGATCTGGAGAAAGTGAAAATACAAACTAAAACTTATTCTAACATTTATGCACAAGAGACTAAAGCTCTAAAACAACTATCTGATAATGAGCTCATCACAATAAAACCTGAAGACAAAGGCGAATTACATTGTCCTGTTGGACAATGATAAATATACCCTCATGTGCAATAAGATTCTTAAAAATCAGGACTGGTATCTATGAATCACGGCAGATATTGTTTAAAAATACAATAAGGAATTTTACACTCTAGTCGACACAGCATATCTCAATGGAACTATTACCAAGGTCACATGGGACTTCATTAGAACAAACTTTCCCAAAGTCCCAACATTCTATGCACTTCCGAAAATCCATAAAGATGCATATAACCCATCAGGTAGGCCCATAATTTCATGGAGAGGGGCCATTAGTGAAAACGCCAGTAAAGTCGATGAGATCTTGAGACCATGTGTGACCTCCTTGCCATCATATGATAAAGATACGATTCATATTTTACAAATCATAGATAGCCTCCATATTCCAGAACATTCAACTTTGATTACAATAGATGTTGAAGCATTATACAGCTCAATCCCCAATGACAAAGGCCTTCCAGCAATTAGACATATTTTGCACAAAGGGGCTACACATGAGCGAGCTTATAATGAATTTATTGTCTCTCTCTTAGAGTTCATTCTCGAACATGATGTTTTTACATTCAATGGATCCCACTACCTTCAGATGCAGGGTGTAGCGATGGGGTCATGTTGTGCCCCATCGTATGCCAACCTGTATCTGTGGGAGTGGGAGCAAATGTTTTTCATGGATGAACTTATGTCAATGTATGCGGATAATATTTGGCTTGGAAACGGTACATCGATTATATATTTAATACCTGAAATGGACCCATTGAGACACTTCAACAATTTCTTACTAGATAAAATAAAAATTAATTTAATCTTAAATTTGCTATGTCCTATGACAAAGACCATATTGCTTTTTTGGATGTTGAAATATACGGGGGGGGGGGGGGGGTGGTGGAACCCTCTGTAGTGGCCTGTACAGAAAACCCACAGCAGGCAATACAATTCTGCATGCCTCAACCCAAAGTCCTAGTAAGCTCGATACCATACAGTCAATACTTGAGAACAAGACATAATTGTTCTGATGATAAGGTTTACAGAACCAAGGATCAAACTAAGAGACAGACTATTGCAGAGAGGCTACTCACATGCCTCCCTCAAAAGAGCATAGAAAAGGGCAGCCTTACAAACTTTACATCAGCTACTCTATTCCCAGAAACCTAACAACAATACCAATCCCATAAGAATTATTACAAAGTATACAAACCAACAGGAAAAAGGTTAAGTCTATTGTGACCAAATACTGGCACATGTATCCTTGGATCCAACACTGGGATAATTTGTCCCTGGATGTCTGCTTTTTACTTTTAAAAGAGAGCAATCTGTCAAAGACCAACTTGTCAATAGTGAATACAGAGGGGAATTTCTCAGCGATCCCTGTAAATACAAAGGTACCTATATGTGTGGGGCCTGTAATTACTGTAAATACATGTATACCCAGAAAAATCCCATCCTCCCCAATGGAAGAATCTTTTGACCAAAACATTTTGCTAACTGCAAAAAGATCGGCGTGATATCGGCGTGATATACATGTTATGCCTCAACTGCGGCTGCTTTTATATTGGGAAAACTAAGCTGGAATTCTGGAAACAAGCATACAGACATATTAAGAGTGTGCAAACATTAAATTCGGCTCTGCTACTTGGCGTCATACTAATGCCGCGTACACACGATCGAATTGTATGACGTACTTAGTCCGTTGAAACGCATTTCACCGGACAATCCGCTCGTGTGTGGGCTTCAGCGGACTTTTTCAGCGTGAAGTCCGGAGTACTAAGAAGGTCACACCAATCTTCCCGTCGTACTTTGGTTTCAGTGGACAATACGTTCGTCAGTATGCTAGTCCGACGGACTAAGAATGGCGCATGCCCAGAAAGGATTTACAGGGCGGAAGCGCTCTGTCTTGTAAAACTAGTGTTCGTATTGAAGCTAGCATATTCGTCATGCTGCTAATTTTGTGATTTTTTAATATAGCACATTCTTTTCTTCTTCATAATGCGAGAAAAGTGAAGTTGCTTTGCTGCTTATATTCACACAGAGTTATCACAAATGTCTTTATTCATCCTCATCCTATGATTAATATTCCAATTCGAAACAGGTACCAACTGATCCACGCGTACCGAAAGACAGATACAAACCTCACAGGCAGACTGCGCCGCAGAAAACGGACGAATTAAGCTGAAGTCTGAAAAGCGCGAATCGTCTCTAACCAAACTTCCACTAACGCAAAGTCAGCAGAAGGAGCCCAAAGGGTGCTTTGCTGTGTCTTGGACTTCCTATTTCTAGTCCCGTCGTACGTGCTGTACGTCATCGCGCAAGCTTTCGTCGGACTGTTTGTGTATCCGCGTGTGGCCAAGTCCGTTCGGTAGAAAGTCCGCCGGACTGTCCGTCGGATTGTATGACGGACTAAGTACGTCATACAATTCGATTGTGTGTACGCGGCATAAGTTAGTACATGGAGGAAAATTTACAAAAATGAAATTCCTCATTTTGGATCGTATACACCCTAGCCCCGGGGGGCCACCGGAACAAAGTCCTCCTTCAAATGGAACTGCGGTGGATCCATAATTTATGGGCCACACTTTCACCAGGACTAAATGAAGCAATTTGCTTTAAACCTTTTTTGGAGGGCTTCTCGTCTAGAGGAATGGAGAAATGAAGGGTTGGTACTAATCCTTGATTGTCACTCCTCACAATATACCCTCCCCTTCTGTCCTTTAGGTCTTTGATTTCTCTAGTTCCTTTTTTATTGAGTCAAACTCAATACTCTTGACCCTTATTATCAACATGCATTACAGCCTATAATCACCCTTTTGCTGTATTGCATTGGTAAAACTAAAATCACATTTATTCCTTGCCACTATGTCTTTAACCACATACCGACCAGCCGCCGCAGTTGGGGCTCAGCTGCGTAAATTGGCGTAACATAGGCGGCCACTAGGGGGCACGTGCGCACCCCCTGCTCGCCTACTGAGTGGAGTGCCCGGTGGTCACGATCACCGCCGGACTCCTGTGATCACTCGGGGCATACCGAGAACCAGGATCTGTGTGTGGAAACCCACAGTTTCCGATTCCCTGAGGGGAGAACAGACAGACCCCTTCACTGCCTCTGGTGGTCAACCCCTTCACTGCCAGTGACATTTTTACAGTAATCAATGCAATTTTAAAGCATTGATCGCTGTAAAAATGCCAATGGTCCCAAAAATGTGCCAAAATTGTCCGACGTGTCCACCATAATGTCCCAGTCCTGATAAAAATCGCAGATCGCTGCCATTACTAAAAAAATGTATAATAAAAAAGCCATAAAACTATCCCCTATTTTGTAGACTCTATAACTTTTGCGCAAACCAACCTGTATACGCTTATTGCGATTTTTTTTTTTTTTTACCAAAAATATGTAGAAGAATACGTATCAGCCTAAACTGAGAAAAAAATGTTTTTTAAATATTTTTGGGGAATATTTATTATAGCAAAAAGTTTTTTTTTGTTTATAGCGCAAAAAATAAAAACCACAGAGGTGATCAAATACCACCAAAAGAAAGCTCTATTTGTGGGAAAAAAGACGTCAATTTTGTTTGGGTGCAATGGCCCATGACTGCGCAATTGTCAGTTAAAGCAACGCAGTGCCAAATCGCAAAAAGTGCTCTGGTCAGGAAGGGGGTAAAATCTTCTGAGGTTGAAGTGGTTAATAATGTCTGTAAATTCATTATAGATTGTCATAAGTATGTTTTTGCTTTGTGTCTCATTAATTGCAATTTATGCATACTACATATGATGTATTTCTTACTGTATTTTGAATAACGTCCTCTAGGGGGCAATTGATGAATGTCATCCTTTGAATGTACTATGTGAGAAGGTATATATATATATATATATATATATATATATATATATATATATGCACTTTTTGATTTAGCCCTATTTTGTTATATATGCATTGCGATAAATTGCAGGTGACGGCTGATTTCTCTCTCCTTGTCAGAAACCATGAAACAGACTGAGACAGAAGTACAATCAAATCACACTTGTTTATTAATAAAAATAAAAAGGTAAATAGAAAAAGCGTAGTCAAGCATAGCCAGAGTCCTGTAGCCAGATCGGGTAGTCATCCAGTCCAAAGTTCATTAACCAGATCGGGTAATCAGCCAGGCCGGAAGTCAGGGATCCAAGGAGAGCAACCGCAAGCAGGATGAGAAGCCAGGTGGGATGTCAGCAAGGCAGCAAACTGCAGGAGATGGTTCCCTGTGATGTGACCAATGCGAAGGCAAATGAAAAAGTAAGCAGGAAGGCTTTAAATAGGCAGGTCAGACGAGCATCATCAGGAACAGCTGGTAACTGGGGAAAGAGAAGAGAGCTGGCAATTAGCCGACAGCTGAGCGGCCAGCCCAGAGGAGGAAGGGCTAAGCCAGCCCTGACAGTACCCCCCCTCAAAGACCCCTCTCCCTCGGAGGGCCACCGGGCTTGAGGGGAAACCGTCTATGGAACTCGCGGAGGAGAACAGGGGCATGTGTGTCAGAGGATGAAACTCAGGAGCGTTCCTCCGGACCGTACCCCTTCCAATGCACCAGGTACTGTATGCGCCCACGGAACCTACGGGAGTCAACAATGGATTGTACCTCATACTCCTCATGGTTCTCAACCAGAATAGGGGGAGGACGTGGCACCGAGGTGGTAAATCGGTTACAGACCAACGGTTTCAATAAGGAGACATGAAACACATTAGAGATGCGCATACTAGGAGGAAGGTCCAACTCATAAGCTACAGGGTTAATCCTGCGAAGGATACGGAATGGCCCAATAAACCGAGGTGCAAACTTCAGTGAGGGAACATGAAGCCGGAGGTTGCGAGATGACAGCCAGACCCTGTCCCCAACCTGGTAGGAAGGCGCAGGCAGGCGTCAGCGTGGAGTCTGTACCTATCATTAGCATGACGCAAAGCCTCCTGGACTTGTACCCAAGTGGAACGAAGACGACGGAGATGCTCCTATAACGCAGGAATACTCTGCGGAACAAACGAGTCAGGCAACATGGAAGGTTGGAAACCATAATTCGCCATAAATGGAGACAATCGGGAGGCAGAATTCAAGGCACTGTTGTGAGAAAACTCTGCCCAAGGTAATAGGTCAGACCAGTTGTTATGATGGTCAGAAATATAGCAACATGGAATTGCTCCAAGGACTGATTGGCTCGTTCTGGGGCCCCATTAGACTGCGGGTGATACGCAGAAGAGAATGCAAGCTGGATTCCCAACTGTGCACAAAAGGCTCGCCAGAACCGGGAGACAAACTGACTGCCCCTATCCGAGACAATCACCTTGGGTAGCCCATGTAAGCAAAATCTCCTGAGCAAAAATGGAAGCCAGTTCCTTAGAGGTGGGCAACTTCTTAAGTGGAATACAATGACACATCTTTGAGAACCAGTCAACCACCATAAGGATAACAGTGTTGCCTTGGGAGTTGGGCAATTCCACAATGAAATCCATAGACAGGTGAGTCCAGGACCTCTCTCCATTGGATATGGGTTGTAGTAGGCCCACTGGAAGGTGTCGTGGAGTCTCAAAGGCCTTAATGGACTCCGGAGACCAACTCTGTGGGTTACCGTCCTTTCTGGTCATATCAGTCAGAGGCTTGACCAGAGACGAGAAGTTACGAATAAACTTCCGATAGTAGTTGGCAAAGCCCAGGAAACGCTGCAGAGGACGTAAACCCACGGGTCGAGGCCACTGTAGGACTGCCGACAGTTTCTCTGGGTCCATCGAAAAAACAGCAGTGGAAATGACACCAGGAATGTAACCTGTTCACGATGGAACTCGCACTTCTCCAGTTTACAATAGAGATTGTTCTCTCTTAGTTTCTGAAGTACACGACAGACATCTGTGTGGTTGCTCTCCAGGGACTTGGAAAATATGAGGATATCATCGAGATAAACCACCACACACAATTGCAACAAATCTCGGAGGACATCGTTAATAAATTCCTGGAAAACTGCCGGGGCGTTACAAAGGCCAAAAGGCATTACCAGGTATTCATAATGGCTTGTTCTGGTATTAAACGCAGTTTTCCACTCGTCGCCCTCCTTAATGCGCACGAGATTGTATGCCCCTCTCAGGTCAAGCTTTGTGAAAACCGTTGCTCCCTTGAGGCGGTCAAATAATTCTGTAATCAATGGAATCGGGTAGGCATTCTTAATCGTGACACGATTGAGACCCCTATAATCTATACAAGGTCTCAGTTCACCGCTCTTCTTTTTCACAAAGAAGAAACCAGCACCAGCAGGAGACGAGGACTTGCGGATGAAACCTTGAGAAAGTGCGTCTGCAACATACTCCTCCATGGCCTTATCCTCCAAGACCGACAAAGGGTAAACCCAGCCAGGAGGAGGTATGGCACCAGGATGAAGGTCAATTGAGCAATCATAAGGCCGGAGTGGAGGTAAACTACAAGCTTGACCTTTATCAAAGACATCGCTAAAATCACAGTACTCCTCCGGCAAGGGGGGGAGTGAAGCGGTGCACAGGACCTTGGATACCTTCAGGAAGCATGTCTCACTGCATTGTGGTGACCAGGAGAGAACCTCAGCAGGGAGCCAATCAAAAGAGGGGTTGTGCCTCTGTAACCAAGGATAACCAATAACCAGCAGAAATCTGGGTGAGGAAATAACTTGGAATTGGACTATCTCATGGTGAAGAGCCCCTACGGCCATGGAGAATGGAACCGTCTCATGAGTCACATGGGCAGGCTGTAAAGGTCTCCCATCAAGAGCCTCAATGGCAAGTGGAGTGTCACGCAGCTGCAGCGGAATCGAGTGCTGCGAAACAAATGCAGCATCAATGAACAGGCCTGCAGCCCCAGAGTCGATTAGAGCCTGTATCTCAATGGACGACTCAATCCAAGAAAGGGTGACCAAAACCAGGGGCTTATCCTTCTGGATAACTGGGGACGAAACAACGCCACCTAAGGTCTGTCCATGACAGGACCTCAAGGTTCGGGCGTTCCCTGGACGGGTAGGACAAGACTTCAAAAAGTGGCCTGCCTGGCCACAATAAAGGCACTCTCATCCGCAGAGAGACATGTGAAGCCCAGGTGCATGGGTTCATCTTCACTGACCAACTCGGTACCAGGAGGCATGGGAGGTGAGGGAGGCATGGATGGGACTACAAAACTCGGAGGCAAATGTACAGGAGGCTTCCGCAAGCGCTCCTTAAGAGAAAGTCTTTCTCTGAGTCTGGAGTCAATGAGCATGGCAAACGAGATAAAGCTCTCCAGCTCAGTGGGTATATCTCAGGCTGCTATCTCATCCTTGATGGAATCCGAGAGACCATGAGAAAAAGCAGCCATGAGGGCCTCATTGTTCCAAGCAACCTCTGCTGCCAGAGTACGGAATTCAAAGGTGTAGTCGGCAACAGCTCTCGTACTCTGTTTGATGGACATGAGGCACTTGGCTGCAGAAGTGGAGCGTGCGGGAACGTCAAAAACCCTTTTAAAGGAGGCCACAAACCGAGGGTAACTCAAGACAACAGGTTTTTGCGTCTCCCATAGAGGGTTAGCCCAGGCCAAGGCTCTCTCAGAAAGCAAAGATATCACGAAACCTACTTTGCTCCTGTCCGTGTGAAACGCCTGGGGCAGAATTTCGAAGTATATCTCAACCTGATTGAGAAACCCTCTGCATTGAACTGGATCACCCCCAAATCACTGGGGAAGCGGAGCAGAACCAGACATACCTCTTATAGAGGTAATACTCAAGGTGGGTGCCTGCACAGAGACTGGCGCAGCAGAAGGGACGGCATGCGACTCAGGTTGTACCGGAGCAGCCACCGTGGGGGATTCCAGGTGAGCCGTGCGATTCAGGAGTGTTTGCAACGCCAAGGCAAACTGATCCATGCGGTGATCTTGCTCATCCAATCTGGAAAAAATATTACCAACAAGTGGATTGACTGTATCTTCTGAATTCATGGCCTTCGCGTACTGTCAGAAACCATGAAACGGACTGAGACAGAAGTACAATCAAATCACACTTGTTTATTAATAAAAATAAAAAGGTAAATAGAAAAAAGCGAAGTCAAGCATAGCCAGAGTCCTGTAGCCAGATTAGGTAGTCAGCCAGTCCAAAGTTCATTAACCAGATCGGGTAATCAGCCAGGCCGGAAGTCAGGGATCCAAGAAGAGAAAACGCAAGCAGGATAAGAAGCCAGGTGGGATGTCAGCAAGCCAGTCTTGAAACAAACAGCAGGAGATGGTTCCTTGTGATGTGACCAACGTGAAGGCAAATGAAAAAGTAAGCAGGAAGGCTTTAAATAGGCAGGTCAGACGAGCATCATCGGGAACAGCTGGTAACTGTGGAAAGAGAAGAGAGCTGGCAATTAGCCGACAGCTGAGCGGCCAGCCCAGAGGAGGAAGGACTAAGCCAGCCCTGACACTCCCCCTGAGGGGACAACTAATCACCTGGCACACTAAGCCACCCGGGCTAGCTAACTATGGTGAACTTCTGGGATTCAGGCGTGCAATCACCTTGCAGCCTCAAAAGACCTCTATATACTCTATAAGATAGTATGTCCTCATGTTTAACACCTTGGTATATTTTTTACCTGAAATGGCAGGATATATATTATCATTATATTCTTTATATTTAGGTCATCTTTCCCATTCTTTGGCCTCAGTGCTCTAATTTGGCCAACATCTCATGGTTGGGGGAGCTCGGCATCACTGGCTTTTTGATCCACTTTTGATAGGAAAAAACGTCTAATGCGCTACTGAGATGCAACTGTGAGACACAGTTCTTTTTATGTTCTCTTTGATTTTAAAGATATTTCAATGGAATGGTCACCTGTTACACCACCATAGTATATGTAAGTCTACCAGATATTGGATACTGTACATACCATAATCGTTCTATTGGAAAAAAAACTCTGTTATTGTTTAACAAATATTTTTCTACAATTAAGTTATAGACGTACAATCTAAACAAACACCCCTAATAAACTAAAACGCGTCGGGTGAAGGAAAACACTGGGCATTATGCTTTGATCATGGTGTTTCTGGACACAGATTTGTATACATTCCATGTTTTTGTTTATGTGCAAATGTTTTTAAACATATTCTGTTAAATAAATAATATTTTCTACAAATCTATATCTTTCTCAATATATAAGTGCTTATAAAGTCTGCCTCGGGGTATTTATCTTGTTTCTAACAATTTCTGGATGTGGCACTATTGAGGATACAGTCACCGATCTCATTTTCATTTTAACAAACTATGAAAAATGTTTTTTCTAAATTTTCGGTCTTTTTTTGTTTCTTTAGCAAAAAATAAAAAACCCAGCTGTGATTAAATGCCACCAAAAGAAAGCTCTATTGGTGTGAATAAAATTATAAACATTTTGTTTGGGTACAGTGTTGTATGACCGCGCAATTGTCATTCAAATTGCAACAGCACTGAAAGTTGAAACCGGGCCTGGGCAGGAAGGGGGTTTAAGTGCCCAGTATGCAAGTAGTTAAGCATGATCCTTTAGGTTTATATGTGTGACAAGAAAGAAAAAGGGGGATCTCAGAAATCCCTTCTACCTGCGCACCCTGGAGTGTAAACAAATTAATATACAGTGCAATAACAAAATGTGAAATTGTTAATAAAAAGGTGTAAACAAAGCAGCAGGTAGTAAGGCTCAAAGCCTCAATTTGTAAAGGAAAACAACTGTGATTTGATACTGAGCTGAAACAAAATGTATAATCAAATAACTATCAAGTGAAAGTAATATAAACAGAAAAGTCCAATAATCTACCACCGATTAGTTAGACCCACATAAAATGCTGGTAATTCTTCTATGCATCTAACGTGAGGGTGTGGAAAACATATATGGCTAATGTTTCCGGTGCATCTCCTTCCACCAACCTCTAGGTAGATATCCTACTCACCAGACGAAATACTACTCACCACACCATGACAGGTAGTCAAAAACAGCAAGACAAACGGATGTCAAAGGAAGCGGCAGCTCAGAGTTAGACACAATCACCGAATGGAAATGGCATCAAAAAGACAAGGACAAAAAGCTCCTCATAGTGCAGTACCATTTAGAAAATTTATTAAAAATATACAGGTTGCACTTACCTTATTTTGCGGTGTATAAGGCGACCTTTTACACAAAAAAAAATGCCCAAAAAGCGGGGGTCGTCTTATACACAAGCTGCCTGCTAGATGACAGCCCCCCAGATGCGTGCTGAATGTATGAGCAGGGTTTGCATTAATTAATAGAGTACATCACTCACTGTGATTGGCTCAGCGCGGAATACTGTATGTATACTGGGAGACATAGTTACATGGTTAGTAAGGTTGAATAAAGACACCAGTCCATCCTGTTCAACCTGAGTGAGTGTCCACAATTGTCCTTATCCCTTTACATTGCACACTCACATCAGTCCCTACCCTCAAGGAACCCACAATCCAAGGTCCCCATGCATATACTAGGGCCAATTTTGGACAGAAGCCAATTAATCTACCTGCATGTCTTTGGAGTGTGGGAAGAAACTGGAGTACCCGGAGGAAACCCATGCAGGCACAAGGAGAACATGCAAACTCCATGCAGGTAGTGTCGTGGTTGGGATTCAAGCCAGCGACCCTTTTTACTGCAAGGTGAGAGTGCTAACCACTACACCACTGTGCCGTCCAAACAGTATGTTACCTGTTACCGAAGCTACGGAACATACAGCATTACCGCACATTCAGCAGGCTGACAGACTGGCCAGGAGGGGGTCGTCTTATACGGCGAGTATATCACAATACCAATGTTTTAAATGGAAGATTAGGGGGTCGTCTTATACGCCCAGCCGCCTTATGCGCTGGCAAATATGGTACATAAGCATAAGATAAAATTGTGTTTTTGTAAATGGCAGGGACGCCGACATCATTCCACCTGCGTTCCAAAGAGTGGCAGAAGTGATGTGGCGTATATCACAGGACACATATGTGTGTCTGTGAAACTCTCTTTTGTGGTTTAATAGTTAAGGAGTATTTTGTGGGTACAAGGAATGCAACATATGTATGCAGTGTTTAAAGGATGAAGTGAAGCCACCCAAACTAAATGATACCGCATCCCAAATATTTAATTTACAAAAAGGAAACGTAGGGAGAGGTAACTAACCTCAGCGGGACTTTTAACGGTATCAGACATTACATGTAATAAAGAAAATCAAATAGTAATCACTCAAAAAGAGTTTTAAATAAAAAAGATTCGTATAAATTTATTATACAAAAAAATAACAGATTTTGCTAAAACAGCACTGTCAATACAGATACAAATCCATACAATACATAGAGATCTTGAAGAATCATTTGCGAACTCAGTCAATGTAATATGGTGCTCAACATGTTTCACTCATAGGCGAGTTTCTTCAGGAGCTTTGAATATCATTGACAAGTGTAATACTGCATGGATAAACACATAAAGGAATTGATTAAATGGTGCATGTTCCATTATTCACAATAAACTTTAGAAAAAGAAACCAACAGATAGATATGATTACGATAGAAAAAATATATATACAAAATTATATGTTTAAATATATGAAGGAACAGGGTATTTAGGTCGTTCAAAATCAAAGGGGCTGAAAGATCACATACTCACCCACTGTATGTTCACAGAATAAGTCAATCAAAATAATCCCGTATTGCAACCCAAACAACCACTGGACTTTGTTGACATGTAGATGAGACAGAGAATCCCCAACGTGTTTCAAGTTTGTAATAATGAACCTCTTTTTCAAAGGCTAGTAGTTTCAGTAATGAATATAAGTTGTCTATAATTGATAGAAAACAAAAAACAGTAAGCATTCATTATTGCACATAATTGAAAAAACACACAACAGTATTGTATGTGGACACTGACCACATGTTTTAAATGATAAATCACCTGAATTGCATCCTAATAAAAAGGAAAGGGAAATGTTTTGCTGCCAAATATCACCCACATCCAGTCACACATGGAGGAAAGAAAACGACGGATCCAAAGTAGGACCAGCCACAGAGGGTCCCCCCAATTCTGGACGCACCACAGGGACACAAAGGGTGAGGCCTACGTTTTTAAAATATAAAGAGTGGGCAAAACTAATTACCACACTTAAGACTATAAATTATATATCTATTAGTCTTTAGGTTAGAGATTAATACTGATCGCTCAAAAATGTGCACAAACCTTGTAGGTAGCTGGTATAGCAGTAGCAAAGAGACACGGATGGAAGATGGTATGCAAAGACCAGGCAAGTCACACCAGATCTCAAGAAAGGACACTCTAAGAATACTCACACCAGGCTTATGGTCTGATGTATACGGAGTCCATACTGGCACACAGAAAAGGGAAACAGATACCACCAGAAATAATAATGTTACTATATGCCACATATAGCAAGCCGATGCATATAATATATACAAAGGTGCAAAGGATAGAAAATCCAAAATATGGATTATATCCAGCTCATGTGAGCTCTTTAATGCTCTAACAAAAAAATCTAAGGATTACCTGTAGTCTAGTGGAGGTTTTCTCGGTCTGCATGACAGCAAAAGACTGAGCTGGGAGATGTCTGTTTAAAAAAGGTTTCTTGTATCGTTAGCTTTACCAGTTTCAGCTGTGGTTTGGGAAGGGGATATATGTAAACATGGGGGAGTGCTCTCCGAGTCCCGGTGCGCAGACCTGGCCCCCATAAGTATTGGCCCAGCCAGGGAGGCCGAGACAAGTAAACACCTCCAGTGGGCTGCGTCGTGATGTCAGGCGCCCAATGGTAAGGGGTCAGATATAACGTCAGGGCGACAGAGGTCAACGCACCCAATAGTTGGCAGAAGTAGTGGCACACCATGCACCCAGCATTAGAGCGGGAGAGAGTGTTAAGTCATCATCCGAAGAAGAACAGAGGGAGAAGACAGCAGAGAAGACCCAGCAAAAGAGCGAGAAGATAGCGGAGAGGACCCAGCAGAGGCAGAAGACAGCAGACAGAGGGAGAAGAACCGGAGAGGGCTAGAAGACATCAGCGGAGAGCAGAGAAAACCCAGAGATGGAGAGAACCAGCAGAGGCAGAAGACATCAGCGGAGGAGGCAGAAGAGCCGGAGAGAGGAGAAAAGATCGGAAGAGACAAAGGAGCTGCCTTAATAAATTACTTAAAAAATATGTGTATTGTGTTTTATTTTTTACATTTTTTTTTAGGTAAATGGGTATGGGTACAATGTACCCCATACTTATTCACATAGGGTGGGGGGTCTGGATCTGGGAGCCCCCTTGTTAAAGGGGGCTTCCAGATTTCGATAAGCCCCCCGCCTACAGACCCCAACAACCAATGGCCAGGGTTGTTGGGAAGAGGCCCTTGCCCTCATCAACATGGGGACAAGGTGCTTTAGGGAGCGCAGAGCCCCCCCTGCCCCAAAACACCCATCCCCCCATGTTGAGGGCATGTGGCCTGGTATGACTCAGGGGGGGTGCCTCCTCATCCCCACCCCCTTTCCTGACCTGCCGGGCTGTGTGCTCGGATAAGGGTCTGGTATGGATCTGGGGAAAACCCCAGCGCCATTTTTTCGGCATGGGGGTTCCCCTTAAAATCCATGCCAGACCGAAGGGCCTGGTATGCTCTTAGAGGGGGAACTCATGCCATTTTTTTTTACATTGTACTTGGAGTTCCCCCTAAAGATTCATACCACACAGTGCCTAATATTTGTCAGGGATCAGAGTCGGATGGCTGTATACTGAAGTCAGACTTCAAGTCTCAGGGCAGAGTCAGATCTACAGTTGTACAAAATTGCGTCAAAATCATTGTGCAATTTTGAATTAGCCCAGGTGTGAAAGGGGCCTGAGTCAGATTTCAGGCATCCCCTGCAACAAACATGTCATTTTTGGTGAGATACTCCCAAAGGAAAATCACATATAAAGGAATACAGACGCTGCAACTTTCCTCATTAGAGTCCTGCAAGTGCAGCAGCTGATTGAGAAGTATGAAACCACTCCCATTAGATTCACGTTCCCTCATGGATACAGACAAACACACGGATTTCTTCAGAATAACAAAAGGTAGGAATCTGCAACAAAGTTTGTTAAAATCCTTGCAATGTACTTAGATCACCCAGAGGGTAATGTTTTTTCTCTACAAAAGGGAAGTTACTCTTTAAAATTTGTAAATGGATACACACTGCATTCATTGATGTTTTATTTAACCCCCTATAATTAAACTTTATGGAATGTGTGGTTAGAAACATGCAGTTTCAGTTTTTAATTTTAGACTGAATATCTAATAGATGAATTTGGTTAAATACAAAACAATATATCTGTGGTCTCAATGTTCTGAACATGGAATAAAGAATGCACTAGACCCTCCAGTCTGCCAGACCACATAGATCGCTCTTTGAATTTACATAACAATAAAGCAATAAAACAAACATGTCCTTTACAGTTTTCATAAATGTCTGCATATGGGAGAATGACTTAATTTAGATTTGATCTATATTTAACGCGCAATAGTGGGCAGGCAGCAGTGGCGGCTGGTGCTCAAATTTTTTTTTGGGGGGAGCAAACAAACTGAAAAATACTGAAAAAAAAACATCAATTGAAGCCACTGTGCCATCAAATGCTGCCACTGTGCCCATCAAACGCTGCCACTGTGCCCATCAAATGTCACCTCTGTGCCCATCAAATGCAGCCACTGTGCTCATCAAATGCTGCCACTGTGCCATCAAACGCTGCCACTGTGCCCATCAAACGCAGTCACTGTGCCATCAAACGCTTCCACTGTGCCCATCAAATGCTGCCACTGTGCCCATCAAATGCTGCCACTGTGCCCATCAAATGCAGCCACTGTCCCATCAAATTCGGCCACTGTGCCATCAAATGCAGCCACTGTGCCATCAAATGCTGCCACTGTGCCCATCCAATGCTGCTACTCTGCCCATCGAATGCCGCCACTGTGACCCCCCCGCCCGCTCGCCATCTGCACAGCACTTGCCCTGTCTCAGTGGGGCAGCAGGTGACTGCGACGAGTGGTGTCCTCCATGTGTCTCCTCCCTTCAGGCGTCCAATCACAGTGCCTGTTGTTTCAGCCAATCAGGTAACAGGCCCGAGCACCTGATTGGTGGAGAGGCGGTTCAGTGTTGGGAAAGTGAATATTTTATTTGCTTTTCTAACACACCTGGGTGGACTGCTAGCACCAAGCATGTCGCTCGCAGGTCACTTTTTTTTACGCCTATTAGAGCCTATGGCTCTAATCATGTGCTTCAGAAACACCTCCACCGCTGTAATTCAGGCGCACAGCACCTGAAATGGGACCGGGCACCTGAATAGGGGGTGGCAGCGGCGGCCATGGATAGATTCATGCAATGCAATCTACCCAGGAGTCATAGAGGCTGGAGAGAGGGGGAAGTGCCCATGCGCCCTTATGGACGCACCGCCACTGGCAGGCAGTAATGGATCACTAATTACATGCGGTCTAACAGTATGCATACACAGGAGATGATGACTGCTCATAAGATTTTTTTTTTTTACAGTGGGTGTGTTTAAGCAAGGAGGTCCCATTTCAAGTCTCTATCTCTGTAATCCAAAATGTGCAATGCCTTGTATTGCAGTGTAATTCATTTTTAATGAATCCCCAACACAATGTTACAATAGTGGGCACTGCAGCACACCACACATATCATGCACTGTTTAAAAAAAAAAAAAAAAAGGTAATTTACAGTTTTAAAACCGGTGAAAATTAAATATATACCAACGTGTATAGCAAAATGGAGGGGTGTGACTGGACGGCAACTGGAATCATCGCATTACCATTGTGAGAGCGATTGGGGTTTCCCTGGATAATCGTCGGCCAGTGGTGAGACTGAAGGGGATTGCTTGATTATATCATAAGCTTTACAATGCATTATTATTATTATGCTTGATTATGTCATGAGCGATACAATGTTTGATACAAGATGTTTTACACGTGAGTGGACTGGGTATTGTTTTTAGATTAAAGATAGAGCTTTACAATATTACACTGGTGGAGCCTTTCTTTGGAGATGCACCTTTTCTACAAGGAACTGTGGAGAAGTGGATTGGCTTATTAAGGAATCTTTGAACAACTGATTCTTATGGCTTAGTAGCCTAACCATGAGAGTGGTAGGCAAATAAATTTATTGAGTTTCCACCTGATGAGAGCGGGTCTGATGCGACACATACGGTGGTGGATACCTTACAGTGTTTTTTCTTAATTAGGACATCACTGGTTATATCATCACATTTTTTTTTTCGTTGTCTAAAGAGGACTGCTATTGAACTCTAGTTGTTTTTATTTTTTATTTATGACATTTAAATTTTATCTTTTATATTTTCTTTGCACATGGAATATTATATATATTCGATCTTTACATTTTTGTATTGAACACTGAATTAATAATTAGGTGTTATTGTTGCGCTACTGTGAATTTTGCTATATATGCACTTTGGTATATATTTAACTTTCACTGGTTTTGGTATTTATGGTTGTAAGTAGCAGCATTTTTTTTTTGTTATTTGGAGCGCTGGAGATCACTATTATCTACATATTTCAATTTTTTGTTGCGTCGTGCTGCTTGGTGGCCCTTTTAAATGAATTGGCTGCCTTAACTTAATACACAGAAACAACAACATTACTCACATTGCAATGCATGAGATAATGCCTTACAACACTACTGTGTGCCGTGTTCTGCTTTAGGTTTGAATTTACACTAGAGTGCCATTGGAACCCGTTTTCAGCTGGGGTTTATTATTTATTGGAGTCATAATTCAACAATAACTGAAAAGGTTATTCCATTTCCTCATTGGCATAAAGTATTGAAACACAAAAAAGGAAGGTACTTTGCCTAGAAAAAAATGTATAGATAATGATAAATGGTTAGTACTGGCGCATATCAACGGTACAATCCTTTAGAAAACTTGTAAATGTCATTCTTGCTATTATTTAGCTTTATTGTAAGATGCAAATTATGATGGTGAAGAACAAAAGTACTAACAGCCAACAATTCATGTGCCACTACATAAAGAAAAAGCACTGTACAGAATACATTTAAAGCATTTCCAAAGAAAACTGTTTTAATTTTGTTTGGGGGGACAGCACAAAATTGGAGTACCTGTCTGGTTTTTCAATTCAAAAATATTTATTAGTTTTGAAACAAGGCTTAGGTTTTTATTGCTGTCTGTGTTTCTGCTGGGAAATTTTCTCTCATTTCCTATTAGGGGAGGAAGTAGGGGGAAATCTCTCCAGCAGGGACACAAGCAAAAAAAGGAACATGTGTCTGTAAAGCAAGAAAGGGTTAGAATTTTGGATAGTATTTTTATTGCTGTCCTATTCACAATCAACTCGTAATTTCTTATGAGTATGACATGAATAAGAAATAAGAAAATCTCCACAATGAGGTTAAAAACACAAATAACAATCTGATAAAAAGTTTAACTCTTCACACTCTATTCAAAAGTTGAAAAAAATGGCTGGAGTTAGATACATTATTTTTTTTTTTTTGCATAACTCAGAGGAGGGGAATAGTCATTATAGGCAAACACCACTTGAAATGGAGGATGAAATCCACAAAGGGATAGGCAGTAACAAAGAGACTATTCGTTTGTTATAACCGCCTTTATTCTATTAGCT
Source organism: Lithobates pipiens (assembly GCF_037356315.1). Lineage (NCBI taxonomy): Eukaryota > Metazoa > Chordata > Amphibia > Anura > Ranidae > Lithobates > Lithobates pipiens. The sequence continues at coordinate 297,001,992 of NW_027507903.1, forward strand.
TAGATATAACATGGAGAGACAGTATTACATTTCTAGGAACGTTTATCAAGTCACGGCACCTTTTCTCAAGTACTGACACACAGATACTTGACGTAAAATTCTACTCGCAAAATAAAAGGAAAACTATACCATGTTGTCCTTGAGTGCATACTTTGAATTACAGTATTATTGTAGAGTTTACCTAAAAGCAATATTCCATATGAAATTTAGATTTTTACACATTGCTCTTCCATATTTGTATCTGTAATTTTATTACTGTACTGAAAAACAGAGATTTTAATCCATAAAACACTAAGCCCTTGTACACGCGGTCGGAGAATCCGTCGGAATGTGTCCTATCGGACCGTTTTGTCCGATAATCCGACTGTGTGTGGTATGCATCGGACTGTTTCTGTCGGAATATCCGTCGGACCAAATTTTCCAACTTGCTGGAAATATTTTCCGACAAACTGGTCCGATTGGACATACTCCGATCATGTGTAGAGAATTTCGATCGGACCAAGTGCCACGCATGCTCAGATCAAATTCCTACATCAAAGCTATTGGCTACTAGCCTGAACGTAGTCCCATCATAATGAAATGACGTCATCACGTTCTGAATGATCGGATTTTCCGACAACTTTGTCCGACCGTGTGTATGCAACAGTTTCGGACAAGATCCGTCGGATAAAATCAGACGGATTTGGTTGTCGGAATCTCCGACTGTGTGTACAAGGGCTTACAGGTAGGCCTCCTTTCTGAACCCACTCTTTGAATATTTAAAGTAGAAGTCCACACTAACACTAAAATCCTTGCATCTACAGACATCCACGATCTAACACTAACCTACAGTATATAGTCCTGTAAAGCAGAAATCAGTATACATACCTTTTTTGAAGCCGATCTGATCCCATCACCATGCTGAGCTGTCAGCTGTGGCTTTGCTGTGGAGGTGGGTGCAGAGGACACGTCCGACAAAGGAAGCCCCATAGTCTCCGCTGGAGACCAGATTGGATCGGCTTCAAAAAAGGTATTTATACTGATTTCTTATTTACAAGGATAGATAGGTTAGTCTTAGATCGTGGATGTCTGTGAATGCAGGAATTTCAGTATTAGGGTGGACTTACACTTTAATGCTTATAAACCCACTGAAAGTCTAAATATTTATTTATTACAAAGTACTTACAGTATATAGTACCTTCAATTTACACAGAGCTTTACATATATATTGTACATTCACATAAGTCCCTGCCCTCAAGGAGCTTACAATATAAGGTCCCTAACTCACATTCATACATAATAGGGAAAATTTAGACAGGAACCAATTAATCTACCAGTATGACTTTGGAGTAAGGGAGTGAATCCACACAGGTACAGGGAGAATATGTAGGTAGTGCTGTAGTTGGGATTCGAACCAACGGCCCTAGTGCTACTGGACGGAAGTGCTAACCACTTACCCAATGTGCTGCCCGTAAGTATGACCTTGGCTGCAAAAAGGAGCCACATAATTAAGAAAAGGGGCTGTGATCAAGTATAATGTAGCCATGCTATAGGGCAGTGGTGGCAAACCTTGGCACCCCAGATGAACTACACTGCAGAGTGCATAAGCATCATGGGAAATGTAGTTCCAAAACATCTGGGGTGCCAAGGTTTGCTATGCTATAGGGGAAAAAAGGCGTAGGCAAAGTATCCTTTAAACTTAGGAGTGGGCTAGAAAGCGATTCAATAAAGGAGATGTGGGTGGGAACATGGCCCCTGTGGACTCCTGCTTCCCGTGCTACAAGTTTTCGCCCTTCTTCCCCCGAAAAAAAAGAAAATGGTTGCTTATCACTGTTATTAGTTTACATTTTCACCTTGCCAGCAACCAAGTTATCTGCTTTATCCCTTCAGAGGTTTGTGTTCAGGTGGTCTGGTCTGTCCTGAACTGACGGTTAGAACAAACAGTAATGCTGATTACTGGGTGCTTACAGTGCAGCTATGACAGTTTTTTTCCTGTTAGCCTTGGTGTTGATGCTTTTGCATATTTAAATGAATTTAGAATGTAAATCAATAAAGCTATGGCCTTGCCCTTACAACTAAGGCCTCATTCACACCTGAGGGTTTTGTAGCTTGGCATTCAAAATCACATGTAATAAATGGTGGCCATTCACCTATGAGCACCTATGTGCTCGTAGCTCAATGCCTGATGGTCAGCCACATGAGCTACTTTTAAGATAGATTTGGGTGGTTTTGGCCCCTTAGACATCAATGGAAATGCCTGCAAATGCTTAAATCAATTTACAATATTTAAATGCATTTTTTTTAGCCTGTAAAAACTGGTCTTCTCCCCGAGTGCTTTCTATTGGCTAAAACAAAAATGTCTGAAGTTTGTATACACATTAAACTCTTGAAATACACTTGTAAAACTTGTATTTGCATACAAAAACTCTCAAATAAAACATCAGAAAATTTGCACAGGTATATTGATTTAATTAATTCTGTGTATTTAGTAAACAAGAAGGGGCAAGGTATTGAATGTAAAGTGGTATATGTGTAATGGTTATGCAGTCATGAACGAGTGGCAGAATATAAATAACTCCAATTTTAAAACATATTGATACCTTAGGCTGAGGACTAATATATATAGTATTTTAAGATTATTTTAATATGCATTTGCTTGTGCATTTTCCATGCAATTGTCAAGCAATGATTTGTATGGGGGGGGGGGGGGCGGGGGGCTCGGGGGTGTAAAAGCAAAGCATAAATTTATCTTAAAGTGACTCCTTTAGCTCTCGAAACAAGTAAAGATGGCACTCCTCTGAAATAGAAGGGGTACTATGCTTGTAAGCAAGGGTGGATGTTGTCACGTCATCCATATTTCCCCCTCGTTGAGTGCCAAGCAAGGGTCACATAAGAGGCCTACCCCGGGGTGGGTTCTTCTGGGCTATGTTAGGCACCTGGTTACAGGGTCACTTTACACTAGGGATAAGCGAACGGTTCGGGCCAAACTTTTGTTGTTCGGTTGTTCAGCGAACAGCTGAACAAACGGGTTGTTCGACCGTTTATTTGGCCCCCCGAACCAACCACAATGCATTGCGGCGCTGAACAGTGCATTGCAAGCCCTGATTGGCTGAAGCAGTGAAAGCTTCAGCCAATCAGGGCACAGAGCACTGTCAGAGTCATGACTGGACACTGTCATCATGACTTTATCCAATCATGGATCATACCCGCCCTACAGTATAAAAGTATTCTTTCAATAGCAGCCATTTTCAGTGTGATTTTGGCGTGGAGAGAGATAGAACAGGGCTTGTTCAGTGCTATCAGTTAGTCTGCTTTGCTGTGCTATTTTGCTTCAATTATCAGTGTAAAATATTAGTTTAGTGTAAGTCTAGGGATAGTGTGAGTGTAGTGAGGAGGACCATCATTCAGCTTTGCATAGCTTGCATCTAGAGTAGGTGACAGCTCAGATAGTTTCACTGTAGTGTAGTGAGACAGAGTCATTCATGCATACATTAGTGTAGAGTAGGGACAGTTCAGATAGCGTCAGTTTAGTGACGGTTGAACACGGTCTATTTTATTGCGTCACTGCCAGTTTATCACCATTTACTTCTGTGTGTTACTGCCGGTTTAACGCCATATAGTTTTATTACTGCCAGTTTAACGCCATATTATTTTGCGTGCGTTACTGCCAGTTTAACGCCATATAGTTCTGTGTGCATTACTGCCAGTTTAATGCCAGATCGTTTTGCGTGCGTTACTGCCAGTTTAACGCCATATAGTTCTGTGTGCATTACTGCCAGTTTAACGTCATATAGTTTTGCGTGCATTACTGCCAGTTTAATGCCATATAGTTCTGTGTGCGTTACTGGCAGTTTAACGCCATATCATTTTGTGTGCGTTACTGACAGTTTAACGCCATATCGTTTTGTGTGCGTTACTGCCAGTTTAAAGCCATATAGTTCTCTGTGCGTTACTGCCAGTTTAACGAAATATCATTTTTTGTGCGTTATTGCCAGTTTAACGCCATATAGTTTTGCGTGGATTACTGCCAGTTTAACGCCATGTAGTTCTGTCTGCATTACTGCCAGTTTAACTCCATATCGTTTTGTGTGCGTTACTGCCAGTTTAATGCCACATAGTTCTGTGTGTGTTACTGCCAGTTTAACGCCATATCATTTTGTGTGCGTTACTGCCAGTTTAACGGCATAAAGTTTTATGCGTTTCTGCCAGTTTAACGCCATTTACTTCTGTGTGCATTACTGCCAGTTTAATGCCATAACATTTTGCGTGCGTTACTTCCAGTTTAACGCCATATAGTTCTGTGTGCATTACTGCCAGTTTAACGCCCGATCATTTTCCGTGCGTTACTGCCAGTTTAACTCCATATAGTTCTGTGTGCATTACTGCCAGTTTAACGTCATATAGTTTTGTGTGCATTACTGCCAGTTTAATGCCATATCGTTCTGTGTGCGTTACAACCAGTTTAACGCCATATCGCATTGTGTGCATTACTGCTGGTTTAACAGCATATTGTTTTGTGTGCGTTACTGCCAGTTTAAAGAGGAAGTAAACCCCTTCAAACCACTTTGACCTACAGGTAAGCCTAGATTAAGGCTTACCTGTAGGTCCAAGCAATATCTCCTAAACCTATATGGTTTAGGAGATATTTGCCCGAAAATGGGCACCGCTGTCTACGGCGCATGCGCCGTAGACAGCGGCGTGCAGGCGCACTAAATGCGGCAAATCCAAGAATGGATTTGCCTAATTTGTCGACTCCCATGCGCATGCGCGGGAGTGACGTCATCGCGGCTTCGCCGAATGGCAGAGGCGGAGCTGCGAGACGCGACTCCCGTGCGCATGCGCGGGAGTGACGTCATCGCGGCTTCGCCGCTGTCATTGGTCGGAGCTGCGAGACGCCACCAGCAAGATGGATGCGGCGGACTACAGGGATCAGCGGCGACTTCGCTGGCTCCTGTGTCAGGTAAGTGACACATAATGAGCTACTATGCGATGCATAGTAGTCCATTATGCTTTACCTTTGCAGGGAAAAAAAGAGGAAGTAAACCCATCAGGGTTTACTTCCTCTTTAACACCATATAGTTTTGTGTGCGTTACTGCCAGTTTAATGCCATGTAGTTTTGTGCGTTACTGCTAGTTTAAAGCCATATAGTTCTCTGTGCATTACTGCCTGTTTAATGCCTTATCATTTTTTGTGCGTTACTGACAGTTTAACGCCATATAGTTTTGCGTGGATTACTGCCAGTTTAACACCATATAGTTTTCTGTGCATTACTGACAGTTTAACGCCATATAGTTCTGTGTGTCACTGTACGTTTGGCGCATAATATTGCGGTATATTATAGTGTATCTATGGACTGTGTCTGTGTGGTGTGAGTACTCAAATTAAAGTGCACCAAACACCTCTTTACATTGATTAAAGTGAATCTACGTACAGATTTCCACTTCTTCTTTACATTTGCTTATAAGCACCGCCCCCTCCCTCCCAATAATGTCTGGGAGGACAACAAGGAGAGGCAGATGTTCCCTTGGCACTGTAAGGGGGCCTGCAACAAATGTGTCCACAGGCAATGGTGGACATAGTGGTCAGTCCTCAGGCAGGGCATAATTTCCTCTGTTTAGTGAGTTTGCCCGTGCTATCCAGCCACAGAATGCAGAGGAGGTAGTGAACTGGCTTACTAAATCTTCCTCATCCTCCTTATCCTGTCACACAAGCAGAGACAAGTGTGCAGTCCCCTGCAGTTGCCAGAGTGGATAAACCTGCCTCCTTGTCCACATCTATTCCTGCCATAGCCCCAACATCAGCCATTGAGGCGTCAGCTGAGTTATTTGACCACAGCGTCCGCCACTTGCTACTTGATGATGCCCAGCCATTACTGGATTCAGATGTTGGTTCTGAGGTTGAGGATGACAGGAACATGAGCCTAGAGAGAGGGAGGAACACTGGTAGACAAATTGGCATTTATGTTCCCAAAGCCGCAGCGTATTGCCAAGTTGTCTCCAGTGTTAATGATTAAGATGGAGGAGATGGAGATGATGATGATGATGAGGTCACTGATGCGACTTGGGCACCAGATAGAGCAGAGGAGGAAACTGAAGGTGAGGCGGCACAACCAGCTAAAGCCAGGAATGGTGGTGTCCGATAATGGCTCAAACCTCCTGTCCGCCCTTAGACAGGGAAAGTGGACACATGTGCCATGCCTGGCACAGGTACTCAATTTGGTGGTGCAGTAAGTACGTACCCAGGGTTGCAAGATGTACTAAAACAGGCCAGAAGAGTCTGTAGCCATTTCTGGTGGTCATACACAGCCAGTGCTCGGTTGGTTGAAATTCAGTGGGAATTCAACCTGCCCGTAAACTGCCTGATTTGTGACATGCCCACCAGGTGGAACTCAACTTTGGGAATGCTGCAGCAGCTATACATGCAGCAGAGGGCCATCAATGAGCACCTGTGCCAGTATGGCACAACGACAGGCTCAGGCCGCCTCTGCTCTTTTTCCCCACGCCAATAGCTGATCATTAAGAATGCATGCACTGTATTGTTACCATTTGAGGAGGCCACAAGGATGGTGAGCAGTGACAGTGCATGCATCAGTGACACAATCCCTGTTGTGTTCCTGCTGGAGCAGACTCTGCTGGCATTATGGGCAGGGCACTGGAGGCAGAGCAGCAGGAGGAAGTGGAGGACATCTATTCCTCTCAAGGTCCACTTTATCCAGACACCATCATTCCTATGTCACAGAACACACAGGATGAGAAAGGGGAGGAGAACGAAGAGGAGGATTCTGACACTTTTGAAAGCTTCGAAGAAGAGGAAGACATGCGTCAATCTGTAAGCAGAATATTATAAAGCTCAAAATGTTATACAACACCCACAAAAATATAAAGCCAAAAGGAGCTGCGCTAGACAATGATAGCACTCAACAATTCAATGTGGTGTAAACAGTGATGTTAAAGTGCAAAATATATGGAAAAGTATCAATAACAGCACTCAAAAATTTCTATAAAGTGCAAAAAGTAAATAAAGTGCTCAAAAATTGTTAAATAAATAAATAAGTGAATGAAAAAATCAATAGTGATAAAATAAACAATAAATGAATAACAATATTGCTAAAACTGATTATATTATATATAAATACCTAATTAATAAATCAGTAATAAATAAATCCAGTGAAATTAGCCATATATAATATTCACATATAAATAATTCAAAATTAATAATATTTATACTTTTCCACATATTTTGCACTTTACTCATGCACTATAAACATCACTGTTTACCCCACATTGAATTGTTGAGTGTTGTCATTGTCTAGCGCAGCTCCTTTTGGCTTCATGTCAATCTGTAAGCGATGGCTTTTCAACCCCAGGACCCTTGGGAGTAGTATGTGGCAGAGAGGAGGAAGTTCTAGATGCTGTCATCCTGAGTGACCCCGAGGAGTCCGCTTCTCAAGCCTCAGAAAATTTGAGGCACATAGGCAACCTCATGCTTCAAAGCCTGCGAAAGGATCCAAGAATACGTGGCATAAAGGAGAAGGATGATTACTGGTTGGCATCTCTCCTTAACCACCATTATAAGGGGAAGGTCTCAGAACTCATCCCGTCCCCACAGAGAGTGCAGAAGATAAAATCTCTTGATGACACGTTAAAGAGGATTTTATTGAACATTTTTCCTGACTCCAGTATGTTACAGTGTGGTGGAAAACATTGTTTTGAATCTTCTGTTGGTCAAGAGAGGAGCGTTGCAGAAGGCGTTCGCCTAAGTGAGGCATTTTGGATTTTTCGGCCATTGGCAGCATCTGCATCACATGGTGGACAATTACCTTGGGGCCAAAACAGAGATGGAGAGCTTTCCAGCTGACGATCCACTGACTTACTGGGTCATGAGAATAGACCACTGGCCAGAACCTGCTCACTATGCTATTGAGTTGTTGGGCTGCCCTGCATCCAGTGTGCTTTCAGAACGAGCATTCAGTACTGCAGGAGGTTTTGTTACTGATCATAGAACATGTCTCTCCACAGACTCCGTGGACCATTTGACTTTTATAAAAATGAATCAGTCCTGGATTACCAGCTATGAAGCCCCTGATGCTGATATCACTGATTACGTTTTTTTGGGATGTGGAATCCCTGCAGGACTTTGGGGCTGCCTAGCTTTGAGGGTGTTCAATCATTTCATCTGGAAGTTTTTGGTATAAGTTTAATGGGCACAATTAATACCCAAAGACCAATTTTTCTGCACCTTGTTGACAGGTGCATATCATTGCAATTTTTTACAGCAAGGCCAATTCTTGCTTTCATCAAGAGTACCTCTAAAGGGTTTTGGTGGGAAGGCGCCACCGACACCCAAAGACCAATTTTTCTGCACCTGTTTGACAGGTGCATATCATTTCAGTTTTTTACAGCAAGGCCAATTCTTGCTTTCATCAAGAGTTCCTCTATAGCAGCGATGGCGAACCTTGGCACCCCAGATGTTTTGGAACTACATTTCCCATGATGCTCAAAAACACTGCAGAGTGCATGAGAATCATGGGAAATGTAGTTCCAAAACATCTGGGGTGCCAAGGTTCACCATCACTGGTTTAAAGTGTTATGGTAGGAAGGCGCCACGGACACCCAAACACCAATTTTTCTGCACCTGTTTGACAGGTACATATCATTGCAATTTTTTACAGCAAGGCCAAGTCTTGGTTTCATTAAGATTACCTCTATAGGGTTACGGTGGGAAGGCACCACCGACACCCAAAGACCAATTTTTACGCACCCATTACTTTTATCCAAAGTCAAAATGACACCAGAATGTATCCAAAAAAACTTGAATCTTGTTCCCAGCGCACTAAATTGTGACCTCATCATACACTGGCTCCCCAGCTGTTGCTGAGCAAAATATAGACAGCTTGCAGAGAAAATTTCATTTTTTGGGCTTTATAAATGAAATTATTGCTGCAGCAGATTATAAAAATGGTGCAGATCTGCCACTTTACAGGTAGACTAAGGCCCCCCCGGCACTATATTGGAAGGATTTTTTCATTTTTAGGCTTTCACTTTAAAAATCTAAAAATAACTGCTCATTTAAAACCGATGTTTTATACAAACTTTTTTTTAAATTGATACATGTCCCCAGGGCAGAAACCGGACCCTCATAAACATCGTATGCCCAACAAGCATACAGGGGTGCGTTCGGCCCATCCCTACTTTACACGTGCATGGGGTACCTTTGTTTTGTGTTTTCTTCATCAATTTCCTGGGACAAGGCTCAAGTTGCCATGGGAAAATACTTAACCTAGGTGGACCTCTACTTTAAGAGATGAACATATACCACACTTGCACTGCATATTTTCTTCCGCTTAACTCTTTAGGAGGGACATGTGAGTTGATGTCCACATCCATCCGTCCAGGGTTTTCCACTATTACTCCCCAGTAGCGGAGTGGGCCCCACTGTCCACTTTGTGCGGGCTTGAAACGTGTTAAGACCAATTCGTAAACTATGTGTGTGCAAAGTACTTGCAATACACCTCTTTAGTAACTTCAGACCAGGCGAGGTCAACGTTTCAATACTTTACCTAAAGTGGTTGTAAAGGCAGAAGGTTTTTTATCTTAATGCATTCTATGCATTAAGATAAAATGCCTTCTGTGTGCAGCAGCCCCCCTAATAATTACCTGAGCCCCATCTAGATCCAGCGATTTTGTAGGATTGTCTCCGCTGCCCGGGACTCCCCTAATCATTCAATCAATCATTCAAATTCAGTCAGCCAATGAGGAGAGAAACAGGGGCAGGGTGGGGCCCCAGCTCCATGTCTGAATGGACATAAGGAGTTGTGGCTTGGCTCAGGTGCCCCCATAGCAAGCTGCTTGCTGTGGGGGCACTCAGCAGGAGGGAGGGGCCAAGAGCACCAAAGAGGGACCAGAGAACACCCAAGAAGCCCCATTTCACACTGACGCACTTCTAAACTGCCAGTAAAACAATGAGCGCTTTTGAAGAGCCTTTCAGGTGCTTTTGAAGCGCTTTCCATTCATTTCAATGGAGAGGGGTGTTTTTTCCCCGTCCTGCCAGTGCACTGCCCAAGTGGAAATGCATTCATTGATTTGAATAGAAATAGGTTTCCCAAGCTTTTCAAACACTTTCTTAGCGTAAAAGCGCCTGAAAAGGGCCTTGGTGTGAAAGGCTTCTTACTAAAAAAAAGAAAATTTGACCTTACAATCACGTTAAGAAAGGTGCAAAATAGAAATGTTCCAGTCCAACAGACAAATACATTATTCATTCCTAATTTCCTAAATATAAGTACAGCTAAGTGCTGCCCCCGCATACCATCTAATGTGTAGCCCAGGAATTACAGTCCTTCAGAGGCATACTCCTGTGCTGGTGTCTTCATGCTCCAAAGACATGCTGGTAGGTTAATTGATCCTTGTATAAATGTGAGTTAAGGACCTTAGATTGTAAGCTCCTTGAGGGCAGAGACCTGTACTACAGTGCCTTGAAAAAGTATTCATACCCCTTGAAATTTTCCAAATTTTTCTAACACAAAGTGGCACATAATTGTTAAGTGGAAGGAAAATAATAAATGGTTTTCAAAATGTTTTACAAATAAATGTCTGAAAAATGTGGCGTGCATTTGTATTCAGCTCTTTTTACTATGATACCCCTAACTAAAATATAGTGGAACCAATTGCCTTCAGAAGTAACCTAATTAGTAAATAGAGTCCACCTGTGTGTAATTTAATCTCAGTATAAATACAGCTGTTCTGTGAAGCCTTCAGAGGTTTGTTAGAGAACTTTAGTGAACAAACACCATCATGAAGGCAAAGGAACACACCAGACAGGTTAGGGATAAAGTTGTGAAGAAGTTTAAAACAGGGTTAGGCTATAAAAATTTCCCAAGCTTTGGACATCTCACAGAGCACTGTTCAAACCATCATCTGAAAATAGAAAGAGTATGGCACAACTGCAAACCTACCAAGACATGGCCGTCCACCTAAACTGACAGGCCGGGCAAGGAGAGCATTAATCAGAGAAACAGCAAAGAGACCCATGGTAACTCTGGAGGACCTGCAAGGATCCACAGCTTAGGTGAGAGAATCTGTCCACAGGACAACTATTAGTCATGCACTCAACAAATCTGGCCTTAATGGAAGAGTGGCAAGAAGAAAGCCATTGTTGAAAGAAAGCCATAAGAAGTCCCTTTTGCATTTTGCGAGAAGCCATGTGGGGGACACAGAAAACATGTGGAAGAAGGTGGTCTGGTCAGATGAGACCAAAATTGAAGTTTTTGGCCTAAAAGGAAAATGCTATGTGTGACGGAAAACTAACACTGCACATCACCCTGAACACACCATTCCCACCGTAAAACGTGGTGTGTTTGCGGAGATGCTTTTTTTCAGTAAGGATAGGAAAGCTGGTCAGAGTTGATGGGAAGTTGAGGGGAGCCAAATACAGCGCAATCTTGGAAGGAAATATGTTAAGAGTCTGCAAAAGACTTGAGACTGAGGCGGAGGTTCACCTTCCAGCAGTACAACGACCCTAAACCTACAGCCAGAGCTACAATAGAATGGTTTAGATCAAAGCCTATTCATGTGTTAGAATGGCCCACTCAAAGTCCAGACCTAAATCCAATTGAGAATCTGTGACAAGACTTGAAAATTGTTGTTCACAGACGCTCTCCATCCAATCTGACAGAGCTTGAGCTATTTTTCAAAGAATAGGCAAAAATATCACTCCCTAGATATGCAAAGTCAGGAGAGACATACTGAAAAAGAATTGCAGCTGCAATTGCAGCCAAAGATTGTTCTACAAAGTATTGACTCGAGGGGGGGGGGGGGTGAATACAACCCTTTGGGGGTTAATCCAAAGGCAAATCCACTTTGCACTACAAGTGCACTTCAAAGTGCACTGAAAGTGCACTTGGAAGTGCAGTCGCTCTCAATCTAGGGGGTAGCTCTGAAATGAGTGGAAGCTCTGCTGATTTTATCATCCAATCATGTGCAAGCTAAAATGCTGTTTTTTATTTTCCTTGCATGTCCCCCTCGGATCTACAGCAACTTTACTTCTAGGTGCACTTTCAAAGTGCAGTGCAAAGTGGATTTTCATTTCCTAAATAACCCCCTTGTGTTGATCTATCACATAAAATCCCAATATAATACACTTAATTTTTTGTTTGTAACATGACAAAATGTGGAAAACTTCAAAGGGTATGAATACTTTTTCAAGGTACTATAAATAAAGTGTGACCATACCCTAAAGGCAGGATTAAAAAAAATTAAAAATTATATTATATATTTGACCAGCAAAACTACTGGTACGTTTGTTCCGTGGGTGTGGGGCAAAATCGAATTCTCCTTCAATTTCCTCTATAGGTCAAACATTAACCACATGCTGACCATCCGCTGCAGTTGTACTGTGGCAGAATGGCACGGCTGGGCGAAACGACATTATGTAACGTCGCTTCGCCCTGTGCCCACTAAGGGGTGTGCTTTCCCCCTGAGCCGATGCGAGTGCCTGGCAGTCTCGATCACTGCCAGACTCCTGCGATCGCCGCTGAGACACGGAGAACCCGGAACTGTGTGTATAAACTCTGAGGGGAGAACTGACAGATTGTCTGTTCATACAGAGTAGGAACAAACGATCTGTTATCTGCCCTGCACAGTTCCATTCCCCTTCAGTTAGAACACAAACTAGGACACACTTAACCCCTTCACTGCCCTAGTGTTAACCCCTTCAATGCCGGTGACATTTTTACAGTAATCAATGCATTTTTAATCTCACTGATCACTGTATTAATGCCAATGGTCCCAAAAATGTGTCAAAATTGTCCGACGTGTCTGCCATAATGTCGCAGTCATGATAAAAATCGCAGATCTAGACTAGTAAAAAAACAAAAAGATAATAAAAATGCTATAAATCTATCCCTTATTTTGTAGACGCTATAACTTTTGCGCAAACCAATCAATATATGCTTATAGCGATTTTTTTAACCAAAATATGTAGAAGAATACATATCGGCCTAAACTGAGGAAAAAATTATTTTTTTAATATATTTTTTGGGGGATATTTATTATGGCAAAAAGTAAAAAAAAATAGTTTTTTTTCACAATTGTCGTTCCTTTTTTGTTTATAGCACAAAAATAAAAACCACAGAGGTGATCAAATACCACCAAAAGAAAGCTCTATTTGTGGGAAAAAAAGGACGTAAATTTTGTTTGGGTATAACGTTGCCCGTCCGCGCAATTGTCAGTTAAAGCGATGCAGTGCCGAATCGCAAAAAGTGCTCTGGTCAGGAAGGAGGTAGAATCTTCCGGGGCTAAAACGGTTAATTATGGTTTTGGAAAAAACTGCATTATGGCCACTAGAGGGAGTTGAGGATCATATGAAAAAAAAAACACATCTCAGCTTCATCTACTGACCATAATGTGGTATTTTCATGAACTACTCTTTTTCATGAATAAATACCATTCGATCTGTAGAGCAAAAAGCCGGAGAACATTTGATTTTGCCCCGTTGCACAGAACCAAGCGGTTTTGCTAGATGAAATGCTGAAGATGTGAACTGTTGCATAAATATAAGTGCGTGTGGCCCTCACTGGACAAAATGCTGATTTATTACATTCAATTCAGGCCAATGTTTGATTCAAGTTTGACATGCCTTATTTAAAGGCTTAAAGAAAGCTGCTTGAAGCTTGCCAAAAACGTTGCAAATGCTGTGTTAAAGCTTGCTGTAAATACTGCTTTTATACAAGTTGAAACCTATGTTTACTTAGTGTTTTACTCTCAGGCCCTGTGGTCACATTACACTGTTTTTTATATGGCTCTTTCACCATAGTTTGAGATATAAAATATCTAAAGAAAAAATATAAAAGGTAACACTGTATGAAGCACAAGAACAAAATGTTGCTCAACTCCAGGGTATCTGGGTGACATCACACTAGTCTGTTAAAGCCCACTCTCATTGGCATCAGCTACATACTGTACATTCCAGGTTCATCAAAACAAAAGGTGTTCAAAATCTTAGGCTACATTCACAACAGCAATTTAGTCTGGTATGAAATGTAGCGGCAGGAATCTTCTAGTTCCTGCTGTGGCTGTGTGTGGCTAGCTACGTGGAAGCTGCCACTGGTAAAGAGTAACTAGGACTTGGAGAATCTTGCTATTTATTTAAAGGGGAAATTCAGGTACAGGCAGTCCCCTAGTTACAAACATCTGACTTACAAACGACTCATACTTACAAATTGAGGGAGACAACAGGAAGTGAGAGGAAATCTACCCCTAGGAAGGGAAATTCACTCCTGTTATGCCGTGTACACACGATCGGAATTCTCGTCGGAAAAAGCTCTAAAGGTGGTTTTCCCGTCGGAATTCCGATGGAATTTCGCTCAAACTGTCTTGCCTACACATGGTCACACCAAATTACGACGGTCAATAACACCGCGACATACAACACGTTCGACGGCACTATAAAAGGAAAGTTTAATGCTTCCAAGCATGCGTCAAATTGTTTCAGAGAATTTTGCGTGTCGGAATTGCATACACAAGATCGAAAAATCCGATAGAAAGGGTTTTCTGTCAGAAAAATTAAGAACAGGTTCTCAATCTAAAGATCGTCAGAAATGTCGACAGAAAAAGACCGATGGGCATACACACAGTCGGAAGATCCGATGAAAAGCTCCCATTGGACTGTTTCCATCAGAAATCCTGGCTGTGTGTATATGGCATAAGAGTTATTATGGGAAAAAGGTACCTCCACTGAAGATTTATCACCAAGGCTTGTTTCCACAACAACCCAAAATTTGCAAAATCCAATTGTCATTGAAACAGAAAGTGAGGTGAAATCTTCTGAACAGGGGTACAGACAGCAAAACAAATGTTACAGGGGTGTTAACCCTTCCTATGCTATCCAACAAGCTTAAAAATCATTTTTTTGGCAAGAGCTACACTTAAAAAAATTACCTGTTCTGACGTACAAACAGATTCAACTTAAGAGCAAACCTACAGACCCTATCTTGTTTGTAACCCGGGGACCGCCTATATCTCTTCCTGGAGGATTGAGGTATAATTACATATGTATGTATAACATGTATAATACACTTAAACCCTATAATTAACCCACAGACTGCACCACAAAACTTTACCAAAACATCCAGTTCCTTAAATATAACTCTCTAACCCAATTCTTATCCTAATTCCCAACACCAACCTAAGTCCTAATAGACCATACTTACCTATTTTGGGTGCTTAAAGTGATTCTTTTTTTTTTTTTTTTTTTTGCCAACTCAGTAAAACCAATGATCTTCGAGGAAAACCAAGTCCTCACACCTGCTGCTTGCTCAGGTTACCTCTCATCTCTTTACATCATGGTGGCAGTTTTTTTTTTTTTTTCCTCATACAAATATTTATATATAAGTATCTATAATATACTAGATCCAAACAACTTTCATAGCTTAAACCCTTCCATGTTTGTCTAGTCAACATCTCCCGTACTCAATACTCACCCCCACCCTCCCCTAATTTTACCCCCCCCCTACCTCCCCTATCCTTCCTAGTAGATCATCGTTTAACTTAACACATATACATGTCTATACCCGTTTATATCTATGCCCGCAATCCTTCTGAGGTGCTCCATCTCCCTTTAAATTCCTGCCAGCTTTTCCATTTCTCCAGCGTATATTTGTTACTCCTACCCCCCGCACTATCCTCTAAGCATTCCATCTTATAAATCCTTTCTACGGCATCCACCCACTCCCATATCGTAGGCGCTTCCAGCTCTTGCCATTTTTTGGGGATTAATCTTTTCCCGGCATTTAATAAGTGTGGGGTCAAGGACATCTTATACTGTTTTACGCTGCCCTCTATGGCATGAAACAGGACAACCCAGGGGTCTGCACTTACTACAGAACTAGTTATGGTTTTAATATGCGATAGGATCTGGTTCCAGTAGTTTTTAATCTTCGAACACCCCCACCAAATGTGAGCCATGGTACCTATTTCCCCACATCCACGCCAACATTCCCCTGACGTGTCTGCTTGAAATTTGCTCTTTCTATCTGGGGTATAATACCACCTCGACAGACATTTATAGTTCATCTCTGCGGTTTTGGCGTCGATGGCTGAACTATGGACCAATTTAAATATTTTGCCTAACATTGCCTTATCCTTTTGTGAATCTAATTCCCTTTCCCATTTTTTGACGAATGGAGGTATCCCCAACTCCCCCGTCGACAGCAGCAGCTTATACCACCTAGAGACTAACCCCTTGGAATTCTTTGTTATAACTAGATGTTCCAATGTAGACAATTCGTCAGCCGCCCTGATCGGTTGCGGTAATGTCTTTATGAAGCTTGAAAGCTGGCGGTACCTCCACTCGTCAATCACCATTATATCTGTTTTTTGTTTTAATTCGTGAAAAGGTGCTATATTACCTTCCTTCATTACATCTTTAAGCTGTGCTTCCTTCTTTACCCAGTTGCCTCCTATCTCCGTGCAACCTGGCAAGAAGTATTTATTGTCCTTAAGTGCCATAAGGGGTGAGTTATATTTGCCATTAACGTGCTTGTATACCATATCCCATATTCGAAAAGTGTTACGTGTTAAATTATTTCCTATACCTAATTTCTGCCTCTTGTGTGGGGGGTTCCATATTTGTTTCCCTAATTGTGCTCCACAGCTTTCATGTTCAAGTTTTACCCATTTTTTTTCTATATTATCCCTTTTGGTCCATTCGCTCACCCTAGACAGGGCCACCGCTTTATAGTACATCTGGATGTCTGGGATCGCCAGCCCACCTCTATCTTTTGGTTGTCTCAAGCTTGCAAATGCTATTCTGGATTTTTTATGCTTCCATATAAATTTGTTTAAAACTGATTTAAGTTTAACCAAATATGCATTGGATAGCGCTATCGGTAACATCTGAAAGTAGTACAGGATTTTTGGGAATATCATCATCTTCACGATGTTTATTCGCCCCAGCCAAGATATCGAGCCCTTACTGCATCTTTTACATTCTGCCTTAATTTCATTTAGTAATGGTATGTAATTAGTGCGATAAAGTTTCTTCTCAGAATTAGCCAATTTTATGCCCAAGTATTTAAGCTCCTTTCTCCACGGAAAGCACCAATCCTGTTGGATTGTTTGCGCCTCTGTCTTCTTGGTATTTATATTTAATATTTCGGATTTTGAGCGATTTATCTTAAAGTTGGACAATTCTCCATATTTTTCTAATATCCTTATTAAATTAGGGACAGACCGTTTGGGGTTACATATATAGAATAATATATCATCTGCGAAGGCTGATAATTTATGTTCCTCCTTCCCGATTTTTACCCCCATTATCTCGGGACTATCTCGAATTGATGCAAGGAGGGGTTCCATTGACATCACGAACAGGAGGGGCGACAGGGGGCACCCGTGTCTTGTCCCCCGTTCTAGTTCAAATTTAGCAGACTCCTGTCCATTTACTTTTACTCGTGCAGTGGGTTGGTTATATAGAGCTCTCACCCTCTGTATTGTTTTCGGGCCTATTCCCATCTTAACCATTGTTTGAAACATAAACCCCCAGTCCACTCTGTCGAACGCCTTTTGTGCGTCCGTAGACAGAAGCAGACTGGGGGTTACCCTCCTTTGCATCTGTTGGATCAACAATAGGGTTCTCAAACCGTTGTCTCTCCCTTCCCGTCCTGGTACGAACCCCACCTGGTCTGGGTGGACTAGGTTTTTCATCAGAACCCTTAATCGCTCCGCTAGGATCTTCGCGTATAGTTTAGTATCTGTATTAAGTAGCGAGATGGGCCTATAGCTGGTACATTGGGCTGGATCTTTCCCTACTTTATGAATTAGTGTGATTGTGGCCGATAGGCCCTCCTTACTCATGCTATATTTCTCTCCCAACCCATTAAAGTAGTGGCATATTTTTGGTGTCAAAATTTCTCTATATATTTTATAGTAGAGTGTTGTGAACCCGTCCGGTCCAGGAGATTTTCCCGCGGCTGATTTTGTCAAAGCCTTGTTTATTTCTTCGACCGAGATTGGTCGGTCAAGGGTCTCCCTTTCCAGCGTGCTAATTTTGGGTAGTCTAATATTTTTTAGAAAAGCAGAGATGTTCTTCTCCCGGACTTCACCCTGTACCTTTTGCTCTCTGTCTGAATAAGTCTCTTCGAAATATTTCCTAAAGGTTTCCGCGATTGCTTTCGTTGAGAATACCATGTTACCATTTTTATTCATTATTTTACCAATAAAAATTTTTGTTTTTTCTTTTTGCACTATCTTAGCTAGATATTTACCCGTTTTATCTCCCCAGAGGTAACGTTCGCGAGCTCTGCTGTTAAATACCCTCCTGGTTTCTTGTTCTAGGAGATCTTTTAATTCCTCACGGGTATTAACTAGTTTTCTATATATTATGTCGCTTTCAGGCTGACTTTTTTTGTGCTTTTGTTCTAAATTATAAATCTCCTCCGTTAATCTTTTAATTTTCATGGTTCTCATTTTTTTTTTTTTTACCCTACTGCGATCAATATTCCTCTTATATAGGCTTTATGTGCTTCCCACACTATTTGACCTGGAGTTTCCAGGATATCGTTTAGTGCAAAGTAGTGTTCGATTTCTTTACCAATCGTGACTCTATCCTCTTCATCTTAAAGCAGATTTTCATTGATCCGCCATGTCGAAGATCTTATCTTATTACTTATATTGTTAATTTTAATCTTGACAGGGGCATGGTCTGAGAGGGTAGTTGCTTCTATTCTAGCTTCGACAATCTGGTCTAATAACCCATGATCTATAAAAATATAGTCAATGCGGGAGTATGTCGCGTGTACCGGGGAGTAGAACGAATAATCTCGACTTTTTGGATTCATAACTCGCCACGCATCTACCAGCTGACCAGTAAATAATTTTTGCTGAATATTTCTTAGCTGATCATTTCTCATCCTTTGTATCCCGGACGAGCTATCTACTCCCGGATTGAGGCAGAAATTTATATCCCCTAACAATATTACATATCCCTTCTTAAAGTTAGTTAACTTGGTTAATACCCAATAGGGTTGGTATTAGGGGCATAGATGTTCACTATTGTGCAGTCCATCTCATCCAGTGTACCCTTCAGGAACAGGAACCTCCCTTCACCATCACTCATCCTATCTACTAATTGAAATTTCATTTTTTTTTAAAAGCCTATCGCAACCCCTCTACTCCTTGTAGAGATTGTATCGCTGTAATACCAGCTGGGGAAATTTTTCGAATATAGTCTAATATTTGATGTCAGGGAGATATGTGTCTCCTGAAGGGCCACCACATTAGCCTCATATCGCTTTAGCTCTGCTAAAATCTTATGCCTCTTGGTTGGGGTATTCAGTCCCTTTACGTTACGAGGCCAAACTCGTCCTTGAGCGTCTGAAATGTCTTAACCCCAGGAGGAGAATAAAGGTGAGACAGATAAATAACCCCCCTGCATATCCACACCTTGTAGTCCGGCACTCGCAACAACTCGGGTAAGTCAGGGTTGTCCCAGAGGGGCGTATGTGCATGTAGGGAGGGGGCCCCAGATCGCAGCTGCGATGCTCGCCAAACTCGACTGTGGTGTGTGAGCATAGCACGCCCAGGCCCTAGGCAGGAGAGGCCCCTATGTCTGCAGAAGAGAATCTGGAAGGGGTGCGCAATCACATCCGTCGCCGAGGTACAGACCAGAAGGGAGTATCTCAGTTTGTCATGTGTGTTGAGGTAATGAAGGTGGGAGAGCTGGGAAGCCAGATAGTATGTTTCGAGATCAGGTAATGCAGCGCCACCCAGATGGAGTGGGCACTTGAGAGTCCGCCAGGCCAGCTTGTGCCTGGAGGAGCCCCAAATGAACGAATTAAGGATTGATTCCATATCGCGGAACAAACGAGGCGGTACATGCATCGGGGCGTGCCAAAACAAATAGAGAAGCTTGGGAAGGAGGATCATTTTGACAAGACCCAGGCGGGCCCATAACCCCGAGAGGGAGTCTGGACCAGACCTGTGTCTTCTGTTTCAGGAAGGGAAAAATGGGTGTCAGGTTAAGACTAACATAGTCCGCAGGGGAACGAGAACAGTGGATACCCAGGTATTTAATCCGATCCGTACGCTCCAGAGGCAACAGGGCCTGCGTTTTCGTGGGGACGGATACGTCGATAGGGAGAATTTGGGACTTAGACCAATTAATGCGGAGACCCGAAAAGGTGCCAAATCGTCGAATCAGTTCCAAAGCCGCCGTCAGTGAGGGGCCAGCATCCTCCAGATACAGTAGCATGTCATCCGCGTAAAGACTTACAACCTCCGGCAGGCAACCCATGTGAAGACCCCGAATGTCCGATTGGGCTCTGATGGCAATGGCCAGGGGCTCCACAGCTAGCGCATACAGCAGGGGTGATATGGGGCACCCCTGACGTGTACCGCGGGACAGAGGGAAAGGGTCCGAGATCTGGCCATTTACCAGGACACGGGCAGTGGGGGCCTGATATAGAAGCTGGATCCAGCGCACAAATTTAGGGCCGAAGCCAAACCTGTGCAGGCATTCCCACAGGTAACCCCACTCCACCGAGTCGAACGCCTTTGCTGCATCCAAACTGACCACCACCCTAGATCCGGTATTGTTATGAGGAGCCTGCATGTTCATGAACAATCTCTTGAGGTTAAAGGCCGTATTTTTACCGGGCATGAAGCCGGTCTGGTCAGCGTGGATAAGGTGGAGTATCACCTTATTAAGTCTAAGGGCGAGGATCTTGGCCAATATTTTGATGTCCAGCTGCAGGAGTGATATAGGGCGGTAGGACTCGGGGTAGAGAGGGTCCTTGCCTGGCTTTGGGATGAGGACCAGAAGTGCCTCGTTCATAGAGCGGGGAAGTACGCCAGTGTCGAATATGTGGGTATAGAGCAAGTGGAGTTTAGGGAGCAGAACCTCCTGAAACTGGGTGTAGAACTCTCGGGGAAGGCCATCCGAGCCCGGGGCCTTAGCCGACGGTAGACAAGCTATAGCCTCCGCTATGCATTCCTCAGTAATAGGGGCCTCAAGGAGCTCAACCTGGGAGTCCTCGAAACTTGGGAAGTCCACCGTCTGCAGTAGGGCGCGCAAGTCGTCCAAGGAGCCATTAGCT
The DNA here is from genome assembly GCF_037356315.1 of Lithobates pipiens. Classification (NCBI taxonomy): domain Eukaryota; kingdom Metazoa; phylum Chordata; class Amphibia; order Anura; family Ranidae; genus Lithobates; species Lithobates pipiens. Next base: position 297,023,060 of record NW_027507903.1, read on the forward strand.
TCAGAAGTGTACAGATCGGCATAAAAACGCCGAAATTCTCGAGCCACCTCCCTCGGTTCCGACAGTGCGAGCCCCCCCCGCAGACACAAGCCGGACCACCACCGGGGGCCGGTGGTCCAGGTGGGCCATATAAGATAACAACTTCCCAGCTCGTTCGCCATACTCATAAGCTTTTTGTTTACTGTAAAAAACCTTTCTCCCCGCCCTGTCAATGTGTAGTTGGTCGGTAAGTCGGGATTGCAGTCGTAATTTGGCGGAGTTTGAGGGTGTGGGACGCACAAGGAATTCACTCTCCAGCGCCTCCAGCTCCTGCTCGGCCTACCGTACAGCCTGTCGAGATGAGTCCTTAAAGCGGTTGATGTGCGTCGCCATCAACATGCGGGCATGCAATTTAAAAGCCTCCCACACTGAACCATACGAGGCCGAGTCTGCGTTAACTCTAAAGTAGTACTCCCACTCACGCCGGACAGCCTCCAGGTCTGGAAGAATTGTTAGCCAAAAAGGATTTAGCCTCCACAGGCGGGGCGCCGAAGTGGAGGGCAGACTGAGTCTGACCCAGTAGGGCGAATGATCAGAGAGAACCCTGGTCCCGAACCCCACCTCCTGTAAATGCGGAAGCAGGGTTGTGGAGAGCAGGATCATATCTATCCGAAACATGGCATTATGCGCCGGCGTGAAGCAGGAGTACGCCCTCCGGCTAGGGTGTCTGTGCCTCCAAGTGTCTGTAAGGGCAAATTCAGCTAGAAACTTGCCAAATCTGGTCAGCGGAGGGGGGGGGGGGAGCGAGCGCGGGGGACGGCGTGAGTCTATCCAAGACGGGGGATATCACTGAATTGAAGTCCCCCAGCCACATAACTGGCAGCGTGGGGTGTTGCAGCATAAAATCCAGCCCATCCCGGAGAGCCTCAAACTGAAAGGGCGGGGGTATATAGAAGGCTAATAGAAGGAATTCCAGACCCCCCACCGTAACATGTAAAAATAAATATCGCCCCCGTCTGTCAGTACGCAGAGTGTGGAGATGAAATTGAGCGGTTTTAGCCACCAGGACTGCAACCCCACTGGAGTTATTGGTATAAGGGGCGTGATACATCCATCCGACCCATGGTTTTTTAAGGGACAATTGTAGCTGACCTGTGATGTGCGTTTCAGCCAGAACCATGATGTCCGCCCGCATTTGCTTAAGATGCGTAAGCACCGCCACCCGCTTGGACCTGTCCCGCAGTCCCCGCACATTCCAGGTAACTACCTTAAGGGTCGACATGACAGACAAATAGTACTATATAGGACCCCCGGAACCTGCACTCAGCAGCCCCTCCCGCAGTCAAAAAGCGAGCAAGGGGCAGGGCAGCCGAGTCGCGGTAAACAGTAGTAAGCAGCAAATAAATAGTCAGACAGGTTAAAAGAAAAGCAAACAGGAATACATTGTGTAACTCAAACATGGAACAAAGTCTTGCAGTTGCAAAATAGAGCTGAACAGTGCCCACACTGGACCGGCAGGGCAGTAAACAAACACAGCAGCACATGGTGGGCATGGGAGCTGAGGCCGGCCAGGGAAACCAAACTTGAAGTGGCAGTAGGGGATGCACCCGACCAAGGAGGGCCAAGATGAGCGCATACTGATGTAAATAATGTGTGTGGCGGGGCGCGCCCCCCACTGAAAACGGGGACGAACATAGTACAACTGTGCAGTGCGTCCACGTAGACAGCCTTGGCATGGGAAAGTTTCGGCCAAGAAGAGAATCTGGATTCCTGGCTGCACAATTTGTCCATGGAAAGGGGGGACCCGAATAGGGTAGGACACCAGGGGTTCGTGGCATAGAGGGGAGTTGCATAGAGGCATCAAAAAGAATACATAAGCGTGTGGGAGGCAAAATGGGCAGTAGGTGAGTCAGAGAGAGGGAGAGGGCAACAGAGGTCCAGGATTACTCACAGTTCACTCCATGGCTGCCCCCCATACGGCAAGGCCGCCATCCGGGCCGGCGAGGTACAGCATTTCGGCTAGCAGAGTCAGGCAGGGGCATCATCCGGACGCTGTTCCAGCCAGGAGAGCACTGCTGCGGGATCTTCAAAGAAGTGGGTCTTGCCATCTCGCACAACGCGGAGCCGAGCAGGGAACATCATCGCGTAGGCTAGATGGCGAATGCGGAGCTGACGCTTGGCCTCGGTGAACTGGGCCCTCTTCTTCTGGACCTCGGCAGGCACGCTCAACCGCAAATATGGAAGAGAAGGCCTCCCGGCCAAAATTAGCAATCAGCAGGTTTTCAAGGAATGCGGGGGGGTCGGAGCCCTCCACCTTCTCTGGCAGTCCCACAAAGCGCAGATTGCAGCGGCGCATTCTGTTTTCAAGTTCGTCCTGCTTACTTAGGACGGCAGTTAGCTGATGCTGCAGGCGTTCAGTTGTTATCTGAAGGGGGGGGGATGTCATCCTCCACGTGCCCCAGCCTGCGTTCCGCTTCACCGACCCTCTCCCTCAGTTTATGTAGGTCTTGGTGAATGAGAGAGATGTCCACCTTAACCTCCTCGATCCTGGAGGTGAGGGAGGTGCGGCAGAGTGTGACAGCCTCAAGGATGCGAGCAGTGTCGCCGGAGGGGGGAGTCTCCTCGGTCGGTCCCGGCGCTGCGCTATCTTCCTCCACGAGGTCCGGGCCGTCCGCTCGGAACTTCCCGAGCTTAGCAATCGCACCCTGAGACCTCTTCGGCGGCGACATAGGTATGAGGTGTCCTCCCGTGCAGATAGGGGTGAGTTACCCGAAAAAGATGAGCAAATTAGTCCCCAAGGATAGAAGGAAGGATGTATAGCAGCCTGAGCTCACACGAAGTGCGTCCTACGCCATGCAGCTGCAGTCCCCTGTGGACCAGGTTGAATGGCTTTCAGCGGAAATCTGTGTAGCGCTACCCCTGTAAAGGGGCCGCTTATTGAATCTGTACCTCACTGGTTGCACCGACCTTGAACTTTTCAAGTCCCCCGACACCTCTGACACAGACATTTTTGGTGATAACCAAGATAATTAGAGATGTACACAATTAAGATACACAATTTAAGTGAAACAGTTGAGCATGTTTATTCATATAAATACACATGGGACATTGTATATAGCAGATATGACAAGCTGATAGGCATATAATAGACAAATGTGAAAATTCCATTATTGCACATGATACATAAAATCAAAGAAAAGAGAAGCACGGATTAGGAATGCAATGATATAAGGAGTGCTGGACATGACAGTGTGGATGAGGGACACAGAGGGTTAAGCTTTATGGGTGGAGCTGAGGAAAAAGGTTTGCAGGAAACAAGTTCAGTGTAGGGGAGGGGTCATATAAAAGGGAGGGGTGTGGCTTTAAGGGATCATTCGAAGCCCAGCGTGACACAGAGGAGGCAGTTTTTCGCTGCTCCTCTGCAATGGCTGACCTGGAGGGACTCTTCGCGCGGCTGCGACGGGCGGCGGAGGTGCACGGCGCGGATTGGCTGCGGGACCGCGTGGGTGACCTGGCGGACGGCGAGGAGGACGGCGGCGGGACAGGTGAGGTGCAGCTGCGCGCGCGGAGGTCTCGGCCTCCGACGCGTTTTTCTCCGGGGCCTACACCTCGGCCACCTCGTGACTCCCGGAGCCCGGGGGAGGACCGTTCGGTCCCCCCGGCGAAACGGCCGGTACTCGGCTCTCCCCGGTCCGGGCGGTCGTTGCGCCGCCGACCGGAGGGGGGCGGGGCTTCGCGCCAGCATGGCACTGGCTCCGGGCCTGGACGGGGCCCGGTGGAGGAGGGGGGGAGTGCGGGTGGCTCGGGGTCTGGTTTTCAGGGGGGGTGCACACGGCGGTGGATCAGAGGCCTGCGGGCTCAGGGGCTGTGATCCGCGCGGTGGGGGGGCGGGGGGTGCCTCGGGGGGGCCGCATACTCGAGGGGGGGAGGGCGGGTCGCAGAGGGCCGCCAAGGTGCCTGGCAGGGCCGGTTTCAGACGCCGGCATGCCGGGGGCGGCGGGGGGAGGAGGACATTGCCTGCTGTTCCGGATCGCATGGACCGGAAGGACCGCTCGGAGCACAGGGGGATGGCGGCGTCCCCGGTGCGCGCTGGTGAGGTCGGGTCCGAGAGCGAGCTGTCCCAGGAGGAGGAGGTGTCCTTTGCTGCGCCCGGACCGGTACAGGTCGGCGGGGCCCCGGTGGGGCCAGGTAAGTTGCGTGAGTCTGCGTTGCTGGCGGAAGCTTTGCGTGGTCTGATGGGGGTGTCGCAGGGGGGTTCTGGGCCCACGGGGTCCCGGGACGACATGGGGGGGTTTTGGCTGGTCCGTTGGGGGGGGCGGGGCCCGTAGCCTCGGGGGGGCCCTCGGGTCTGCTGCTGGAGCTGTTGGAGGGGTTGCAGGCCCTAGTTGGTAAGTTTGCTGGGGGCTCGGGGTCGCCTCAGGTGGGCCCCTGGCTGAGTCATGGGGGGGGGGGGCCGGGGGGTCGGAGGCTGCGCCTGCGATGGACGCACCGCCTGCGGTGGCATCGGGGAGCGTGGATGCGGGGGCTGGGCGCTCGGGGGTCCCCCCGGTGACCGCGGATCCGGGAGCGTGGTCCGATCTGGTTAGGCTCGCGGATGCTGCCCGGTGCGAAGTTTATGTTTGCTTCGAGGGCCCGTTGGGGGCGCATTTGAAGCAGGAGGTGCGGGACAAGATCGGCAAGGGTGAGTATGTGGAGATTTTCTCTTTACTCCCCCTCGAGAAGTTTAACTTGGATAGGGTCAAGCCGGACAGTTCCAAGAAGGACGACGAGGAGAAACGTAGGTATCGGCTGATCCCACGCACATTTGCGAATTGGCTTCAGGCGTTCGCTATCCTGGCTAGCGTGATAGGGGAAAAGAACCCCGAGCATTGCTCTGCGTTATTTTGTTACCTGGACGCGATTGGTGAGGCTCATCGGGTGTATGGGGGGTTGGCGTGGCTGCGCTATGATGAGCAGTTTCGTCAGCGGAAGGCGGTGCGGGCGGAACTGCGCTGGGATCACAAGGACATAAGCCTATGGATGAGGCTTATGTCTGCGCCGCGGACGCCCACTCCGTTTCTTCAGGGGGGGGCCGGGAGTGCGTCGTCCTCGGGGCTGCCGGCCGGAAAGAAGTGGGGGGTGTGCTGGCCCTTTAATGAAGGGGCTTGTAAATTCAGGGGCGCGTGCCGTTTCAAACATGAGTGCTCCGGCTGCGGCGGCACCCACCCCCTGTCCCGCTGTTTCAAAAAGGGTAAGCGCGCCGGCGATGCCGGTCACAAAAGGGATGACGCCGGTGAACCTGGGAAGGATGCTTCCTTTCCTAAATAGGTATCCGGATGGTGAGGCGGCGCGAGGGTTGATTTCGGGCTTTCGGGACGGTTTTAGGATTCCCTGTTCTTTAGCGGGGGTGCCGCCGTTAGCCAGGAATTTGCGCTCGGCTTTGGATCACCCGGGGGTGGTTGATGACAAATTGGGTAAGGAGGTGGCGCTGGGCCGGATGGGCGGGCCTTTCGAAGTGCAGCCGTGGGGGGACCTGGTGGTTTCCCCTTTGGGTGTAGTTCCTAAGAAGGAGCCGGGGAAGTTTCGCCTGATTCATCATCTGTCTTTTCCGAAAGGGGGGTCGGTCAACGATTTCATTGACCCGGAGGCGTGTACGGTTTCCTACACGTCTTTTGACGCGGCGGTTCGGTGGGTCAGGCGGTATGGTCGCGGGGCTCTAATGGCCAAGGCGGATGTGGAATCAGCGTTTCGGCTTCTACCGGTCCACCCGGACAGCTTCCGGCTGTTGGGGTGCCATTGGCGGGGCAAGTTCTATGTAGATTTGTGCCTGCCCATGGGTTGTTCCATTTCCTGCGCCTATTTTGAAGCTTTTAGCTCGTTTTTGGAATGGGTGGTGAGAGATGTTTCGGGCCTGGAGTCGGTCATCCACTATTTGGATGACTTTCTGTGCGTGGGCCCGCCTGCCTCCAATGTGTGTGCGATTCTTCTGTCCACGTTGCAGCACATTGCGGGCAGGTTCGGGGTGCCGTTGGTGGGGGATAAGACGGAAGGCCCGGTTACGGAATTGAGTTTTTTGGGGATAGTGATTGATTCGCTGGCAATGGAGTGTCGATTGCCAGAGAATAAATTACGGGATCTGCAAGCAGAGTTGGCGGGGATGCAGGGCCGGCCGAAGGTTCAGCTTAGGGCCCTGCAGTCCCTGTTGGGCAAGCTGAATTTCGCTTGCCGGATCATCCCTATGGGCAGTGTGTTCTGCCGACGGCTGTCGGGGGCCACCGCCGGGGTGACCGGACCTAACCATTTTGTGCGTTTACGGAAGGAACACAGGGAGGACCTGCGGGCGTGGCATGAATTTTTGGAGTCGTATAACGGGCGGGCCATGTGGATGTCAGGGCCGGTGAGCAACTTCGATGTGGAGTTGGTTACTGACGCGGCTGGGTCTACGGGTTATGGGGCATTTTTTCGGGGCCGGTGGAGTGCTGAACCTTGGCCGCGCTCCTGGGAGGTTGCGGGGTTGTTGGGCAATTTGGTTTTGCTAGAATTATTCCCGGTAGTGTTGGCGTTGGAGCTGTGGGGGGAGGAGTTTCGTAATTTGAAGTTGCGCATCAATTGCGACAACATGGGGGTGGTTCAGGTCATCAATCGGATGACTGCTTCCTCGCCCCCGGTCATCCGGCTGCTACGGCAGCTGGTTTTTCGATGTTTGCGGCTCAATGTTTACGTTTATGCTGTGCACATACCTGGGGTGGAGAATTCCTTGGCTGACTCGCTCTCTCGTTTTCAGTGGGACAAGTTCCGGCAGCTGGCGCCGGGAGCGGAGGAGTCGGGGGCACCCTGCCCCGGGTGGATGTGGGCGCTGCCCTTGGAATCGCCGCAGGTTGGTTGAAGAGGTCATTGAGTGAGGCTACATGGTCCGCTTATTCTAGGGTGTGGGCGGAATGGTGGGCGTTACTGCGGGAGGTTGGCGTAGCTGGTCGGGGCTCCGACCAGCGCTGGGTGGTGTTGTACTGGGTGGCCCGGAACATAGAGATGGGACTGTCGCCTGCGTCTATTGAGCGGAAGCTGGCAGGGTTGGCCTTTTTGTTTAAGATGTGGGGGGAGCCGGACGGGACGAAGGATTTTTGGGTGCGGCAAACGTTGAAGGGGTACAGGAAAGATCGGAAGGGTCGGGATGCGCGCCGGCCAGTGTCGTTTGACAATTTGGTGGCAATTTGTTCTCGGCTGGTGGACGTTTGCTCGTCTGCTTACGAGACCGTTCTGTTTACGGCAGCTTTTTCGTTGGTGTTTTATGGGGCGTTTAGGATAGGGGAGTTGGTGTGTCGCTCGAAACGGGTGGCTGGGGGTTTGTTGGATCAGGATGTGCAGGTGGTTGCGGATCGGGTGAGTATACGGTTGCGTAGGTCCAAGACTGATCAACGGGGCAAGGGAGTGGCGATTACGCTGCTCGCCCTTCCGGGCTCGGCTGTGTGCCCGGTGGCGGCGGTACGGTCCTTCCGGGTGGTGCGGCCTGCGGGGGCGGGCCCCTTTTTGGTGCATGCGGAGGGCTCTTTTCTATCCCGGTTTCAGTTTGTGTCAGTTTTTCGGCAATGCCTGAGAGCGGTGGGTTTGGATGAGCGGGAATACGCGTCACACTCTTTCCGAATCGGGGCGGCAACGGAAGCTGCACGATGTGGGCAGGAGGAGGCGGTAGTTCGCCGGATTGGTAGGTGGGAGTCCCGGAGGTTCCGGTCCTATGTCCGGCCGCAGTTGATACTGGGGTAATTTGGGGTGCGGCTGGGGGTGTTGTTGTTGTTGGGTTTTCTGGGGGGGAGTACTGTGATGGTAACATTACGTTGGTTGTTGTGTTATTTCTTTTGTTTTTTATTCCAGATGGAGGTTCTCCACGCCTCGTTTGGATCCTAAGGCATTCGTACGTGTGCTGGGGGGCCAGGAGAGGTGATTCTCTACCAGCAGGCAGGCAACTGGGTATCCCCAGGCGGGTGGCTAGGGTGATGTGGTTGGGGTTCCCGGGCATGCGGTGGGAGCGTGTTATGAGGGAGGTGGAGCGCTTCGCTTTGAGAGACAGGCCCCCGGATGTGCTGGTTGTTCATGCTGGGGGCAACGACCTGGGCGTTCGAAAGGTGAAGGATATTTTGGCGGACATTAAGGCGGACGTGTTGCGCCTGCGAGTCCTTTTCCCGGGCATCATTTTGGTATGGTCGGACATTGTGGCCAGAACGGTGTGGCGGTGGGCTAGGTCTTTAGCCAGTATTGAGAAAACTAGGATAAGGGTGAATAAGGTGGTTGGGCGGTTTGTGGTGCAGAACGGGGGCATTGTGGTTCGACATCGGGAGTTGGAGGTGAATGTGGGTCTTTATCTTCGGCAGGATGGCGTTCACCTATCGGATGTGGGGATTGACCTTTGGTCCTTGGGCTTACAGGAGGGGATACAAAAAGCTCTTCGGGTGTGGGGTGGCCCTCAAGGTTGAGGGGGTCACCCTTTCGGGCTGTGGCGGTGTGTTTTCTGGTGGTTTCTGACGGTAGACAGGTACTCAGAAGGGATCTGAGGGTGTGGGGGGCTCATCTAACGATCGGCCCCTCTGGGTATTCCTGAACGTTGGAGGGAATACGGTTATGTTCACTGGCGGAAGTTGTCTCCGACCGGTCACAGGTGGAGGCCTTTGGGAAGTTGGTCAGGTGTACCGCAGTGATTTGGTATTGGCTTAAGTGGGGTCACCGTCAGAGATCACCAGAATGGGCAGTTAATGTTATTTAATGTGGTTTAATGTTAATAAAGTTATTTATATTTATATATTTATATATATTTATATATTTTCATATTTACAAGTTATTGGAGTGAATTTTGAGTTATGTTTAATAAAGGCTGTTGTGGCCAGTTTACTCCAACCTATGGTGTGGTCTCGTTTCTAATAGGGGAAGGTATGGGTAAGGAATAATATAAGGGGAACATTCAGACTACACTAGTCAAGAGAAGCACGGATTAGGAATGCAATGATATAAGGAGTGCTGGACATGACAGTGTGGATGAGGGACACAGAGGGTTAAGCTTTATGGGTGGAGCTGAGGAAAAAGGTTTGCAGGAAACAAGTTCAGTGTAGGGGAGGGGTCATATAAAAGGGAGGGGTGTGGCTTTAAGGGATCATTCGGAGCCCAGCGTGACACAGAGGAGGCAGTTTTTCCCGCCCTAATGTTATGTGTTTGTTTGTTGTGTCGTTTGTTGCTGGTTTTTTCTTCTTTTGCAGGTTTCGTCGGTTGTCACGGCAGCTGAAGGTTTTCATGTGTTGGCGGTGTGTTTTCTGGTGGTTTCTGACGGTAGACAGGTACTCAGAAGGGATCTGAGGGTGTGGGGGGCTCATCTAATGATCGGCCCCTCTGGGTATTCCTGAACGTTGGAGGGAATACGGTTATGTTCACTGGCGGAAGTTGTCTCCGACCGGTCACAGGTGGAGGCCTTTGGGAAGTTGGTCAGGTGTACCGCAGTGATTTGGTATTGGCTTAAGTGGGGTCACCGTCAGAGATCACCAGAATGGGCAGTTAATGTTATTTAATGTGGTTTAATGTTAATAAAGTTATTTATATTTATATATTTATATATATTTATATATTTTCATATTTACAAGTTATTGGAGTGAATTTTGAGTTATGTTTAATAAAGGCTGTTGTGGCCAGTTTACTCCAACCTATGGTGTGGTCTCGTTTCTAATAGGGGAAGGTATGGGTAAGGAATAATATAAGGGGAACATTCAGACTACACTAGTCAAGGGTATAATATAAACGCATGATTGAATAAAAAACTGCATTTAAAAGCTTGACGCGTATCATGGATAAAGTTCCACTTCTTCAGAAGCAAGTGCAGAATGCTATAAAAAAAATATTCCAAATGACTCCAATAAATTAAATAAGGATGTAGGGGGAGGAGAAAACCAAACACCTCAAAATTACTTACATATCAGCTCTAAAGTTGGTCATGGACTGCTAAAACCTGATAGTTGAGAAAAGCCGGGAAATAAACTTAGCCCTAGATCAACTGGAGGTATAGTGTGGCCCTGTGACACACCGCGCTGCAGCTTGGCTGGATCTGGCTTGGACGTGTGAAGAGCAGCCTCCTGGTCATAAGTAGCTGGCAGTGGATGCTCCTACAACCGCATGTGATGACTCTCCCTCTGTAGCATAGGCCGCGACTTGGCCACAGCACACGCTGACACAGAGTCCCTTGCTTTCAGTTCCAGGCCAGGGTACCAAAAAAGCGATCCGTACCGCACATAGGCTTTCTATCACCTCCCCCAGCATCTTGTTCTCCTCTCTCAGCCGGCTGGTATTTTGTAGTCCAAAACAGTCCAGCTGAATGCAAATTTTAGCTCCATGGACTACATGTACCAAGATGTTTTGCTTCACTCTTAGAACTCACTCACTCTACCTTCAGGATGTGATGACACAGAGTTCAGGCTGAACACCGGGAGACAACAGCATCAAAGTAGCAAGGCTACATAGTGTCTCCTGACAATGCAGGTAATATTAGCCAGCTCCTGGCTACACCTGAAAGAGGAGCTGTGCTGATTTTGGTTAGCAGACTATTTAGGTGCAATAATATGTTTATTATCTTTGACTACATCACTTTAAACCTCACCCATATGACCAGACCCACGACTCAAGATGGCACATCATTCACACTGCTATCATCTTTTTTCCAAGGTGTCCCTTTTTGTCAAGTTCAAAAGTTGGGAGGTATGCACATTGAAGTACAGTATACAATATATGCGACAGCAATAGAAAAAGACAGGGGTTTGCTTTTGTTTCTATCCCCATTGCAAAGATTTCCCATCGTTTCCTGTCCCTGATTATAAATGAATACAAGTAATGTTAGTAATAAAGCCACCAACACTGTGCATGATATTAAAAGCTGTTTTTCTGTGTCTCATTAAGGTTTATCAACTTGCGGCCCTCCAGCTAACAGCAGAGAACAGATTCTAGAAAATGGGACTTTTTTTTTAAACGTTTCTGAGGAAAATGCCTTTCAGAGATATATGTTTTTCAAGTTGAACAAGACTGCTCTGTTGTGTATATGTATATATATATATATATATATATATATATATATATATATATATCTGAACACTGTAAAATGAGCATGATAAGAGAACTGGGTGATGGGTAACAGAGCCCTGCTTGATTGAACAAACTTTCCCAAGGACAGTACATACTGTATAATGTTTTTACATTTGCATCATATCTACATATTTTATTATGACTATTTCAGTGCCGGTGTTAAATAAAGAAATTGCTGCTTTGATAAGAAGACATCATACACATTGTGTATCTAAACCAGCAGTGACCAGTATTGTGTTTCCTCCCATGGGTATGTTCAGAGGCAGAAAATCATTAAGGATGAAACCAGTAGTTTCCTCCCCATATGCCAAGCACTCCAATAATTGGTAGGATGTAGTCACCAGGTATTCAGCAGACATCCTTCTTTATGACAGTTAGGACTGCTTACCTATGCTAATGGTTTGGTGACAGCTGGGGTTCGTCATATGAGAAGTGTACTGCAAACCAGAAGAAATGGTGTTTAGGGATTACTGATTTCTACTCTATGGAGATGATTTACTAAACACATATTGCTAATTCTCACTTTTCGTTTTGTTTTTTTATCCGGAAGATATGAACTCTGCACATACTCCTACCCCCTAACTTTCGGAGATGAGAAACAGTCACACAAAGGGCCAAGGCAAAGGGCACATGTCTGTCACACCCCTATTTAGGCAAACAATGATGAATTATTGCACAAAAAATGATTGGGTAAACCGACTTTTGCATTTTATTTACCACTAATGTTCTTTTATAATGCCTTTACAAAACAAAAAATATTTTGTGAAAAACTATATATATATATATATATATATATATATATATAAAATAATTTAAGGTTGGGTAAAATGTTTGGTTTAGTAAAACACTATTGGTAGTTAAAAAGTGTGTTTTGTAATAGACATCTAATCACAGACCAAAAAGAAGGACAGAGGGATTTGGCTCCAATAGGCAGACAATCCCGCCAAATATAGCTATGCATACTACATTATGGATTGTTATCAGGGCTTTTTTTTTTAGAAAATAGCTGCAGGTACTCCTCCTTTCCTAGTGGAGTTCCCACCTGTCCAGGATTCCCCCGGGTTTTGAATCATGTGTCTGGGTTTCAGTCCACCTGAAATCTTGACACATTATTCAGACAAGAATGTTACTCCGAATAGGGCCCGACAGGAGGGCAAGGGGGCACTATGTGTGCTGTATTACTATTCTCTTTGGAGCGCCCAATGGTGTCCCAGGTCTATTACAATCCTATAGTGCAGTGGTCATCAACCCTGTCCCCAGGGCCCACTAGGTTTGCAAGATAACTGAAATACATCACAGGTGATATAATTTGCTGCTCAGTGATTGCAGTATTCTAGTCTGCATCTCCCCAAGGTAATAAATAAAACCTGGCCTGTTAATGGGCCCTGAGGACAGGGATGATGACCACTGCTATAGTGTATATTTAAAAAAAAAAATGTCTGTATGCCCCTGAAGTGTTCAAGTTTGGCTTGAAGAAAAAGTAGCAACTCTATTTCCTAATCACCCCCTACCTACCTCCAAGCATCACCCCTTGGTTTCGCCCCTTCCCAACTCGTAGTACTGCCCCTTTTAGAGAATACAGAACCAAGTATCATTTTGTGGTGCTAAATAATGTGTATGGAATTTGTTAATTATAATAGGAAAGGAGAAACATAGATCCCCTGCAGCCAGTAACAATATACCCCCCCCCCCCCCAGGAACAACAGATCCCTATCAGCAACAATAGATCCCCCAGCAACATTAGATACCTCCACCAACAATAGATCCATCAGAAACAATAGTCTCTTGCAACAATATACCCCAAGCAACGTAATACCCCCTGGTAACAATAGATTCACTCCAGCAACAATAGACCCCCACCAGCAACAATGTATTTCCCAGCAGCCAGCACCCTCCAGCACACCCCAGCACCTCTTGCCACTTCAAATATGCTCAGGGGTGCATATGTGCTAGAGGTGCCAAAAACCGTTCCCCTGCGTTCCTGATGAGAAAAAGCCCTGATTGTTATAATGACAGCACTAGTGAGAGATTAGGGCAGTATTAATCTCAAATGCAAACATTTATTATATTGCAAGATCAAAAAAAAGCTGCGCTATAAAATTAATCTATTAAAGTCCATAATCTCATAAAGTCCCAGAAAAAATATTGCTCAAATGATCACAGGGAAAAGAAAGGATTACTGAAGCCACTAGTTGTTGAACACCACAGTGTACATGCATGACCTCCAAAAAGTGCCCAATCACCGTAGGTGTAAATTGTGCTTACCAAATGGCAAGCATTAAAGGCAGTTGGCTAAACCCAGCCTAGGGCCTTTAAGCTTGCAGATGTCCACACCAGGTGTAATTATACCCTCCGTCCATCCGGATGTCTGTATATTTTCACATATTACTCAAGAGAAAGAGAATGACTGCTATAGTGTAGTATATTTAAAAAATATCAATTAAATGTATTAAAGGTTGCACTTACAATCTTATAAAAGTATAATGCGCGTAAGAAACAATGCCGGCCAGCATATGTGAACAGAGCCTGTCCTCCTAAACAAACGGTGTGGTGACGTCACTGCATGTCACCACGCAACTGTGTGTATGCAAGACACATTTGAGCCAACATCCGTCAGAAAAAATCCCATGGATTTTGTTGTCGGAATGTCCGATCATGTGTACGCGGCATTAGAGTGCTGAGACAAACCATTTACCTCTGACAGGGGTGCTTGATGATCAGCAATGATCAGCTTTTATTTATTCATGTACAACCTTTATTCTTAAAGAAACAAAACTGTTGCTGTAACTGCTTGCGTAACTGCAATGTGAGCTGGAGTGTGGCTTCAATTTGTTAGTGTATCAAAATCTGCTTGTACATCTAAAAAAACTCCCAACTTTTTGAGATGGGAACAAGGGACACCTATTACCAAATGTACATTGGCATAGGAGACACCTCCTGCCACGCTCCCTTAAAGGAGAATTATACAAAAAAAATGATTAGTCAAACCCACAAGTGCTCTTTTTTACCACTACAATTCATTTATATTGGCTTTTGTAATTTACAAATGCAGCAATTTAGAAATTGGATGAAAAGTTTAGCACTGGGAAACACTAAACCAAAATTTGGAACAAATGAGGAGAAAGGAAGGACAGAGGGACTGATCTATGAATCAGGGACAGTCCCTCAAAATCAGAGACAGTTGGGAGCTATGCATCTAACACTGCTCTCCCCCCAGACTGACAATGTTGCTGTCCAAGGGTGCCCCTGTGGTCCTTCATCCAGAGGGGGGGAACTCTAATACAGGAAGTGTGTTATAGACCAGGATCCCCAGGTGAAAACAGAGGGGAAAGAAAAAAGGAAACGAATGCAGCCAAAACATCTAAGGACTGGTAAGCTGCAATATATATATTTTTGTTTTTAATATCATTTAAAAGCCCCACTCCAAGAAAAGTAAAAATGTGTCTGCGCTACGGATTAAATGTTTGTTTCTGTCTAGGAGAAAAGAAAAGACAGTGAGCAGTAGTAAAGTTCAATCTGTTGAGTGCTGGACCTATATGGCCAGAGCACATTTACTGCAGCGATGCTAATCCTAGACCCACTGGATATGCACTGTTCAAAACAAAAGGAGGATAATAGGGGTGTATGTGTGTGCAGTGGAACAAATGGGTCTTGTGAAATAAAGGAGGGGCAGTCCTTTGAGATGTTCTTCTGCTGGCTATCGTTGGGGTCCTTTAAGAACACTTTTGCATTTAACGACAGTCCCAGTTAACCTGCATGCAATATAGGTACAGAATAGTTACAGTATAGTTTTGGCATAAGTGCAAGGTAGATGTGGTTTGTATGCAGTCTATGTTCGGTATAATGCGGTATAGGGTTGGTATAGATGCAGTCAAGGTTTGTAATAAGTGTGGAATAGAGTGCAATATAGGTGTGGTATGGATTGGGTACATTTGGTACACTGCTCCCAGTGGCTCAGTCCTTGCTAGCAGTATCAGCAATGAGCAAATAACCCTCTCACCAGTCCCTGAGATGCAGTATCTGTAGAAGGGGGCTCTCGGTCTCTCCCTGAAAGCCTCCAGTGATCAGCAGTGGGAAGCAAAGGGTGAGTGGGTGCTCCAGGCTCCCTGTGTGTCAGACTTCACGTACCAGACTGATGAGCCAGAGATAGCAGGGGAAGGCCTCCCTTACGTATCTGGTTCGCGGCCCCTGGTAGTATGGACAGGAGGCATGGGAGCACAGATTGGTATGAGAGCCTGGCGGGTTGTTGCAGGAGAAGAGGGCCAAGGGCTTGATGCAGATGGGTCGGTGGTCTCCAGGCAGCTGGACGCTGGCAGCGGATGCCGAGCAAAAGCTGGTGAGGCAAGTCCAGTCACAGGCATGGTCAGCAACAGACAGGCTGTGCAGTACAAGGGTTCAAGCAAGTTCAAAGTCCGGGTCACAGGCAGGGTTGGCAACAAGCGGGCAGCTCGGTACAGTGGAGCAGGCAGGTTCAAGGTCACAGACAGGGCAAGCCATCTTTAAGTTAGCCGTAGAGAGCCAAACTTGGTTGCCAGTTACTAGGACATTGAGTTCTCCCCGCTTCTTCCTGTCAAACATCCTCTTGTTGTATTCCTGAGTTTTAGCCATAGTCTCTTGTAGCCATTTGTTGTTAATCAGGAAGAAGTCCATTGTTTCGGAATGGCACACTCAGGTACAGAACCAGGCAGGAAGGATGGGCGGTAACCGTAGTTTGAGAAGAATTGAGAATAAGTATATTTGCCACTGATGGCCCTCTTGTGGCCCAGTATGGAATTCATCATCTTTGGTCTGGCACAGTAAAAGACCCCTTTGGTGGCTGGATACGAGGAGTGGAGTGGGATACCCCTTTTGTGATGTGCTTGGTTTTCTTCTTTTTGAGGTGAGAGTTCTGAGAGCCCTTATTCCTGGGATTTTATACCACCGTTTTCATCAACATATTTTCATTATCGGTGCTTGTGATTATATGGACTTTTAATTCATACATATTTCATTTTTTTTTTTATATGTTTTTTGCACTTAGCCGTTTTAAGGACTATTTTTTGGCATATTTGCGCAGGACTTTTTCACGTTTATCACTCCTCCAAGGCTGCCTTGATGGCCAGTAGTTCCCGGTCTCCCACATCGTAATTTTTCTCCGCTGTGGAGAGCTTGCGTGAGAAGAAGGTCACTGGATAGAGGAGGGCCTTTGTTAGGACCTGGGCTTGAACCTGGGACCTCTGGTGTGTCTGGCGGTGGCTCTGCTTGCTGAGCCACCTGGAATGCTGGACAGCTCCTTGGACAGCTCTTGGACAGCTCTTGGACAGCTCTTGGACAGCTCTTGGACAGTTCCTTTAGTGATCATGTCTTGAATCTTGTTTGCCTTGAACCTTGAACCCTTTGCTCCTCCCATGAACTTCCTATATAAGCCATGTCTCTGCACTTCCTGGTTGCCAGAATATTGTGCCTTTACCAGCCAATATCTTGCTCCTATCTCTCCTGCTGCCGACCGTATCCTTGCTACCTTTCGTTACCGACATTTGGCTTGCTCCTGGACTACGCTTCCGCTGAATCCCAATCTGCAACTATTGGTTACCGACTTTTGGCTTGTTTCTCAACTACGCTCCTGCCTGATCTCTACCTGCTATATCTGCTACCAGACCCCCGGCTTGCTCACCTCCTGGTGGGGCTATCCTGAGGACCGCGACCTGGCACTAACACGCAGCCAAGCCCATCTCCACCTTTGGGAGCTCTGGTGAATACCGGTTAGTGCTTAGACCCCGCACCTCAGGTGAACCCGTGCCATCAGCCAGGGTGACCTGTGTGAATATCTGCTCTGCTGCTATAGCTATTGGTCTCTGAGCCTGACTCCAGATCGTGACAGAATATTCTGGCCAAAAACATGGAGGCCGTTGTAGCAGCTGCCGTGGCTCCTCTCAGGGTTCAAATCGCTGAGTTACAGGCATTTGGTGTTGACTACCAGGAAAATTTTTCTGAGTTACAAATTGAAATGAAAGGTCTACAAGAGGAAATCCTTGATCTACACAAACAATTGCGGGATTTTCATGCCCGAGATACTGCTGCCATAGAAATTAATGCACGAATGCCCCTACCACTCAAGTTTAGCGGAGACCGCCGCCATTATAGAGGATTCCTTAATCAATGTCGTATATACTTTCAGATGCAACCTGCTGCATTCACTTTTGACAGGAAAAAGGTGCTGTTTATTATCAACCTCCTGACTGAGGAAGCCTTAGCCTGGGCCTCCCCTTATGTGGAGAAAGATGATGTCATCCTGGATAATTTTGATTCTTTTGTGACTGCGATGAACCAAGTTTTCGATGATCCTAACCGCTGTGCTACTGCTGAGGCAAAATTGCACAATTTACGTCAGGGAAGACGCTCTGTTGCAGAGTACACAACTGAATTCCGACGTTGGATCTCAGATACCAATTGGAATCCAGCAGCACAGAAGAGTCAGTTCCGTCAAGGACTCTCGGAACAAGTAAAAGATGAGCTTGCCAGAGTAGAAAGTCCTGATGACCTTGAAGCTTTTATTAAATTATGTATTCGAATTGATCAGAGACTTACTGAAAGGAGAAAGGAGAGACTGGGAATCCTAGGCAGTAATGGTGGCATGCGTTTTTCTACTACTCAGTATCCTCCTAAGGTTCCAAGAGTTTTTCCTGATTCTGACACTCCTGAACCTATGCAGGTGGATGCTATTAAAAGATCTATTACTACTCAGGAGAAAGAAAGACGACGTTCAGAAAACTTATGTCTTTATTGTGGAGACTCTGGACATTACGCAGTTAATTGTCCCAATAAATTTAAAAGAACAATTGCAGCAATGGATGTTACAGTATCTGAACAAATAAACTCAATTTCTCAGTCCATCTCTCCTTTGATTCAGGAAGCAAATAAAGTTAATTCTTTATCAACTCATTTTGTCATCCCTATAAAGCTTATTGTTGAAAGCAATGAAATACCTTGCTCTGCTATGCTGGACTCAGGGGCTGGGGGAAACTTCATCGACATCGAATTTGCCCAAAGTAATAACATTCAAATAAGAAATAAACTTGCCCCAATTGATATGGAAACTGTGGATGGCTCACCTTTGACTTCAGGCCCTGTTACCCACGAGACAATCCCACTTAAACTCCTAATTGAAACTGACCATCAGGAGACTATCAGCTTTGAGCTGATTACATCACCCAAGTTCCCTATTATCCTGGGCATTCCTTGGTTCTCTATCCATAATCCCTCCATCAACTGGGAGACACGTTCTTTAAGCTTTACATCTGACCATTGCAAGAAACATTGCAAAGAATCTTATCAAATAAGCCCTCCACCAACCCAAGATTTACAAGCAGTTTTGGCAACTATCCAGTCATATGACAAGCTACCTCCACAATATCTTGAGTTTCGGGATGTTTGTGATAAAAAGAACGCAGATCAACTGCCTCCTCATCGCTCTTATGATTGTCCCATTGAATTGCTTCCAGGGGCAGAAATACCATTTGGTCGCCTTTATTCTTTATCAGAACCTGAACTGAAAGTGCTCAGGGAGTGGATTAATGAGAATCTTGAGAAGGGTTTTATCAGACACTCAACCTCTCCTGCTGGCGCAGCCTTATTCTTCGTGACGAAAAAGGACTCCACCCTGCGTCCGTGTATCGACTACAGAGATTTAAATAAGATCACAATTAAGAATCGCTATCCACTCCCACTGATTCCAGAAATGCTTGAGAGACTCCGCTCTGCCAAGCTCTTTACCAAATTAGATTTACGGGGGGCATACAACCTTGTCCGCATTCGTTCCAGTGATGAATGGAAAACTGCTTTCAGAACCAGATATGGACATTTTGAGTCTTTGGTCATGCCCTTTGGGCTTTGCAATGCTCCTGCAACTTTTCAACATTTTATTAATGATGTCTTTCGAGATTTGCTTGATCAGTTTGTAATAGCATATTTGGATGACATTCTCATTTTCTCTGATACCTTGGAAGAACACCGCAAGCATGTCTGTATTGTTTTCGAGAGATTAAGGCGAAATCAACTTTACATAAAATTAGAGAAATGCGAGTTTGAACAGACTCAGATTCAGTTCTTGGGATACATAATCTCTTCTGAAGGGGTAAGCATGGATCCCGATAAGATCAAAGCTGTGGTGGATTGGCCCGCCCCTAAGAATGTTAAAGAGATACAGCGATTTGTTGGTTTTGCCAACTTTTACAGAAGATTTATAAGGAATTTCTCTAGGGTAATTGCTCCAATCACACAGTTGACAAAGAAAGGGGTGCCCTTTTTGTGGTCTCCTGAGGCACAGGCTGCCTTTAGTAAACTGAAAACTCTCTTCACTTCTGCACCAATCCTGGTACATCCAGATCCAGAACTACCTTTCATCGTAGAAGTTGATGCTTCTAATTCTGCTGTAGGAGCTATCCTTTCTCAGCGAATGGGAGAAAAAATGCAGCTTCATCCTTGTGCTTATTTCTCTCGACTGATGTCTTCAGCCAAGATGAATTATGACATTGGAAACAAGGAGCTGCTGGCAATTAAGGAAGCATTTTCTGAGTGGAGGCATCTGCTGGAAGGAGCTAAGCACCCTGTAACCGTTCTCACCGATCATAAAAATTTAGAATTTATTAGGTCTGCTAAAAGGTTGTCATCTAGACAAGCACGTTGGACCCTTTTCTTTTCCAGGTTTAATTTTGTTATTTCATACCGCCCTGGGTCAAGGAATGGTAAGGCTGATGCCCTATCACGGATGTTGTCTGGGCCTCTCCAGGAAAGCACCTCTGAATGTACAATCCTGCCTCAAAAGAACTTTCTAGGGGCCATGAGTTCAAAGACATTTCTTAATCTTCTCAAGGAGGGGTATGAGAATGACCCACTTCTTAATAATCCTCCTAAGGACATTAACCTCAAGTACAACAATGGTTTTTGGACTCAAGCGCATTGCCTCTATGTACCTGAATCAGTTCGGGTAGAAGCCCTCAGGTTGGTACATGACTCTAAGCTTGCTGGTCATTTTGGGGTTTCTAAAACAGAAGAACTCTTATCACGTTCCTTTTGGTGGCCTGGGTACAAGAAAGATGTTAAGAGTTATGTGGCTTCATGTCTAACCTGTGCTCGCAATAAGACACCTCGATCTTCTCCTCTGGGGTTACTTCTACCACTACCTGTTCCATCAAGACCATGGGGGTCAATTTCTATGGACTTTGTGGTTGACCTTCCTCTTTCAAAAGGGATGACCACCATTCTGGTAGTCGTTGACCGTCTCACTAAGATGGCTCATTTTATTCCAGTTAAAGGGGTACCCTCCGCCGAACATACTGCTGAGGTAATGGTTAGAGAAGTTTTTAAACTTCATGGAATTCCTGATGATGTGGTGTCTGACAGAGGGGTACAGTTTACCTCAAAATTTTGGAGAAGTTTTTGCTCAGCTTTGGGTGTAACAGTTAATCTGTCCTCGGCTTTTCATCCGCAGTCTAATGGTCAGACCGAGAGGACCAATCAAACTCTGGAGCAATACCTTCGATGCTTCGTGAGTTATCTTCAGGATGACTGGGTGGACTACCTTCCTACGGCAGAGTTTGCTTATAATAACTCTAAACATAGTTCCACATCCCAAAGCCCATTTTTCTTAAACACGGGGTATCATCCAGTTTTTATTCCTGATCTCCCCATCTCAACTTCAATTCCTGCTGTTACCAACAGACTAACTTCATTACATGAGATCCAGGAGAAATTGACTGATACATTGAAGGAGGCGCAGGAATATTACAAGAGGGCTGCTGACAGACATCGTAGGTCAATTCCCACTTTTCAAGTAGGTGAGAAAGTTTGGTTATCTACCAAAAATTTAAAAGTTCAAGTTCCATGTGCTAAGTTGGGTCAAAAGTTTATGGGACCTTTTGAGATTTCTGCTCAAATCAACCCGGTCACTTTTCGCCTAAAACTTCCTGACAATATGAAGATTCACCCTGTGTTTCATATATCACTACACAAACCATTTCATGAAAATACTTTTTCTGGAAGAATTCATCCTCCTCCCCCACCTGTCGAGGTACAGGGTGAAGAAGAATTTGTGGTGGGAAAAATTCTTGACTCCAGGATCTCTAGGAACAAATTGCAATATTTGGTTCAATGGGAAGGATATGGGCCAGAAGAAAATTCTTGGGAGCCTGAGGAGAATGTTCATGCCCCTAGATTAACAAGGGAATTCCACCAGAGGTTTCCTCAGAAACCTGGCCCTAAGACGTCCAGGGGACGTCCTGGGAGGAGGGGAGTACTGTTAGGACCTGGGCTTGAACCTGGGACCTCTGGTGTGTCTGGCGGTGGCTCTGCTTGCTGAGCCACCTGGAATGCTGGACAGCTCTTGGACAGCTCTTGGACAGCTCTTGGACAGCTCTTGGACAGCTCTTGGACAGTCCCTTTAGTGATCATGTCTTGAATCTTGTTTGCCTTGAACCTTGAACCCTTTGCTCCTCCCATGAACTTCCTATATAAGCCATGTCTCTGCACTTCCTGGTTGCCAGAATATTGTGCCTTTACCAGCCAATATCTTGCTCCTATCTCTCCTGCTGCCGACCGTATCCTTGCTACCTTTCGTTACCGACATTTGGCTTGCTCCTGGACTACGCTTCCGCTGAATCCCAATCTGCAACTATTGGTTACCGACTTTTGGCTTGTTTCTCAACTACGCTCCTGCCTGATCTCTACCTGCTATATCTGCTACCAGACCCCCGGCTTGCTCACCTCCTGGTGGGGCTATCCTGAGGACCGCGACCTGGCACTAACACGCAGCCAAGCCCATCTCCACCTTTGGGAGCTCTGGTGAATACCGGTTAGTGCTTAGACCCCGCACCTCAGGTGAACCCGTGCCATCAGCCAGGGTGACCTGTGTGAATATCTGCTCTGCTGCTATAGCTATTGGTCTCTGAGCCTGACTCCAGATCGTGACAGCCTTGGCACCTTGCCGCTGGGAGAGCACAGCTCCCACTGCAATCTCCGATGCACCTACCTCAAGGACAAAGGGCAGCGCAGGGTCCAGGTGCTTCAGGATGAAAGCGGAGGTAAACAGCTCTTTCAGTTTTTCGAAGGCGGCTTGGGCCTTAGGGGACCAACAGAAACGATTACCCTGCTTGGTGAGTTCAGTGATGGGGGCAATTTTCGCAGAGAAGCCCCTAATGAATTTCCGATAAAAATTGGCGAAGCCAATAGAACTCTGAACTCGCTTTTTATCAGTAGGAGTGGGCCAGTCCAGGTTGGCGGACATCTTGTGGGGGTCCATTTTGATACCATCAACGGAAATGATCAAGCCAAGAAACTGTAAGCACTGGAGCTCAAATTCACACTTCTCCGACTTGGCGTAAAATCCGTGCTGCCTAAGTCGAGTTAACACATTTCGGACGTGCCTGCGATGGTCAGTAACTGACGAGGAAAAGATTAGGATATCAGCCAGCTATACTATGATGTGCAAGTCCAGAAGATCACGGAAGATATCATTTATGAAGTGTTGGAACGTTGCGGGTGCATTGCATAGACGAGATATTCAAAGTGCCCGAATCGAGTACGGAAAGCTGTTTTCCACTCGTCCCCCTCTCCAATACGGATAAAATTGTAGGCACCATGGAGGTTTAACTTGGTGAAGATGACAGCAGATCCCAACCTTTGGAAGAGTTTGGGTACAAGAGGCAACGGGTAGCAATTCTTGATTGTTATTTTATTTAGCTCCCGATCGTCAATACAGAGCCGTAGAGAGTGGTCCTTTTTCTCAACAAAAAAGATGCCAGCCCCGGCCGGAGAGGTAGACGGGCCTTTCTTGAGGTTTTCATCTATGTATACCTTTAGGGTTTCCAGCTCTTGCTCTGTTAATGGGAAAATTCTCCCAAAGGGAACTTCAGTTCCTAGGAAGAAGCTCTATCGGGCAGTCGTAGGGTCTATGCGGTGGTAAAGTCTCTGCTCCTTTCTTGCTGAATACATCCAGGAAATCCCGATAGGGTGCAGGAATCACCTGTTGTAATTTGGGGTCAGTGTCCAGGCAAAGGAGCTGAGTAGGTTTTGTAGGGACTTCGTGCAAGCAGTGCTGCTGACAATATCCGGAAAGGAAATTGATTTCCCCCGTGGCCCAATTGATATTAGGATTGTGGGCCTGTAACCAAGGCATTCCCAGAATAATGGGAAAAAGAGGTGATGAGATGGCATCCAGGCATAAGTGTTCTTGATGATTAGAGCCCATGGTGGCCAGTAAGGGGACTATATACAAGTATATGGCACTAAAAAATAAAACAACAATCTACCGTAATTTTCACAATGAAAACCGATAATAATACAGTGCTCAAAATGTAGACCTAAAAGCATAAAAATATGTTATTGGTAAATTACATATACATATCAGAGATCAAATAAAAAATAAATGACAATAAATACTATAAGTATAGCCAAAAACCCACATGGGAACTGGGCAAAGGGTGGAGGAGGGGAGGGGAAGGATGGGAACGGACAGGAGAGGAGAAAAAAATTAAAAATATTTTTTTCTTTAGACAATACACACAGTCCACAAGCACAGCAGCCATCTGGTGGAAACTGAAACCAGGTTCCAGGTGGCACTGTAGAGGATATAAAAGAGAACAAGAGGCGCCTCTGGGTGTAGACTGTATAAACTTTCTTTAATAAAATCCGTGATAAGGGGACGGTTTCCCGAGTGACAGGGACATAACTGAGGATGGAGCCATCAGCAAGGTGTACAGCAAGGCTCTGAGGTTTTGGTCGGTGGGGAATGCGATGGTTAGCAGCAAAAGTTAGATCAATAAAACAACTGCAGGCACCGGAGTCAATTATGACTGGAACTGGTATATCCTTGTCAGGAAGCTGTAGGACGACAGAGAGAGCAAAGTGAGAAGCAGATTTAGGCAATGTATATGCTTGCTTGGGAGGAATTGGAAAAGACTTACGTGTCTTGTTGGGACAAGATCTCACGTGACCGGGTTCACCGCAATACATGCATAGATTACTGAATATTCGGTGTTGCCGTTCTTCCGGAGTGAGGGATGAACGAATGACACCCAGCTGCATAGGTTCTGAGGTGTCGAGAACCAGACCTGGAGGGGCAAGAGAGGTTGGCTGAAAAGAGCCAGTTGCACTAGGGACCTTGGGAAGGACCCAGGTGGGCCGAAATTGGCTGGAGGACTTCTCAGAACGACGATTCCTGAGGCGTCGGTCAATTTGAATAGAGAGATTGATAAGCTGTTCCAGGGACTGGGGAGTACCCAGCTCCTCCTTGAGTGAATTGGATAATCCCATGCGGAATTGGTAACGCAGGGCAGCATTGTTCCATTCGGTATCGGAACTCCAACGCTCAACTCCACCACGTAATCTTCAACTGCCCTGCGCCCCTGCTGCAAGGTGTGCACGGCGGCCTCAGTGGTTGCTTTTAACTGGGGATCCTCATATAGCTGATATATGGCAGCAAAGAAGGTATCCAGATTATCAAGGGAGGTCGACTTCTGCTCCATGAGGCGGTGGGCCCAGGTCTGTGGTTCTCCGGACAAGAGAGAAATTACAAAGCCCACTTTAGTCGCTTCCAACGAGAAGGTGCGTGGTTGCAAGGCAAAGTAGAGCTCGCAAGCGTTGCGGAATGACTGGTATTTACAGCGATCTCCAGAAAATCTCTCAGGGGTAGGTACCCTGGGCTCAGGAGGCAGCATTACAGAGGATGCTGATGCTGGTCCGGCAGCAGAAACACCTTGTTGGTGTGTGGAAGTGGACGGAACCTGGATTTGACCTTCCAATCGGGCGTAGCCTTCATGAAGGTTCTTCACGGCTTGTGTGAGACCCGCCAGGTGTCTGCACAGTTCCTCCATGGGGGAGACTTCCTGCTCGGGCTCAGACATGGCTGTCCAATACTATCAGACTTCACGTACCTGATTGATGAACCCGAGATAGCAGGGGAAGGCCTCCCTTACGTGTCTGGTTCGCGGCCCCTGGTTGTATGGACAGGAGGCACGGGAGCACAGATTGGTATGAGAGCCTGGCAGATTGTTGCAGGAGAAGAGGCCTAAGGGCTTGATGCAGATGGGTCGGTGGTCTCCAGGCAGCTGGATGCTGGCAGCGGATGCAGAGCAAGAGCTGGTGAGGCAAGTCCAGTCACAGACAGGTTGGCAACAGACAGGCGGTGCAGTACAAGGGATCAAGCAAGTTCAAAGTCCAGGTCACAGGCAGGGTTGGCAACAGGCAGGCAGCGCGGTACAGTGGAGCAGGCAGGTTCAAGTTCACAGACAGGTCTAGGTCAAGCGCAGGCAGCAAACAGGACAATCCAAAGGTCAAGCTGGGTAGTCAGGAGAACAGGAGCTTCAAAGCAAGGTAATGGGTACTAGAGCACAAGAAGCTGCAGATCGGACAGCACCGAGCACACTTCCGGGGAACACCTAAATAGGCCGGTTGGCGCCAAGCACCATTGGATCTCTGCTGGTATGGTGTCTCGCTGGCAGGTGAATATTAAGACAAAGGTGCTCTCTTTCTAACTCCCTCTGTGCCAAGAACTTTCCTGGGGAGTTTAATAAAAATCATCTCGCCACAACTTCTACTGCACAGAGCCTATTGGGATCTGTAGTGTGAAGAATCAATTGCTTCCATTATATGGCTGCTGTCTCAACTCCCTGGATTTAAGTATTGAGTTTGTGGGGCGTGG
This sequence comes from Lithobates pipiens, assembly GCF_037356315.1. Classification (NCBI taxonomy): domain Eukaryota; kingdom Metazoa; phylum Chordata; class Amphibia; order Anura; family Ranidae; genus Lithobates; species Lithobates pipiens. The sequence continues at coordinate 297,048,798 of NW_027507903.1, forward strand.
CTAAGCAGCGGATGTAGAAGGATGTGTTTGTCCCCCTCTCCGCCGATACTCCATGCTAAAATCCTAATATCCAGTATGATCGGATCAAACCGGATCCATAGCATACAGTGCCAGTACCTCCGTAACGGTGAACTGCATGAACGATCCTCCACTGCCGCCACAGGAATGTCTGAAAGGTTTAAAGACTGTAAAGGCCCTGTGGATGATCCCAGCCAAGATGGAGCCAGGTTGCAGCATTTCTCAAAAGAAAAATACAAGGAGGCTGCACAGAAGCTCTTTTTTAGAGGAAAACCCCACAAAGACACTATGCCTGCTGCACCTACTCCAGGGGGCCCTTTGGAAGCAGATGACACCGTTGCACTGGAGGATGCAGGCGGATTGTCCCCTGAGTGGAACACAGTGAGTACCCCTAGAGACATTTTCACTGGGCCACAGGCAACCTCCCAGAGCGTAGAGGATGATATTTTCAGAGATATTTTCTTGGCCGTAACATCATGTAATCTGTCCATTACAGCACTCTCTGATGAAATCAAAGGGGTAAAGACAGAAATCTCATATGTGTGCCATGACATGCAGAAACTCAGGGAGCGGACTTCTGCCCTGGAAAGTAGAATGAGCACAGTGGAGGATGACAATCATGGCAAAAGGACCTGAAATATAATTGTCATCTTACAGCACAACATGCCACGTGCTTAGATGATTTGGAAAATCACATGAGACACAATAATGTGCGCACCCTGGGCATACCTAAGCCCTTGTACACACGGTCGGAGAATCCATCGGAATGTGTCCTATCGGACCGTGTCGTCGGATAATCCGACTGTGTGTGGTATGCATCGGACTGATTCCGTCGGAATATCCGTCGGACCCAATTTTCCAACACGTATGCTCAGATCAAATTCCTACATCAAAGCTATTGGCTACTAGCCTGAGCGTAGTCCCATTGTAACAAAATTACGTCATCACGTTCTGAATGATCGTATTTTTCGACAACTTAGTCCGACCGTGTGTATGCAACAGTTTCGGACAAGATCCGACTGACAAAATCCGACGGATTTGGTTGTCGAAATCTCCGACCGTGTGTACAGGGGCTAAGAGGGCAGAGTGAAAAAATCCTGTTGCTTTTATAGAACAGTGGCTTATCTCCACGTTTGGTAAGATGATTTCTCCCCATTATTTTCTGTTAAAAGAGCACACAGGGTACCAGCACGCCCTTTACCACTGGGCAACCATCCCCGCCCTTTTCTATTTAAGCTACTGAACTGCAAGGACAGGGACGTGATTCTATCTAAAGCCAGAACCATGAGCGGGGCTATGGCTATTAATAACCCAAAAGTGTCATTATTCCCAGACTTTTTGGCAGAGCTGCAAAAGCAACGTGCAAAATTAATTGATGTGAAAAAAAGGCTCAGAGAGCTCAACCTGAAATATGCAATGCTATACCCTGCCCGTCTTAGGGTGGTTGCACTGGGAGAGATCCATTTTTTTGATCAACCTAATGCTGCTGCACAATGGTTAGGTCGTGAGGACAGAGTACTTAAAGCTGCCAGACCGCAACATCCAGCCCATGTTCACGGTCCATTAATCTGTTTAACCGAGGATTTTGGTAGGGGGCTGAAGATAAAGGTGTCCTCCCCCCCTCCTTTTCATTAGCCATTCCTCCTAGCCATGGCGGATAAAGGAGAACTTTGGAACTTTCTACATCATGGGTCATACCACGCACTCTGTGGAAGTGAAACTCCAACTACCATCCAGAATTTTTTTCTGTGGGAGTTTCCATTGCTTCCCCCCCAGAAATGGCTGGGGGAAGCCTACACTTCAGCCCGTTTGGCTGAGAGCCCAGTTCGCTCCACACTTTAAACTACCATTGACATGTTTCTTTCTTCTTTTATTTCTCCAGTTCATGTTATGTTTATTACTTTTACTCAGGCCCACCAGACTTCCAGCCCTGGGCCTCCATAAATATGGACGCTACCGAACTGACCACATGTGTTCAAGATAACACCATTATAAGGGAAAATATGTATGCTTTTTTGATATACCATGCAGCATAGACTGGCATGGCCATGTTCCTGATCATGACACCAAACTTAAAAATTTTGACCTGGAATGTTTGTGGACTGAGCAGCCCTATGAAATGATTGACAGTCCTTAGGCACCCCAAATTTGTGGAGCAAGTATAGTGTGTCTACAAGAGAACCATTTCCCACCTGACACCACACCCAGCTTTAGTCCCCTCATAGGGCCGTCTTAATAGCATCATGGGTCCCTGGACAAAGTAATTCTCTGTGGTCGCCACAATGGAGACAGCGCAGGTAAACAGACATTAAAGAGGTGTATCCACAAAAAAAAAAAAAATTTAAAGTCAGCAGCTACAAATATTACAGCTGCTGACTTTTAATAATCGGACACTTAAATGTTCCAGGGTCCAGCGATGCGGGGGGTCAAAGCTCAGCTCTTCCCCTGATACGCTCGGTGGTGCCGGCATTGCAACTGTGGGCACCCAGCTGTGGCTCCACAGCCGGGCACCCACTGTGCATGCGCGAGCGGCGCCGCGATTGGCCGCGCAGTCATCTGGGACCTGTCACGTGTCCCTGATGAATGACAGGAGGGAGGGGGCGGAGCTGAGCCCTTCCTGCACCGAGGGAAAGTGACGTCAGGTGCCCGGGCACTGAAGGAGACAGACTACGAGAGACCCCCTAGCAACAGGCATTTAGAGGTGAGTTAAATATATATTTTTTCCAAATTTTATTATTTATTTTTTATGAATTATAAGCATTTTTTGGTGTGTGGAACACCACTTTAAGTAGGTAGGAGGCAGACAAGCGGAGCTTCCCCTTTTGGGTGGAGCTCTGCAGTAACTACATGAACTCATTCTGTACAGCAAAGAAACATTGGGAAAATACCACATACATAAAGTAACAAAGCTGTCCTGTACATATAATATATCTGCTAGATTGATGCCTCCCCAGCACTCTGACCCCTCCAAACCCTAGATATCCCCCCCCCCAGCACTCTGACCCCTCTACACCCTAGATATCCCCCATCACTCTGATCACTCTAAATCACAGATATCCCCCCAGCACTCCGACCCCTCTACACCCCAGATATCCCCCCAGCACTCTGACCCCTCTATACCCCAGATATCCCCCCAGCACTCTGAGCCCTCTACACCCCAGATATCCCCCCAGCACTCTGACCCCTCTAATCCCCAGATACCCCCCCCAGCACTCTGACCCCTCTACATCCCAGATATCCCCTCAGCACTCTGACCCCTCTACGCCTCAGATATCCCCCCAGCACTCTGACCCCTCTACACCCCAGATATCCTCCCCAGTAGGGATGAGCTTCGTGTTCGAGTCGAACATACGTTCGACTCGAACATCGGCTGTTCGCCCGTTCGGCGAATTCCGAACATTATGGGCTGTTCGCGCCAAATTCGTGTGGCGCTCACGGCCCACAATGCACTGCATCATCGCAGTGCATTGCTGGCTCATGATTGGCCAAGCATGCACTGTGACCCCGCATGCTTGGCCAATCACAGCGCCAGCAGCGAGGAGAGCCATGATTGGCCACAGGCAGGATGCCTGTGGCCAATCATAGCTCAGGCTGTGTAGTACACGCCCCACACTATATAAGGCCTCCAGCGCGGCGGCCTTGTGTAGTGTGTTGGCATCTGAAGCAGTTAGTGGGTGTTCTGTGTACCTTCATCACAGTATACACTGATCGTTATCGGCCGATTTTTCGATCTTGCTCTTCTGTAGTGGTTGTTGTCTGCGTGCCCTGACCGCAGTATACACCGCTATATTCACCTCACTTATATAGCTAGCGATATATCTATCTTTTATAATAGAGCTTGCAGTCAGTAGTGTTAGGAGCTTGTGCGTGCTGTATGCGTGCTCTGTACCCAGTACACACTGCTATATCCACCTACATAGCTCTTCTCTATTTGAGCCATCTGCCATCTGCAGGAGTTATTGGAAGTTGTGTGTGCCTCCAGCACAGCACAGTATACATCTGTATATACCCCTTTATCTCTGGTGTTCTATAATAAAGGCATCTGCAGGAGTTAGTGGGTGTTTTGTGCCTCCAGCACAATATACACCTGTATCTACCCTTTATTGCTGTTCTCTAATAGAGCCATCTGCAGGGCTTAGTGGGTGTTGTGTGCCTCCAGTACAGTATACCCCTTTATCTCTGGTGTTCTATAATAAAGGCATCTGCAGGAGTTAGTGGGTGTTGTGTGCCTCCAGCACAATATACACTACCCAACTGCTGTTTTACCCAACTCCCTTCAGGCCATTACCATGTCTGGAAGGCCAGCAAGGAGAGGCAGACAGGCGCGAGCCGATAAAAGAGGGCAAGCAGGCTCTGTGTCTAGAGACAACAGTGCTGGTCGTGGACACGGTGCATTGTCATCAGCATGTGGCCATGGGACACGCTTGTCCTTCTTTTCGGCAGCTGGACATGTTGAACCGCAACATGCCAATGACTTGGTAGAGTGGATGACCAAGCCCTCTTCATCCTCCTCATCCTCTCTCACCCAGTCTCAGGGTACTAGCAAAGCAGCTGCCAACGCATCGTCTTCCCTCGTCTCAATGTCATCATCAGTGACTCCTTCCCTAGACCCACCACGTCCTCCTGAGGAGTCTCCTGAACTCTTTGAGCACAGTGTTGGGTACATGCTCCAGGAGGATGCCCAGTGTTTTGTAGGCTCTGATGATGACACTCAGCTAGAGGAAGGCAGTAGCGTGAATGCAGAGAGAGGGGATGCTCAAGAAGGACAGCAATCTGGCAGTCATGTTCCACAAACTGCAGCATACTGCCAGGTTTGTTACAGCGATGAAGAGGGAGGGGATGATGAGGGCACTGACTCCACGTGGGTGCCTGGTAGGAGAGAGGAGGAGGAGGAGGAGGAGGAGGCACATGTCCAACGAGGCAGGATGCCCTCCGGGGGCCAGATTAGGGGCAGCACACCGACTGAATCACACCGCAGAGCTCCGCCTGTGCAGGGCGCTGCCTCTGCGCATTATTCTAAAAGTTCTTTGGTGTGGGCCTTTTTTGAGACAAGTGCATCAGATCACACCGCTGGTATTTGCAACATATGTCTCAAGCGTATCTCGCGTGGCCAAAACATCAGCCGCTTGGGCACCACATGCTTGACCAGACATATGTTGACCTGCCATGCAGCTCGTTGGCAAGCGTACCTCAAAGACCCACATCAAAGAACAAAGCTGGCAATTCCAACCCCACTAGACCTTCAGTCCTCTCTGAAACCTGCTCTGAGAGGAATGAAGGTGTAGAATTAGGTGCTTCCGGGCCAAGTGCTTCCGGGCACTCTGCTAGCAGTACACCCACGTCCGATTATAGCAGGCAAATGTCCCTGCCCCAGCTGCTGGACCGGCGAATGAAGTTCACTCCCAGCCATCCACATGCCCAGCGGTTGAATGCTAGCTTGGCTAAATTGCTAGCACTTCAACTGCTGCCTTTTCATTAGGTAGACTCGGCCCCCTTCCGTGAGTTTGTACAATGTGTGGTTCCTCAGTGGCAGGTCCCCAAACGCCACTTTTTCTCACGGAAGGCGATTCCGGCTCTCTACCGGCATGTGGAAGGCAATGTCCTTGCCTCGCTGGACAGGGCGGTCAGCGGTAAGGTGCATATTACCGCTGACTCATGGTCCAGCAGGCATGGACAGGGACGTTACCTGTCTTTCATGGCCCATTGGGTCACTCTTCTGGCAGCTGGGAAGGATGCAGGACAAGGTGCAGTAGTGTTGGAGGTTGTTCCGCCACCACGCCTCCAAAATGCTACTATTGGTTGTGACACACCTCTCTCCTCCACCCCCTCCTCTTCTTCTTCCTCCATGGCCTCTTCCAGTGCTCTGTCCTCAGAACCAGCGGTGCTCCGTAGGCGTTCCAGGGGCTACGCAAGTACGCAGGCAAAACGATGCCATGCCGTGCTTGCGCTGGTTTGTTTGGGGGACAGGAGCCACACTGGGGCGGATGTTTTGTCAGCTCTGCAGGGGCAGGCCGAGAGGTGGTTGACGCCACGCCAGCTTAAGCCAGGAATGGTGGTTTGCGACAATGGCACCAACCTCCTCTCCGCCATCCGACAGGGACAACTGACCCATGTGCCCTGTGTAGCTCACGTCCTTAACCTGGTGGTGCAGCGGTTCTTGGGCAGGTACCCGGGCTTACAGGATGTCCTGAAGCAGGCCAGGAAAGTCTGTGTGCATTTCCGCCGATCATTTAATGCCTGTGCTCGGCTGGCTGAGCTCCAAAAGGAGTTGAACCTGCCCAAGAACCGCCTTATATGTGACATGCCCACCAGGTGGAACTCAACGTTGGCCATGCTGCAGCGGCTGCACACGCAGCAGAGGGCCATCAATGAGTACCTGTGCGACTACAGCACCAGGACAGGGTCAGGGGAGATCGGTTTTTTCTCACCACGCCAGTGGGGCATGATCAGGGATGCATGCACTGTCCTGTCACCGTTTGAGGAGGCCAAAAGGATGGTGAGCAGTGACAGTGCATGCATCAGTGACACTGTACCTCTTGTCCACCTCTTGGAGCATACGCTGCGTGGAATAATGGATAGGGCACTTGAGGCAGAACAGAGGCAGGAAGAGGAGGACTTCCTTGCCTCTCAAGGCCCCCTTTATCCAGACAGTGTTCCTGCTGTGCCACCCATCACACAGGAAGAGGATGAGGAGGAGGAAGAGGAGGAGGAGGATGATTGTGTCAGCATGGAGGTGGAGGCTGGCACTCAGCATCAGCAGCAGCAGCAGTCTTGTAGGAATGATTTACAGTCCCAAGAAACCCGTGGACTTGTACGTGGCTGGGAGGAGGTAGCTGCGGATCATGTTGTCCTTAGTGACCCAGAGGACTCCAGACCGAATGCCTCAGCTAACCTACGCTGCATGGCCTCCCTGATCCTGCAAAGCCTGCGGAAGGATCCTCGTATTCTTTGGATCAAGGAGAGGGACCATTACTGGCTGGCCACTCTCCTTGATCCACGGTACAAGGGTAAGGTTGCTGACCTTATCTTGCCATCGCAGAGGGAACAGAGGATGAGACATCTCCGGGAGGCCTTGCAGAAAGGTCTGGGCAACGCGTTCCCAGAGACTGGGAGGTTACAAACTCCTGGTCCTGGACAACATGTTGCTGAGGCATCGGTCAGAAGGAGTGGTGGAGAAGGTGGCCGTCTGACTGATGCTTTCAGACAATTTTTTAGTCCGCAGCCCCAAGGTATGATCGGTTCCAGCAACCATCGCCAGCGTCTGATTTACATGGTGCAGGAATACCTAGGGGCAAGGTCAGACTTGGACACCTTTCCCACCGAAAATCCTCTGGCTTACTGGGTCTTGAGGATGGATCACTGGCCAGAGCTTGCACAGTATGCAATTGAGCTACTGGCCTGTCCTGCATCCAGCGTTCTTTCGGAACGCACCTTCAGTGCTGCTGGTGGCTTTGTTACCGATCACAGGGTGCGCCTGTCCACCGAATCAGTTGATCGACTGACCTTCATCAAAATGAATCAGTCTTGGATCACCCACAGCTACCAAGCACCTGAAGCTGATGTAACCGAATAATTTCTTTTGAAATATCACATCTCTTCAAGACTGCCTATGCTGATGCTGAGTGACTGTCCTGTTATGTTGATTGTCTATCCTCTTCCTCCTCCGCTGATATGTTGGAAGAACATTTCTGGTTCTGGGTGATGCCATCAGCCCAATTTTTCTGCCCCTGTTTAACAGGGGCGTTTAATTACAATTTTTGATGCAATGCTTTGCAGCAGGGCTAATTCCTGCAATAAAACTAAAGTATATGGGAGAGGTTGCAGTGTGGTGGCACCAGCACCAGTGCCATCAGCCCAATTTTTCTGCCCCTGTTTAACAGGGGCGTTTAATTACAATTTTTGATGCAATGCTTTGCAGCAGGGCTAATTCCTGCAATAAAACTAGAGTATATGGGAGAGGTTGCAGTGTGGTGGCACCAGCACCAGTGCCATCAGCCCAATTTTTCGCCCCCTGTTTAACAAGGGCGTTTAATTACAATTTTTGATGCCATGCTTTGCAGCAGGGCTAATTCCTGCAATAAAACTAGAGTATATGGGAGAGGTTGCAGTGTGGTGGCACCAGCACCAGTGCCTAAGGCTCAATTTTTCTGCCCCTGTTTAACAGGGACATGTAATTACAATTCTTGATAAAATATTTCACAGGAGGGCCCGTTCCTGTGCCCACCCAGAGTAACTGTGAGGACTTATAGTGTTGTGGCACCAGCACCACAACCACCAAAGGTCAATTTTTCTACCACTGTTCAACAATGGCATGTAATTACAATTCTTGATATAATCGTTCACAGCAGGGCGCTCCAGCGCCCACCAAGAGTCCCTTTCAGGGCTTACAATGTTGTGGCAAAACCAACACCTTGTTCCGCCATTTCTGCAGAGCATATAAGGCAGGCCCCTACTTTCAAACATCCAACTTACAAACATCTCCTACTTGCAAACGAAAGGAGACAACAGCAAGTGAGATGAAAAAAGATGGACGACAAAACAAATTATACAGGGGTGATAACCCTTCCCTATGTTTTCCAAAAAGCTTAAAAATAGTTTTTTTGACTGGAGCTACACTTTAAAAATGTACCAGTTGAAAATTACAAACAGATTCAACTTAACACAACAAACCTACACAGTCCTTGTCTTGTTTGCACCGCCTGTATACTGCTGTTCTGAGTATATAGGGCCTGGGGGCCACACGCATTTCCTTTTTTTAATATGGGTACTGGGTTCCCCTTAATATGCGTACAAGACCCAAAGGGGCTGGTAATGGGCAGGGAGGGCTACCCATGCCATTTTTCTCAATGATTTTCAACCATATTGCAGGAACCAGATATAACATTAAAACCGCAAGCAGTTTTAAATGATGTTATTTTCGTTTAATGTCATTTTGTGCAGGGACTGTTCTAAACACAGGAAACACGTGGCACTTCACAGACATACTACAGACACACCCCAGGCACCATATTTAAAGGAATATTTCACTTTTTTTTCACTTTAATCGTCATTAAAATCAGTGCTCCCGCCAAAACGGCCATTTTTAAAAGCATTTTAGGCATTGACCCATGTCCCCTGGGGCAGGAGCCAGGTCCCCAAACCCTTTTTAGGACAGTATCTTGCATATTAGCCGTTAAAATTAGCACTTTTAATTTCGAACGTTCGAGTCCCATAGACTTCAATGGGATTCTAAAGTTCGTACAAATTTGGGGTCCGTTCGAAAGTTCTGGTGCGAACTGAACCGGAGGTTGTTCGGCTCATCCCTACTCCCCAGCACAGATACCCCTTGTATTGTGACCCCACTACATCCCTGATACCCCCTACACTGTGGCCTCTCTACACCCATGATACCTCTAGCACTATAGCCACCCAAGCTACCCCAAGAATTGCTACCCCTATACACACCAGATCCCAGCTCAGCATTGTTTTCCCCCATACACCCTTGATATCCCCCAGCACCATTATCCCATCCATGTAGTACCCCCTTTTCCAGTGGAGATACAGTGCATGTAAACTTTTGGCTCTGTGCCCACCTCCAGCACTGCACTCACCTATATCAATCAAGCAGACAGATGTAGGGGCAGAGGAGGGAGCATCCCTCCAGACATTCCAAGCCTTTCGGTGCAAACAGTGATATGTATTTTTACTATGTACAGTGTCTAGCTTGCTATGTATAGTGGCTGGGATATATATACCACCACCGTATTCGTCCGAGATCCTCAGGTGCCTGGCAAGCTTTATGTCCCAATTTCAAGATGTACCACTCTTGGCAGTGGGCGATTACAATTAGATAACAATCAATAGGACAAATTGCCCATACCCTCCAACATATCCTTAAGCAAAGGGGGACTTACCTCCTTCGCTAGCTTACTTGAGGAGCTTGGACTGACGGACGTGTGGAGATTAGGGCATCCCACTTCTAAACAATACTCGTGCTGCTTAGCCGCACATGGGAGCTTGTCCAGGATAGATCGAAGCTTGGGTAATAATATATTACTCCCACTGGTGGTGGCTTCTGAATAAGGATGAGCCGAACACCCCCCTGTTCGGTTCGCACCAGAACCTGCGAACAGACCTAAACTTCGTGTGAACTTTAGAACCCTATTAAAGTCTATGGGACTCGAACGTTCACAATCTAAAATGCTAATTTTAAAGGCTAATATGCAAGTTACTGTCCTAAAAAGTGTTTGGGGACCTGGGTTCTGCCCCAGGGGACATGGATCAATGCAAAAAAAAGTTTTAAAAACGGCCGTTTTTTCAGGAGCAGTGATTTTAATAATGATTAAAGTGAAACAATAAAAGTGTAATATTCCTTTAAATTTCGTACCTTTTCGTAAATTTAAAGGAATATTACACTTTTATTGTTTCACTTTAATCATTATTAAAATCACTGCTCCTGAAAAAACGGCCGTTTTTAAAACTTTTTTTTTTGCATTGATCCATGTCCCATGGGGCAGGACCCGGGTCCCCAAACCCTTTTTAGGACAGTAACTTGCATATTAGCCTTTAAAATTAGCACTTTAGATTTCTCCCATAGACTTGTACAGGGTGTTCCGGCTTTTCGAATTCGCTGCGAACAGCCCAAATCTTTCACTGTTCGCTGAACAGGCAAACAGACAATGTTCGAGTCGAACATGAGTTCGACTGGAACTCGAAGCTCATCCCTACTTCTGAATATGGTGAAACACACATATCTGATCATTCCTCGCTGTGGGTTACTATTTCATTACCTACCACCTCTAAACGTATATGCTGGAAATTTAACCATTTTTGCCTTTCTCTGTTCCTGGAACCATATCCCTAGTGAGAGCATCTGAAACTAAATATTCAGGATAATCTAAACTCAGCCAATTTGAATGTTGTATGGGATACTACCAAAGCATATATGAGGGATCAATTTATTAATACAATCAACTAGATCAAAACAAACACAAAAGCTTGGGAAACAGAGGTGTGCAAAACGTTCAGGGAATCCTAGGATAAACATATTGCTAATCCTACAAAGGACACAGGCAGAGTTTGGCTGGGGGCACAATCTATGTCCAGACACCTGGCATTGCAGCTGGTTGAAAACAAAAGATTTTTCCTGCAGCAATCTCATTTTGAGGAGGGGGGATCTACTGGGCACATGCTGGCTTTACTAGCTTGCCACAGAGATCCACCTCTATGGTTTCGGCCATCTGTGATGCTAAAGGTGTCGCCCAGTCCCAGACTGCTGAAGTGGTGTAAATCTTTAGGTCATTCTATGCTGATCTTTACACGTCTAAGGTTCAGATTCAGGGGAAATAGAGGGATTTCTGGAAAAATGTTTGCTGCCCCAACTGTCGGACTCGGACGCAGCCTTGCTTAATGCCCTGCTAACAGGGGAAGAATTAGCCACAGCTATAGCACAAACTCACAATAATAAATCCCCAGGGGCTGATGCCCTTCCGTCTGAGGTCTACAAACGCAGGCACATTGCTATCCACGCTATTGCAGGTCTATAATGAGGCGTTGAAAGAGGTAACCTTTCCCAACTCCATGAATGAGGCAATCATTGTACTTCTAAAACCAGGCAAAGATGCTACTCTACCAGACTCATACAGATCCATTTCCTTGATTACGACAGATGTCAAAGTACTGGCCGGAGTGTTGGAAACCAGACTAGCCCAAGTGATACACAAGTTGGTGCACAGAGACCAGTCAGGGTTCATTCCCACTAGATCCACAGCCCAAAACATTCGGAGACTCTTCCTAAACTTGCAGCACCAAGTAGACAACACTGAAAATTGGGCTATTTTCTCGCTGGACGCAGCTAAGGCCTTCGACGTCTCGAGTGGCCTTACCTGTGGAAAGTGTTGAATCATATAGGCCTAGGTGCAAATTTCATTAGCTGGGTTAAATTACTGTATGCCCAAACATCGGCTAGGATCAGGGTTAATGGGGAACTATCGGAGCCTTTTCCGCTGTTTCGGGTCCTTTTTGGAATTAGGCCGCGTACACACGGGCGGACTGTTCGCCTAACTTTGTCCGCTGAACAGTGTTTGGGCGGACAGTCCGCTCGTGTGTGGGCTTTCAGCGGACAGTTTCAGCGGACAGTTGGACGGACAAGGTTTTTCGGAATTTCCGAAAAACTGTCCGCTGAAACCTTGTTTGAGCGAACAGTCCGCCCGTGTGTAGGCTTGTTCGTCAAACAAAGTTGCGCGCATGCTCAGAAAGGATTTTCACGCCGAAAGCTATAATGCAGTGTATAGGACGTCGTATTTTTCGTCCCGTCGTACGTGCCGTTCACGTCATCGCGCACGGTTTCAGCAAACTGTTCGTCCGTCGTGTGTGGCCATGTCCGTCCATGCTAAGTTTGAGCGGACTGTTTGCCGAAACTGTTGGACGGACAAAGTTGGGCGAACAGTCCGCGCGTGTGTACGTGGCCTAACAAGCAGAATTTGATATACCATGCACTAACTTCTTTAAATTCTTACAGCTGCGACATGCCCTACAAGTGAAGTCAAGGCAAGCACCAATTAGACTGACCGATCACACATTAATACAGGGGATCCTAATGGAGAATAAAAAAAAAGGTATGATCTCTAGATATTATAGCATTATCCTCAACGCAACGCAGGATCCCTTCAGTCTGCCGCATTGGTGTAAATGGGAGGAGGATGTGGGGGCCATGAATGGGGAGACGCTGAATCTTTGCCTTGCCTTTGACCCCTGGTCTCAGTATCCGCTTCTCAAAAACTGTCTCACCTGTACCTGCTGCACCGGGCATATAGGCCACCTGTGTGTGTGAGGGATCATGGTGACCTCATACACATGCTCTGGAAATGTCCCAAACCGCTATTGGAAGGAAGTTCTTCACATAATATCCCAGGTTTATACTATTATTATTCCACAAAACCCTAAGGTATATATGCTGGGTGCCCTGGATGAGGAGACACTAACTCCATCAGCCTATACAGCGGTCCTGCATCTTCTGTATGTTGCACGTAAGCTGATTGCACAATTTTGGATAACCCCCAGGGTTCCCATCAGGCGACAATAGGTTGAACAGGTAAACAAACTACTAATAAGAGAAAAACTAACATATCAGCATAGAAACGCATCACGCACATTTTATGTAATGTGGCAGGCTTGGTTGCATGTCCCTGGGTTGGCACCACACTAATTGATCAAAGACAGACACCTACAAGGATAGGGGTCAAAAGGTGCTACATTATTGTCTGAGAAGACCTTATGTAGCATGTAACCCTAAGTGGTATTGGTGACCTTGGTGGGTCGTGAAGAACGTTTGGGAACTACGTGTCCTCAGGGCCCTGAGGGCATGTAGAGTCAGTTATGACCATTCATTTTTTATTTTTATTTTATTATTTCTTCTTTGAGTTGGTTCCTTCTTACTCAGTTTATTTTTCTATTCTTTTCATATGTGTCATTGTATGTCATTTATGATGATTGAACCACATACAGATTGTATACATTATACTGTTTGACAACACAATATGCAATAACAATTATTTTACTTCTTCTCCTGCAATATCTTTTTTTTTTATCACAATAAAGTTTATTAAAGAAAATGAGGTACAAACATAGGGATAAAAGCATTACATAGAATGTATAATTAAAAAGAAAAGGGGAAGGTAAGTTATAGGCAATATAGGCATCAATATCTGTTGAAATAAATCTTATAGGAGAGTCTTATGAATAAAAGCAATATCTTGAATGACATGTATTTTGCACTATGAAAAACAAAATAAAATTTGTTTCTGATTTTTTTTTAAAAGTATTGAGTTTGTGGGATTGTTTTAGGGGTTATTACATGAGGTATTATCGGTGACCCCCATGGACCACCATTATTGCTGGTTGTGAAATAAGGAACTGTATTCTTAAAGATTTCTAGAGTGCGTGAAACAATAGTCTTCCTGTTGTTATGACCTCGATAAGAACTGACAAATGAATGCCTGCATCCTACACAATATACCACTTCACGCTGTGTTATTCTATGGCTCTGGACAGAAAGAAAAGACATTTTCTTTACATTGATTGCAATTAATACTTAATTTATTAATACTTAATATTTAAGTAGAAATTAACCTTCCCCTGAGTGCAGGGTGGTTGGTATGGACAAGAACAGGGAAATTTAAGCAGTGTGAAGTCTGTCTGCATATGTATGAGGAGTGTATTGTCACCCCACCACAGAGGTGTCTTCACAGCTCCCACATTTAGCCAGCAAGTTAATTATAGCAGAGAAATCAGGCTTCCTCTCCAGTCCTGCACTCCCCTGGGAAAAAAGATCCCCTCCCCTATTTGGTTATAATGACACATTTTTTTCCTGTTAACCTGCAACAAAAGGGATAAGTCAGTAAAATCTCTACCTCGTTTGCCTCTAGTCCAACTTAAATGTAAATTGATTTTCTCTATCCAGATCTAATTATGAAAAATTGGAAACATATGCTATTAGAAAATAGCAAACGGAGACCCTGCTAGACATTTAAACATGCCTAGACATATGTTTATTATATTTCTGCGGGGAAATATCCCCTGTTAATTCAGACATGATTTGATTTGAAACTCCTGGCAAACAGCAAAATGTGCATCTTAAATACTAATAAATGTTTCTTGTTTATTTGTAAATCTGTACAGCAAGTCTTGTGATTTACACACATTTTCAACACTGCTTAACCAAATAGGTGAGAGACATCAAGGTCATTAATACCTAACTGACACATGTTGGTTAACTTAGGCCTCCTTCATATAGGCGATTACATGCATACAGCAGATTCCTGCGACAAGAATCATCTCGTGACTGGGATGATAGTTGGATGCTGTTGGAATACAGAACTGTATTTTGTGCAACAACTACTGTACATCAATGTTTAGTAGAGATATCAATCAATAGATTGGCAGTGTTTATACCTTTGCAGCTGCATCTATGGTATGCTCTATGTCATTTTCCATGAATACAGTTCATGTTCCCTGTCTGCAGTTAAAGCGGTAGTAAAAAAAAAACAAAAAAAACCTGCAAGACAATAGCATAATGCGCTAGTATGCATCGCATACTAGCACATTTTGAAATACTTTTGAACTAAGTCCTGCAATGACGCCCCATCACCGCTGAGGGAGCTGACATGTTCCCTTAATGTTTCTCTCGGGATCACTGGCCCTGGCGCTGTCAGTGGCCCCCCGTTCCGGCAAGTTCCGGCAGAATACGCCGGACCTGCAGAGCACATGCGCTGCTGAGATAAGGGGCTGCATGCAGGGTCATTGTCTCCTAAACCAATGGTCATCAACCCTCTCCTCAGGGCCCACTAACAGGCCAGGTTTTATGTATTACCTTGGGGAGATCCAGACTAGAATACTGCAAATCAATGAGCAGCAAATTATATCACCTGTGATGTATTTCAGTTATCTTGAAAACCTGGCCTGTTAGTGGGCCCTCAGGACAGGGTTGATGACCACTGTCCTAAACCATGTAGGTTTGAGAGATATTCTTTTACCTACAGATAAGCCTTATTATAGGCTTAACTGTAGGTAAGAATCACCAAGCAGGGTATACAACTCCTTTAAAGCGGGAGTCCACTGGGACTCCGCGTTTTTTTTTTTTTTTTTTTAAAAGCCAGCAGCTACAAATACTGCAGCTGCTGACTTTTAAATAGTGACACTTACCTGTCCAGCGCGCCCGCGATGTCGGCACCCGAAGCCGATCGCTCGCTCGGCTGCCGGGTCCCGCCGCCATCTTGGGTATGGGAATCAGGAAATGGAGCCTTTCGGCTTCATTTCCCGGTTCCCTACTGCGCATGCGCGAGCCGCGCGGCGCAATCCGGACGGTCCCCGCTGCCTCTGGGAGCTGTGTGTTTCCCAGCAGGCAGCGGGGCACTTGCTGAAGGGGGCGGGCGCTTGTGGAACGGGGGCGTAACCTACGCTCGTTCCGCAGAGAGCTAGCCCGGAAGTGGGTGCAGTTACCTGGATTATCCAGGTAACTGCACCCCCCTCCCCCCTGAAAGGTGCCGATTGTGGCGCCGGAGGGGGGGGGATTCCGATGAGCGGAGGTCCATTTTAGGGTGGACCTCCGCTTTAAGCAGAAAAGCCCATGTGGACTGTGCACTGTCTGTTCTGGAGGGCTATGTACAACATTTCTAACAGGTTACGAGTCCAAAAAAAAATATTATATTTGGGTCCAGGCATAGCCCAGACACCCACCCAGAGAAAATCTGAGAACTCAGTCATAGCCAGCTATAGCAAAAACAAAAGTGCAAGATACAGCAACAGAAATAAAAGTGTTTTCATTTGCAAATCTGACAAACCAGAACTACCAGTCTTTAAAATTCAAGATGAAAATGCTGCCAATAAGAAAAAGTATTTGGAAATGTAATATGTATAAATGTATAAATGAAGTTAGGCCAGAACAGCCTTCATATAAGTGGATGAACAAAGACCAAAAACATCTGAGCATAATCTCTCTTAGCGTAGAAGATGACCAAATCATACATATATCTAAGTGTGAAACTGCTAAAGAAATGTGGGAAGGATTATAAAAGGTGCATGAAAGACCTAATCTCACCAATAAACTGTATTTGATTAGACAGCTATACCAAACCAAGTTGATCAAAAGCCAGGATATGCAGGATTACATAAGGCACATCTTGGAAATGGTTGAACACCTGAGAGGTATAGGAGAATAAAGACAAGATTTTCATGTTGCGGCACTATTACTCAGAGGCTTACCAGAAAGTTATGAAATGCTTATGTGTTAAGGGCAAGCTTGTAGATGAATACAAACATTAAACAGAAAGCATTAGTAGTGACTTTAAAGATGAGAAATAGGAATAAAAACAGTGACCTACAACAAGAAATATGTGAATGTTTTGTGTGCAGGAAATGTAAAGGGTAATTTAAAAGCAGATTGCAGAATCTGGAAATCTAGAATGCATAAAACAGTTTATTATACACCACTGTGGGTGCACATGCATAGTTCCAATTGGTCCTGCCCCTTGCCCTCTTCTTCCCCAGCCAGCAAAATATAAATTCTGGCTGTTTGTTTATGCATCGGTTGCTAGACAAAGCGGTGGAGCCCCTGAAATGCATATCAGCCCCGTCCATCCCCGACATCACAGGTTGGATTTGACAGCTGCACTCTCTACCCTAGCTGTCTTGCCCACCAATCCCTGGCTGTGCTGGATGTTCACACTTCTGCAGGTCCTGCTCGGCTGTTAGCATATAATGGAGTAATGCAAAGCCTCTGTACACTAGGACTGCAGGACAAAGGTGAAAATGTGAGTGTCATACAGGAAATGACACCTGCACGGTACCTAAAAGAACCTTATAAATGCATTGTAGTTATTAGTAACTGGGGTCATCATTGTTGAAAGATTTGCCCTGCTTAAAGGGGTTTTAAAGCGTGAAGGGTTTTCACCTTCATGCAGTCTATGTATGAAGGTAAAAAACCTTGCAGCTCCCCCCTTAGCCTCCCCTAATACTTACCTGAGCCCGATCTCGATCCAGCGATGTGCACGAGACCCGAGACTCTCCTGGTTCTCTCCCTCCTGATTGGCTAAAATGCAGCAGCAGAAGCCATTGGCACCTGCTGCTGTCAATCACAGCCAGAGTGGGGGCGGGGCTGAGCCACACTCTCTGTATCTTTTTGAATCTGGCTCGGAAGCAAGCACGCACAAGTGCCACCATAGGAAAATAGCTTGCTATGGGGGGCACTCAGCAAGGAGGAGGGGCCAGAGTGGCAGCGGGGGGGGGGGGGGTACGCAGAATTGGAGGATCGGGACTGCTCTGTGCAAAACCACAGAGCAGGTAGGTATGATATGTTTCTTGTTTTTTGTAATAAAATATTTTCCTTTACAATCATTATCTAGTATGAAATGTAAGCCATAAAAGATACTGAAGAATATTTCTTCCTTTGATATTGACCCCTCTTACTTCAGTGTAACATTTACTGGTAAATCTAATTCCTTCCAGTCTCCTTCTACTCACAGATGTCATTTTTTGGATATTTATCCGTCTTTATCCTAATCTGAGCTGTATGATTTAGTGGTAGCTAATTTAGAAGGATATGAGACAATGTGGTGTACATTCAGAGCACTCTGCATGCTGCATTCCCTGTTTTTTGTCAGCATATGAAGAATTGTACTCAGTGATGAGTCAGATGAGAATGTTACTTATTAGAACAATGTACCTGATAAAGACATGGTACTTTCCCAGAGCAAGCTGATTTATTTAATAACAAAAAATAAAAAAAATATGGAAGCTGTCTCTGCTGATCTCACCTCTGATAATACTAATTGTCTGGCCTCCCTACATTCACTGTGCCATTTTGAAGCATTGCGGGCGGCAGATACATCTGACTGTATGATTGCTGCTGTCTGAGCCTGCAGAGACCAGCCTGGGGTGAGTGAGCTCTACACTACCACTGGACTCTCCCCATCTAGAACTTAGGGACAACTAATCTCTGAAGTAAGGGGGCACTCATCCAGGTTCTGACATAATGGGGCACTCTGCCAGATTCTGACATAAGGGGGGCACTCTGCCAGGTTCTGACATAAGGGGGCACTCCGCCAGGTTCTGACATAAGGGGCCACTGCGCCAGGTGCTGACATAAGGGGGCACTCCGCCAGGTACTGACATAAGGGGGCACTGCGCCAGGTGCTGACATAAGGGAACACTCTGCCAGGTGCTGACATAAGGGGGCACTCCCCCAGGTACTGACATAAGGGGGCACTCCACCAGGTGCTGACATAAGGGGGCACTCCGCCAGGTACTGACATAAGGGGGCACTGCGCCAGGTGCTGACATAAGGGAACACTCTGCCAGGTGCTGACATAAGGGGGCACTCTGCCAGATACTGACATAAGGGGGCACACCACCAGGTGCTGACATAAGGGGACACTGTGGCATATTCTGATGTAAGGGGACACTGTGCCGTATTCTGATGCAAGGGGGCACTGTGTTGTATTCTGATGTAAGGGGACACTGTGCCGTATTCTGATGTAAGGGGACACTGTGCCGTATTCTGATGTAAAGTTATGCACTTAGGGGCTAAGAATATGCATGCATCATACATCTTAGGGGGAGTACAACTGGGGGGATCCATAGTGGAGAAGGATCTGGGGGTTTTGGTAGATCATAAGCTCAATAATAGCATGCAATGCCAAGCTGCGGTTTCCAAAGCGAGCAAAGTCCTTTCCTGTATTAAGAGAGGTATTGACTCCAGAGAGAGAGATATCATTTTGCCCCTGTACAAATCATTAGTAAGACCTCATCTGGAATATGCAGTTCAGTTTTGGGCACCAGTTCTCAAAAAGGATATGGGGGAACTGGAGAAAGTGCAGAGAAGGGCAACCAAACTGATAAGAGGCATGGAGGAACTCAGCTATGAGGAAAGATTAGAGGAACTGGATTTATTCACTCTTGATAAGAGGAGATTAAGGGGGGATATGATCAACATGTACAAATATATAAGTGGTCTATATAGTGAACTTGGTGTTGAGTTATTCACTTTACAGTCAACAAAGAGGACAAGGGGGCACTCTTTACGTCTAGAGGAAAAGAGATTTCATCTTCAAATACGAAAAAGGTTTCTTCACAGTAAGAGCTGTGAAAATGTGGAATAGACTCACTGCAGAGGGGGTTCTAGCCAGCTCAGTGGATTGCTTTAAGAAAGGCCTGGATTATTTCCTAAGTGTACATAATATAACTGGGTATTAACATTTATAGGTAAAGTTGATCCGGGGAAAAACCGATTGCCTCTCAGGGGATCAGGAAGGAATTTTTTCCCCTGCTTTAGCAAATTGGATCATACACTACTGTTTTTTTTTTGCCTTCCTCTGGATGAACTGTGGGTATAGAATTGGGTATATGGGATTGTATGATATTATTATACATATATATATATATATATATATATATATATATATATATATATATATATATATATATATTTTTTTTTTTTTTGCTTTTTTTTGTGGTTGAACTGGATGGACTTGTGTCTTTTTTCAACCTAACTATGTAACTATGTAAGGGAGCACTGTGTTGTTTTCTGATGTAAGGGGACACTGTGCCATATTCTGATGTAAGGGGGCACTGTGCCATATTCTGATGTAAGGGGGCACTGTGTTATTTTCTGATGTAAGGGGGCACTGTGCCGTATTCTGATGTAAGGGGGTTACTGTGCCGTATTCTGATGTAAGGGGGCACTGTGTTATTTTCTGATGTAAGGGGGCACTGTGCCGTATTCTGATGTAAGCGGGCACTTTGCCGTATTCTGACATCAGGGGGGCACTGTGCTGTATTCTGATATAAGGGGGCACTATGCTGTATCCTGACATCAGGGGGGCACTGTGCTGTATTCTGATGATAGGGGGCACTGTGCTATATTCTGATGTAAGGGGGCACTGTGCCGTATTCTGATATAAGGAGGCACTGTGTCATATTCTGATGTAAGGGGGCACTGTGCTGTATTCTGACATCGGGGACAATGTGTTGAATTCTGATGTAAGGGGGCACTCCCGCTCTTTCTTTCTATCTTTGGTGCTATTCCTCACCTGCCCTCTGTACTGTGCTCACTTACCCTCACACTGTACTGTACCCTCCTGCCCCCTGTATTGTGCCCACTTACCCTCCCATTGTACTGTGCCCTCCTGCCCCTGTACTGTGCCCACTTACCCTCCCACTGTTCTGTGCCCTCCAGCGCCTCCCTGTATTGCACCCTCCTTATACAGTTAACTTGTACCGCTTAAATTATTTTTCCAATTATGGGCTTGAGTGGGGCCTCATGTCTAAGCTTTGCCCAAGGCCTCACAAAGCCTAGAGCCACGTCTGCCTCTAGCGCTATTCACATGGTTAACAATGTCAGACTTCTACATGCAAGTCATTTACTTGCAGTATACAAAACAGAAAATGCATGTCTTTTTCATATATTTATTTTGTAGTGAATGCATGTAACTGATATAGAACACCCCTAAGGAGCCGCAAGTAAACTGGGATCCCCCACCCTGCACAGCCAGGCACACTAAAGTTGCACTCTTGAGGCAGAGAACAGTCCGTGACTTAGTTTTTTTGTTATTTATTGAGGGTAATAAATTAGATAGGGATGGGAGGTTATTGGATGCCCATTGACTTCAACAACATCTTTAGGGACAACTCCTCCTATATACAGTCTCTATATACAGCTCCACTTCTTCCTCCAGCGTTCACTTGCTTGCAGAATCCGGCTGGATCACGTAAAGATCTGACAGGTCCTTAGTCAGACTTAAAGCATTGGCTCATTACAGGCAGGAACCCGAAGATCCTTGTATGTATAGCAAAAAAACAGTGTGCAGCTTGTCTCACTCCTGTGGCTACTGATCCCAGCACAACCTCTTCAGGCACTGCCAACCTGCCTGGCTGCAGCTGCCCCTTTCACTAGCCCTCCAGGCTAACTTCTCCCCACAGTCCTTCAGACTGACACTCACCAGCCCACTCGGCTTACTCTCAGGGGATCTCCCAGTAGTGCTGACTTGCTCCTGCTGTCCTCTCTCCTTGCCTCCAGAAAGGGCTTCCTCTGTGTATTTTGCCAGGATCCTTTCAGCATCTGAGCCTCAGGCCAAGTTCACCCCCCCCCCCCCCCCCCCGGCTAGGGGGCACACTCAAGGGCCACTGACAGCCTCCTCAGCACTCCATCTCCATCTTCCACCCGACTGTCCCTGCTGTCATGACTCATGGCCATTTATAAGGTAGCCTGCCCCCTGCCAGCCCTTTTACTGGGGATTGGCTGAGGTCCTCATAAATATTCCAAGCAGCTTCTACTAACATCCACCCACTATGTCCAGAACATTCTCCAATGTCCCAGAAAACAGGGGGAGACACCAGATAGGCTAATAGGATGAGTCATCCAGCCCTGAGTCACTGAAACCTGACCCAAATTTACTGCTCAGGCTTAACCCTGAGCTAAATTAAATTTACCTACACTAACAGCTGTAAACTAAAAACCTACACGAATAACCCTAACACATTAGAGGGTGTTACACTGATGTAGATTGATGAAGTAAAAGTAATATCTAATATCTAAAAGCCCAACTGCCTTGGCATCCTTCAACCCAAAAAGAGTAGCCACACTGGGCAAATGAGTGGTGAGTCTGTGGGAACAGTGCCAAAGAGGTGATGAATGTTGCAGTGCAAGTTGCGATGTTTCATTTTAACAAAGGCTGACCAATGGTTTTTGTATTTAAAATAGATGGATATGGGCCTTAGAGCATATAAGCAAGCATTCAGGAAATCAGAAATCACCTCCATGATTTTTTTTATAGTTCTTGCTATTGAAAGGCATCTGATTAGTTGTCACTGGTTATTGCGCACCAAAGACCAAAGAGTGTGTAGCAGCACATGCTAAATTAGCATAACTATTTGGTATTATTGTTGTAAAATCGACAGCATATAAAAGTATTACTATGTTTTATATTACAGTACAGTTGCAGGAACTTTGCTTTCTAAATTAACATAGCACCCTGAATGAGACCGATGCCATGAATAGCCGCAGGAGAAGCACACCTGTGGTGACCACAGTTTCTAATTAACACATATACTCATTGTATCTCAACTGGCCCTGTAACATAATCTCAATGAAAATCTACAGAAATTCAAAAAGTCATACTGCTGGAGGCACGGGAATACCTTGCTTTGAAATCTGCCAAAGACAAATGACTCCAGATGGGTGTGCATTTATAATCTAACCATACTAAGGCACCAGGAACTGCTCAGGTGAACTTTCCTGTTTATGTCAATGGAGAGGAAGGGGAAAGGGTGAAGAGTACTAGCGTACGCTAGCAGCACCAGTTATCACCAGGGCTTGGTTCATCAAACAATGGCCAGCCTGATTGGTTGGAGGCCTCCTACACGTTTGAGATTATTCTCCATTTGCCAGAAAATGTCTGCATTGGGTGACAATTATTTACAGGTCCATGACATCTGTTATTAATAAATACGGAGTTAATGGCCTCACTGTGTTATAACCATTAGTGATGGAACATGCATTCCACTAATTCCAACGATCTTAAAGCAACCTTTCATGAGAGAAAGGTAGGGGCTGCCACTGCTCACTTGGTTGCTTGGAAGTAATCTCTGACTTCAACACTGGAACACCAGGAAGAAACAAGTAGATCATTTAATCAAGTCAAAGCATATATCGCCAGCACACCATGGAGCTTCAAAATAGCATCCAAAAATGTATAAATATGCTCACACAGCTGTAAATTTTGCTGTTTCAGGGGCCATGGAGGATCCCTTCCTCAAACATGTGATGCAGTGTGTGCTGGCAATATATGCTCTGACTTGTTCTGATAATGGTTCCCATCTACGTGTGCAAAGGGAATATTCTACTTGACAATCAAAACGTCTGATTTGAATACTTCTTTTGGTTAGTATCTTAGAAAACATTAAGCCAGACATTTACAGTGGTGTGAAAAAGTGTTTGCCCCCTTCCTCATTTCCTGTTCCTTTGCATGTTCCTTTGCTTTATAACCCTTTCCAGACTGATAGATCTCAATTACTTTCTTTCTAAATTGTTCCTGAATTTCTTTGGGTCTCGGCATGATGTGTAGCTTTTAAGGATCTTCTGGTGGACCTTACTGTGTCAAGCAGCTCCTATTTAAGTGATGCCTTGATTGTGAACAGGTGTGGCAATAATCAGGCCTGGGTGTGGCTAGAGAAATTGAACTCAGGTGTGGACAACCACAGTTATAGTATGTTTTAACAAGGGGGGCAATCACTTTTTCACACAGGGCCATGATGGTTTGGATTTTTTTTCACCTTTAGGCCGGGTTCACACCGCTGCGATGCGGGAACGCCGCGAATCCGCGGCGTTTTCCCGCATCGCATTACTCCCGCCGGCAGTTCACACTGCCCTATGCGGACGGCTGGGAGTGTCAATGATATGTTAATGACACCCCTAGATCCGTCCGCATATCGCAGTGCGATCTGCCGACTCGCACAGGAATCGGATCGCATGGTGTGAACCCCCATGCGATCCGATTCTGTTGCGGACCAAAAAAAGGGTCCCGTGCGAGTTTGCTGCGGGACCGATGCGAATTCAGCCATACTATCTGTATGGCTGTACTCGCATCGCTACGGAGATCGGATGTGATTTGCGGTGCGAATCACATCCGGATCTCCCCCCGCAGCAGTGTGAACCCAGCCTTAATAATAAACACCTTCATTTACAAATTGCATTTTGTGTTTACTTGTGTTGTCCTTGACTATTGTTTAAATTGGTTTGATGTTCCGAAACACTTAAAGAGGAGCTGCACAAAAAAAAAAATATTAAAAGCCAGCAGCTACTAATATTGCAGCTGCTGACTTTTAATAATATCACACTTACCTGTCCCAGGTTCCAGCGATGTCGGCGGCAGATGACGAGCGATCCTCTGTCAGGGAATCGGGAAGTGAAGCAAGAGGGCTTCACTGCCCGGTTCCCTACTGCGCATGCGCGAGTCGCGCTGCGCTGGTTCCCCGCTGTGTCTCTGGGAACTGTGTGTTTCCCAGAACACAACGGGGGGGCGGAGCCATGCGGCGGTGGGCGGAGCCATGCGGCGGTCTGGCCGGAAGTGGGTGCAGTTACCTGGATTATCCAGGTAACTGCACCCCCCTCCCCCCCCGAAAGGTGCCGATTGTGGCACCGGAGGGGGGGAGGGATAATACTAGCGGAACTTCCCCTTTAGGGTGAAGAACCGCTTTAAGTGTGACAAACATGCAAAGAAACAGGAAATGAGGAAGGGGGCAAACACTTTTTCACACCACTGTAGCATGGCAGTCAGTCAACTATCATTAACAAAGTGAAATCAGATATGACCGCACCTGTATGGCCTTAAAGCAGGGTGGGCATAGTATTCAGGAATTTCATGTGTCCATTACTATTACACTGGATTCTATTTTTTATGTACAGTGCCTTGAAAAAGTATTCATACCCATTCAAATTTTCCACATTGTGTCATGTTACAACCAAAAAACGTAAATGTATTTTATTAGGATTTTATGTGATAGACCAACACAAAGTGGCACATAATTGTGAAGTGGAAGGAAAATTATAAATGGTTTTCAACATTTTTTTACAAATAAATATCTTAAAAGTTTGGCATACATTTTGTATTTAGGCCCCCTTACTCTGATACCCTTAACTAAAGTCTAGTGGAACTAACTGCCTTCAGAAGGCACTTCGAAAATAGAGTCCACCTGTGTGTAATTTAATCTTAGTATAAATACAGCTGTTCTGTGAAGCTCTCAGAGGTTTGTTAGGGAACTTTAGTGAACAAACAGCATCATGAAGGACAAAGAACACACCAGACAGCTTAGTTATAAAGTTGTGGAGATGTTTAAAGCAGGGTTAGGTTATAAAAAAATATTGCAAGCTTTGAACATCTCACGGAGCACTGTTCAATCCATCATTGGAAAATGGAAAGAGTATGGCACAACTGCAAACCTACCAAGACATGGCCGTCCACCTAAACTTATAGGCGGGGCAAGGAGAGCATTATTTAGAGAAGAGGCCAAGAGGAGCTGCAGAGATCCACAGCTCAGGTGGGAGAATCTGTCCACAGGACAACTATTAGTCCTGCACTCCACAAATCTGGCATTTATGGAAGAGTAGCAAGAAGAAAACTATTGTTGAAAGAAACATTGGGAAGGTGGAAATATGTGGACAGTTGCTGACACTGACCAACATATATAACCACCTAAATCTCAGTACTGATACAATAACACGTACATAAAATAAAAATCTGAATTTTAATACATATAAAACATACAAACATACAGATTGTTCATTATAAAAACTAATAATACACCACAAAAAACTAGCGACTAGCGACAATTGTTTATTGAAGTGTAGTATAAATAAACCGCTTCTTCAGGTCTGTAGAGCAGATAATGCAGTAAAGATATACAGTATACATACAAGGCAAAATTCAGCTTAAAGTGGGGTACCCCCTTAAAAAAAAGGGGAAGTGATGTCACCTGCCTGGGCAAGGAAGAAGGCAGACTACGAGGGACCCCCTAGCAACAGGTATTTAGAGGTGAGTAAAAAAAATTTTGTTTTTGCCAATTATTTTTTTTTTCTTTTTTTTAAGAATTTTAAGCAACTTTTTATTTTTTGGTGGCAACACCACTTTAAGTAGAAAAAATTACGGACAATATTGAGAAAGGAAAACCTGCTCACCCAACTGGACCAACTTGAGCAGCAACAGGACCCAAAACAGTTCCCCCCGCGGCAGACAAGGGGGATTGTAGTGACAGTCTCCGATTAACAGGTAATAATGCATACTGTGGTAGTTGGAACAATCATTAATTCACGACTGGACTACGCAAACTCGCTTTACATAGGATTACCACAATATCAACTTGCGCGATTACAACTGATCCAAAACACGGCGGCGAGGCTGATAACAGGAAAAAAACCCTGGGAATCCATTTCTCCTTCACTGAGGAGCTTACATTGGCTAACCGTAAAAAATCGGATCACGTTCAAGACCCTTTGCCTCACCCACAAATGCGTGCATAGAGAAGCTCCGCAAAACCTAATGGAGAAAATAAATCATTACACACCAAACCGCAGTCTTCGATCAGCCAACAAAAACCTCCTCCTCGTGCCCAAAGCCCGGTATAAATCCAAGGGTGATCGGAGATTCGCTGTCCAAGGGCCTCGGCTATGGAATGCTCTACCAATCAACATCCGCCTGGAAGAAAATCACCTGGCTTTTAGGAAAAAACTCAAGACCTTTTAGCAGATGATCAAAGCTTGCCACAGCGCCTAGAGGCGATTCAGTTTGCATTGTGCGCTATATAAGTATTTCATTCATTCATTCATTCATTAGGAGATGATGTTATGTAAAGCAAATATTACAGTAGTGGAGGAAAACCAGGTAGTGCCGCCATGTGACCGAAAGGGAGGGGGAAAAAATGGAGAAGAAGAGGGGAAGGAAGAGAAACAAGGGAAGGGGGAGGAAAGGGGGGGGAGAGGGAGAGAAGAGGGGGGCGGGAGAATGTCACTACAATCCCCCTTGTCCACTGGTGCTTGTAAGGATTTTGTTTCATTGTAAATTAATCTCACTTAAAATTGGGTCCCAGTTTTATGAGTGTAGCCACACAGATCTGGTAATCTCTGCCATTGAATCCTGACACCAGGATCTTGTAAAACAGCCAGGAGCAGCTGTGCCCATTAAACTTCCTCCAGATGTCTTCTAGTGCAGTTTTGCAGACTGAATCCCTCAGCTGAAGTCTCAGGGTGTTGAAGATAACCTTAAGTGAAGGCAACCAGTTCTGCCACAGCTGGGACTTCGATGAACAGCAACTGAATTTAGTAGAACTTTCTGCGGTTCCCGTCAACAAGAAGAATTTGCTGTTCAGCCCCCTACTGGGCCACCCCCAAGAGGTTGGCTGGTACTCAATAAATATTAACCTACTTATTTGACTCTCCCCTCCCTATGTTTCAGAAGCTTCTAGAAAGCAGGGGGGGATAGTCAAATCTGCAGCCTGTGAGACCCAGAACAGCCTAAAGAAATCAGCAGCCACTTTAATGACTACAGAGTATCCAAAAATAACTAAATTTACCTATTACCCTAGCAGTCTATCTGGGAGGGTGCTATAATTATATACAGTGCCTTGCAAAAGTATTCACCCCCTTGGCATTTTTTCGTGTTTTGTTGCCTCACAACCTGGAATTAACATGGATTGTTTGAGGATTTCATTTACAGAACATGTCCACAACTTTGTTTTTTTTTTATTGTGAAGCAAACAACAAATAGGACAAAATAACAGAAAAAGTAAATGTGCATAACTATTAACCCCCCAAAGTCAATACTTTGTAGAGCCACCTTTTGCGGGTATCACAGCTCCAAGTCGCTTTGGATGTCTCTATGAGCTTGCCAAATCTTACCATTGGGATTTTTGGCCATTCCTCCTTGCAAAACTGCTCCAGCTCCTTCAAGTTGGATGGTTTGCGCTTGTAAACAGCAATCTTTAAGTCTGACCACAGATTTTCTATTGGAATGAGGTCTGGTTTTTGACTAGGCCATTCCAACACATTTACATGTTTCCCCTTAAACTACTCAAGTGTTGCTTTAGCAGTGTGTTTGGGGTCATTGTCCTGATGGAAGGTGAACCTCCATCCTAGCCTCAAATCACACACAGAGTGGTACAGGTTTTTCTTAAGAATATCCCTGTATTTAGCACCATTCATCTTTCCCTCAACACCCATTTCCCAGTCCCGACTGCTGAAAAACATCCCTACAGCATGATGCTGCCACCACCATGTTTCACTGTGGGGATGGTGTTCTTTGGGTGATGTGATGTGTTGGGTTTGCGCCAGACATAGCATTTTCTTTGATGGCCAAAAATTTTTATTTTAGTATCATCAGACCAGAGCACCTTCCTCCATACAATTTAGGAGTCTCCCACATGCCTTTTTGCAAACTCAAAACGTGCCATTTTGTTCTTTGCTGAAAGTAATGGCTTTCTTCTGGCCACTCTGCCATAAAGCCCAACTCTATGGAGCGTACGGCTTATTGTTGTCCTATGTACAGATACTTCAGTCTCTGCTGTGGAACTCTGCAGCTCCTCCAGGGTTATCTTAGGTCTCTGTGCTGCCTCTCTGATTAATGCCCTCCTTGCACGGTCCATGAGTTTTGGTGTGCGGCTGTCTCTTGGCAGGTTTGCTGTTGTGCCATGTTCTTTCCATTTTGCTATGATAGATTTGATGGTGCTCCTATGGGTCCTATGGATATAACCTAACCTAACCCTGACTTGTACTTCTCAACAACATTGTCCCTTACTTGTTTGGAGAGTTCCTTGGTCTTCATGGCAGTGTTTAGTTAGTGGTGCCTGTTGCAGCCTCTGGGGCCTTTCAAAAAGGTGTGTATATGTAATGACAGATCATGTGACACTTCATCAGAGCTTTTTATAGGCTTCATAACAAAGGGGGTGAATACATACGCACATGCCAATTATCAGTTCTTATTTCTGAAAAATAGTTTTATGTATATATTTTTCTAATTTTACTTCACCAACTTAGACTATTGTGTTCTGATCCATCACATATAATTCAGATTAAAAAAACATTGAACTAAAGGCTGTAATGTAACAAAATAGGTAAAAAAGCCAAGGGAGTGAATACTTTTCCAAGGCACTGTATTAAAAGATGTAAACAGCTCTACCATTATATTTTTGTTTAGACAATGATTTGAAGTTACATGAGCCACTTGCTTTAAAATGTCCTACAATCGGTATGTTTTGCTGGACTGTAACAATGGGAGGAAAGAGAAGTGCCTGTAATGTTGTAGCAGTCCGTTTATTTTTCTAGTTCAGAGAGCATGTATCTGATTAGTTTGTGTGTAGGATGCTCCTGTGCAGAGAAGTCGGTAAGGCATTTTTTCAATGCATTGTTGTCTTCCACATATGAGCCTACTTAACGCTGGTGTCACCTAACATTGTCAAAAAATCTTTCCTGGTTATCCTGACATCTGCAAATTTTCCCTAGGCACACTGATTGCCTATATTTTCTGCCAAAACCCTGTTCGCACCATCTCATTTATACAAGTAGTCTGTTCTCCGAGGTTGTAGCCAGGTTACTTCTCATGATGTTACCAATCATGTCATTCTTCCCCTGAACAGGCATATTTCTGGTCATTAACCTAATCTAGAAAACATCCCACCCAGCATACCTCAACATTTGACTGAAGACATCTGGAGTATGGCATTAATCAAGTCTATGAGGTGCAGCTAGCACTCAGGAAGATTTTGGCCTGAAAGGATAGAAGTGGAGGAAGACTAATGCTGCGTACACATGACCAGACTTTTTGACGGACTAGGTCCGACGGTCTTCCCGATGGACTTTTGGCGGAGGTTCAACGGACTTTCTGAACTAATGGACTTGGCCACACACAAATGGACTAAGTCCGTTCGAAAGTCTGTTAGTTTTGAACGTGATGACGTAAACGGGACTAAACAAGGAAGTTCAATAGCCAGTAGCCAATAGCTGTCCTTGCGTCGTATTTGGTCCGTCAGACTAGCACACAGACGAACGGTTTTCCCGATTTTTAGTCTGTCGGAATTGAGTCCGTTGGATAGATTTGAAACATGTTCTATTTCTAAGTTCGTCTAATTTTTTTCCCAAAAAACGATCGGACTAGCCTACACACGATCGGATTGTCCGACGGACGGATCCCGTCGGACCTAGTCTGTCAGAAAGTGCGGTCGTTTGTACGCGGCATAAGTTACCATTCTGAGGAAAGTGAGCACCTGGATAAGAGTTTCTAGGTTACTTTATGTTATGGGGCTAAGAAGGGTGGACTACAGGATTGCACTGTTGACTCTTTACAACCAAACTATGCCACTGACTGCAGCTGTTCATATTAGGGTTGCATGATACCATTTTTTTTAAGACAGAGTACAAGTACCGATACTTTTTTCTCAAGTACTCGCCGATAAAAGTTACCGATACCTATTTTCATGTGACAGTTTTTTTTAAGGATCGTTCACACCATACATGCATGAAAGTTGATGGGAAAACAGCACAGATTTTACTTGCAGAGACATCAGTTTCACATCAGTCTTCCTGGGCATTTCAGTGAGTTTTTACAGCCTCTTCACATTTGTGCAGGGAGGCTGCAATGTGATTTGAAAAACTCCTGTGCGATTTCAGTCTGGTTCAGGTGCGATTTCTAATCTCATACACTACAATTCACATTGGAATAGCACCTGAACTGCTGAACAAATTCGATTCAGACCGCATAAATGTGAACTAAGTCTCAAGGTATCAGTTTTAGTATCGGAGCATTTGCACGAGTACAAGTACTCGTGCAAATTCTTAATATCGACATTGATACTGGTATCTGTATCGGTGCAACGCTAGTTCATATTGCAGCTGAATCTCTAAAGCAGTGTTTCCCAACCTTTTTACCTTGGAGGAACCCCTGGCAAAAAGTGTGAGATCTCGAGGAACCCCTGAAATAATGTTCACATCTACAGCTCACGGAACATTGGTATGATCAGTGAGCTGCTGATAAAAATTATCTGTAGAGGGGGGCGTGGCCTGGCCGCACACGGAGATGGCCGCTTGAATGCAGAGCTCCGCTCGTCCACAGAGCAACCCTGCAGCATCCAGCGCCAACACACAGCTCTCCCCACCTCACGGAGGGACACTTAACTCCCCACATCCTCAGGGACATGACCCGCGGCAGATCCGAAGCCCACAGAGCGTGGAAACTGAACGATTTTTATATGCAGCCTGCCAGGACCCCTGCCCAAGATGCCACCGACCGGGATGGAGATCCCGCACCACAGGCATTGCAAACAACACCAGCGCTGCCAGAGGAGCCTGTCTCAGATATGGAGGACCTCGGGGACCACCAGCAACAGTCCAATCCCTCTCCAGCAGACAGAGGTAAGAGATCTGCTGTCTCTCCAGCGCACTCCCCCACAAAGCCTCCCCTTGTGAAAAGGCAGAATGGCGCTGAGACCTGTGGTGCCACAGCAGCAGATGAATCCATTGCCTCCCTGG
The DNA here is from genome assembly GCF_037356315.1 of Lithobates pipiens. Taxonomy (NCBI): domain Eukaryota; kingdom Metazoa; phylum Chordata; class Amphibia; order Anura; family Ranidae; genus Lithobates; species Lithobates pipiens. The sequence continues at coordinate 297,080,359 of NW_027507903.1, forward strand.
CCACATACACTACCACAGACAATCCTGCCTCAGAACACATGCTCAAAGCCATGCTGCTCTCCCTGCAAGCTGACATGTAAAGAGAGTACAGGTCATCAATTAACCATTGACGACCATTGACCAAGATGGGCACTCAGAGGCTATACATCAGCTGCGCCTTAAAATCGCTGACCTCGAAGACCGCTCTAGGTGGAATAATATCAAAATCAGGGGAGTACCGGAAGCCATAACACCCCCTGAAATAACCCCATACCTCCACCAACTGTTAAAATCATACCGACATTGACACCGAAAGACCTCCTCATAGACAGAGCTCATAGGATCCATAAGCCACAACAAGAAAAAATTGTTTTTTTGTGCGTTGCGCTGCTGGATTATATATGTCCTGGATGGGGGGAGTGAGGAAGGAAAAAAGAGGGGGTTTTTTATGGGGGAGGGGAAAAAGGTTTGGGGGAAAAAAAACGCTGAAGTTGATAAATTGGTGTGGCGGATTTAGGGATGTCAAGTCTGCTTATCACAGAGTTTTGCAATCCTTGCTCTGTATGTCAGTAAATGCAGCAGAAGTAATGGATAGCTGGCAGGATCACAAATTATAGTCCACAGTTACTGGTTGTGGAAAATAGTCATAGAAAGGGGATGATTTCTTTAGCACAGGCAGGTAGGCAGCATGTTCAAGGATAGAAGGTACCTTGTAAAAGACATATAAACAGAAGAAAAAACAGCGCCAATCTAAGTGCAGTATTGTTGAATCAAAGACATTTAATTTGTGAAGTTATGCACTCACACTCTACCAGAAGGTTTCAGGCACATCATGTATCTAGAGGGCATCGCAGGGCTCTCGAGGAGAAGCGGTAACTCGTTCGGCTGTATCTCTCGTCCGGTGGCGCCGGTGGTTCCCAGCGTCGCACGGCTTGGTGTAACAGCGTCAGGGAGGTCCGTTCGTCCGTTCGTTGTTATGTTGAGGGGCGCACTGCGATGACGTTTCGTTGTGGTTTACGTTGCACGCGTTCGGAGCATGCGTGCTCCTTCATCAGGCATCTGGGTTACTATGTTTGGAGTGGTTTAAATAGGGAAAGGGGGCAGTTCTAATTAGTCGTTTAGGTTCCACCTTATGGGGCGGAGCTGTTCCGACCAAAGCATGGTGTTGATTGCTCATGTGTTGCAGGCTGGTTGTATGTGATTATTGTGTGTGTGTCCATCAATGTATGTGGATACAAGTTGGATAGTGTGGACAAGATGTGGGAAAAAGTGATAAGAGTTGGAACTTTTTTATTTATTTAATTGTTTTAAAAATTGTTTTAAAAAATTATGAAAATACTTGTTAGAAGTATAAAATAGAAGTGGATTTTGCAAGAATTAAAAGAAGGTTGTTAAAAATTGAAAAAATACATAGAAAATACATATAAAGAATATATATATATATATATATATATATAAAAAAGAAATTTTTTATATATAAAAAATATATAAAGAATCAATAAAAATAGAAGTAAAAATAAGGATAAAATTACAATAGGAATAAAAATAACAATAAAAAAAACAATAAAAATAAAAATAAAGATAAAAATAAAAATAAAAATAGAACTAGGAATAAAAATAAAATTAAAATGAAAAAGGGGCAAAAAATTGTTAATTAAATTGCTGAAGGTATATTTCTATGGTGGGTATTATGACATAACATGGTGAGAGACATGTATATTGATAGGATTTGATATTGTGAGAATTTGGTACTGTAAAATACAATAAAATGGTGTTAAAATGAGACGTGGATGTTAGAGCAGAACATACACATACATATATATATATATATATATACATACACATACACACACATACATATATATATATATATATATATATATATATATATATATATATATATACATACACATACATACATACATACGCATGCACACGCACTCGTACGTGTGTGAACCCACTTATAGTGGGATCAGAAAAAGGCGTGTGGATACTGATTTGTGGAGGTGAGGGCGGGGGGGGAAGGGGAGGGGGGAGGGGGGGGTGCGGGGGCGGCTAAGCAATTTTAAGTCTCATTAAAAAATCTCATGGAAAAAGTGTGATGGGTAAAAATTAGACAACTGAGTTGATTTCTATGTCCTCGTTGAGGCCTCCAGGCGTGAGGGTGTCTAACGTATATATCCAAAAAGTTTCCCTCTCGCAGAGACGTTTGAAACGTTCTGCGAGGGGGAAGGATCCAGGTATCTGTTCAAGGGCCCATACTTGCATGCCCTCTGTGGACCCTTGATGGTGTTCTTTAAAGTGTCGTGGGATAGTGAGATTGGAGTCCCCTTCTACTGATCGGCGATGTTCGCCAAACCTTTTTCTTAGGGTACGAATGGTACGCCCTATATAAAGTAGATTGCAAGGGCAGCGGATTGCATATATTACAAACTCAGAGGAGCAGTTGTAGAACTCTTTTAGTTGGTATGTGTTGCCCTTTGTCGTAAAAGATTTTTGGCGGTGTTGGACAAATTTACAGGTGAGACATTTTTGTTTCTTGCATTGGTACATGCCCTTCAGGGTGAGGAATGTCCTGAGTGGCTTTGGTTTGTTATCGGTTTTTAATTTGCTCGGGGCGATAAAACTTTTTATGTTGCGTGCTCTACGATATGTTATCTTGGGGGTATCTGTTATGGAGGTTTTTAACAGAGGGTCTTCTAGAAGGATACTCCAATGGTTTTTGAAGATTTTTTCCATTTTTTTGTGTTGGGAGTGATATTGAGTAATGAATCTGGTGCTGTGAGTTTGGGAATGGACAGTCGGTTTGTTCGGTGTGGTTTCATGTGGTTGGGGTGTGACCGGGTGTGTTACTGGCTGGGTGTCCAGGAATTTGGTGAAGGCTTCATCTACTAGGGTGGGGGGATAGCCTTTGTCTTCAAATTTTCTTTTAAACAGAGTGCCCTGCTCGATATAATCTGAGTTGTGAGTACAATTTCGTTTTAAACGATTAAATTGACTCTTTGGGATATTGGTGATCCACCTTGGGTGGTGGCAACTTTGGAAGTGTAAATATGAATTTCCTGCAGTGGGTTTTATGTGGTTTCTTGCGAAGATGGTTTTATTGATATGACAGAGTTCAAGATCTAAAAAGGGTAAGGTATCTGGACTGGATTCAAAAGTGAAAGATAGGCCTAGATCATTAGCGTTACAGTGTGAGACGAAGTGGTCTATGGGTGGTCCGGTGTTGTCCCATATGATGATAATATCATCTATATAGCGACCTATGTATATAATATGCTCTGTATATGGATTGTTGTTCCAAATGTAAAGAGTTTCCCAGAAGCCCATTGTCAGGTTTGCATAGCTAGGTGCAAAATTGGCACCCATAGCTGTCCCTTGGGTTTGTAAGTAGAATTTTTTATTGAAGGAGAAGTAGTTGTGGGTGAGGCAGAACTTTGTGGAATCTAAGATAAACTCTGCTTGTGCAGTTTTTAGGGATGGGTCTAGGGCTAAGAAGTGTTTTACTGCCTGAAGGCCAACAGCATGGGGAATTGAAGTATAGAGGGAATTGACATCTAAGGACACCCATTGGTAGGTGGGCTCCCAGGAGTAGGTTTTTAGGATCTCTAATAGGTGTGTACCATCTCGTATGTAAGTTTGGAGATTCTGTGCCAGTGGTTGCAGGAAATGGTCAATGTAGATAGAAAAGGGGCTGGTTATACTTTCCATTGCGGCAACAATTGGTCTCCCCGGGGGATTCTCTGAATTTTTATGTATTTTGGGAAGGTGATAGAAATAGGGAGTGTTATAATATGTTTTGGATAGAAAGGAAGCTTCTGCTTTTGTAATAATATTATCTCCAAGGGCTCGTTTTATGAGTGCTTCAGCTTCTATAGAGAAGAGGGGGAGCGGGTCACTTTTTAAGGGCTTGTATGTGTTGTTATCGGAGAGTAGTCTGTTGGCCTCATTTAGATAGTCTTCCGAATTCTGGATTACTATGCCACCTCCTTTGTCTGCTGTTTTGATGACAATAGAGTTATTTTTTGCTAGACTTTGGAGAGCCCGGGCTTCTTGTGGGGTGAGGTTGTTCCTGTGGTGATGCAGGGGGGAGGGGGGTGGCCTTAATTTACAAAGTCGTTTGATATCTGCATACACAACCTGGTAGAAACTTTGTATGTAAGGGCCTTTTGCCTGGCTGGGGTTGAAGATGGATTTTGGCCTAAGAGAAGTGTGTTTTATTGGGGGGGAATCTGGTTGATAATAAATGCAAGAAGTGTCTGAGAGACTAATGGTGGTGACGGCGGGGTCTTCATTCATATTGTATAATTCTTCCAAAATGGCTAGGCAGGGATCATCTTGGTATATATTTTTTGTACATAAAGGAGAGGTATTGTACATACTGGGTATTGTGGTATTGTTGGGATTTTCCTTATTGGATTTGATATTGAAAAAGCGTTTCACTGTGAGATTACGTATAAATTTGTTTAGATCCACAAATAAAGTGAAAGGGTTGGGCTGGCTGGTGGGTGCGAAGTTGAGTCCTTTATTAAGTAGAGAGATTTCATCTGGGACCAGGGTATGTGAAGAAAGGTTGTAGATTTTTATAGTTTGGCAAACTTTTCTTTGGGTTTTGTTTCTTCTCCCCCCTCTTCTGCCTCTTCTAGTTTTCTTTTTTGTGCAGGTTGAGGGGTTAGGACTAAAAAAGACTGGTCGTCTGTCTGTGTGGGAAACTCGAGAGGGCAATTTTGGACTATTTGTGAATAGGTTTTATATTGACCCATTGCAATGTTAGTATCATGTGTGCTTTGGAGAGACTGTTTTACAGGAACATCCGGAGTGGTTGTATTGGAGGTAGCCTGATTACTCTTTTTTGTGTGTCCTGGAGGGGTATTATCACCTCTATTGGTATTATTTTTATTACTATTTTTGTGTTGGTTGGGGGTGTTTGTTGGTTTGTTATTAATTGCACTGTCAATAGGAGTAGTGGTATATTTTCTATTTTGTAGGGTTTCTATATTTCTTTTTGGTTTTCTATACCGTTTAGGTTTTGGTTGTGAGGTGTGGGGGCTGTTCTCCCTTATGGGTTCTGGATTGTAGGACGATATGTGTTGTGTTGGTTGGTTGGTGTGTTTTGAGTATGGATGTTGGGAGGGATATTGGGAGGGAAGTATAGGAGGGTGGTGGGTTTTGAAGGGCCGAAAGGACGGTGGAAATTGGATCTGCATTAGAGGCACTGGAGCAGAGTTATTGGTTTTCCATTGGAAGACCCTTTTGTTGTTGTAGTCATCCACATCTCGTCTCATTTTTTGGAGTTTTGCCTTAATTAGTTTATCTTCATCTAATTTTGTTTTTTTCTTTAGTAGATCTAGCCATGTGCTGGGAAGGTTTGGTGTCTCCTTAGTGAGGTTTAGTATCTGATTTTTTAGTTTTTCTGAAAGAGACGTGCTTTTGAGGTCACGCTGTTTCAAAATGATGTTTATCCATTTTTGGGAACAAAATTCAGAGATATGTTCCCATTCGGTTTGGAGATCGGGTGAGAGGAAGGCACATCTAGTTTTTATTCTGAGGCCCCTCGGGGTAATTTTGGAGGAAAGGTAGTTTTCAAGAAAAAACTTGTCCCATTTTTGGTGATTAAGTGTTATGATTGAATCCTCAATTTTTCTAAATAGTGTGCATAATTTCATATATACATTCTCTCCTATTTTGAAATGTACCTTGAAAAAGTCTTTTGGGAATTGCGAAAATAATTCATCTAAAAAAACGTATTTGGAATGCTCTACTGATTGAAGCATGTCCATTGTAGAAAAAAAAAAAAAAAAAAAAAAAAAAAAAAGGGAAAACTGGAAAAATTGGAAAGAATAATAATGAGAAGTATAAAAAATATATATAAAAAAATATATATAAAAAAATATATATACAAAATAATAATAATAGTGGATAAAAGATAAAAGAGATATATAAAAAAATATAAAAGATATATGTATATATATATAAAATAAAAACAACAAATTGATTGATTGTTAGGGGAGGGGGATGTGGATGTGTGTATGTGGTATTGTTATAGGAGTATCTGGGCAGGTCGATGCGCTTGTGTAACTCTTCTGATGTGAGTGGTATGTGTATACACACGTGGGCGCATGTGTGTATGTTTTTTTGTCCATAAAGCAGAGCTGCAGGCACAAACTTCTAGTGAAAGTACAGAGTAAGAAAAAATTGTTTTTTTGTGCGTTGCGCTGCTGGATTATATATGTCCTGGATGGGGGGAGTGAGGAAGGAAAAAAGAGGGGGTTTTTTATGGGGGAGGGGAAAAAGGTTTGGGGGAAAAAAAACGCTGAAGTTGATAAATTGGTGTGGCGGATTTAGGGATGTCAAGTCTGCTTATCACAGAGTTTTGCAATCCTTGCTCTGTATGTCAGTAAATGCAGCAGAAGTAATGGATAGCTGGCAGGATCACAAATTATAGTCCACAGTTACTGGTTGTGGAAAATAGTCATAGAAAGGGGATGATTTCTTTAGCACAGGCAGGTAGGCAGCATGTTCAAGGATAGAAGGTACCTTGTAAAAGACATATAAACAGAAGAAAAAACAGCGCCAATCTAAGTGCAGTATTGTTGAATCAAAGACATTTAATTTGTGAAGTTATGCACTCACACTCTACCAGAAGGTTTCAGGCACATCATGTATCTAGAGGGCATCGCAGGGCTCTCGAGGAGAAGCGGTAACTCGTTCGGCTGTATCTCTCGTCCGGTGGCGCCGGTGGTTCCCAGCGTCGCACGGCTTGGTGTAACAGCGTCAGGGAGGTCCGTTCGTCCGTTCGTTGTTATGTTGAGGGGCGCACTGCGATGACGTTTCGTTGTGGTTTACGTTGCACGCGTTCGGAGCATGCGTGCTCCTTCATCAGGCATCTGGGTTACTATGTTTGGAGTGGTTTAAATAGGGAAAGGGGGCAGTTCTAATTAGTCGTTTAGGTTCCACCTTATGGGGCGGAGCTGTTCCGACCAAAGCATGGTGTTGATTGCTCATGTGTTGCAGGCTGGTTGTATGTGATTATTGTGTGTGTGTCCATCAATGTATGTGGATACAAGTTGGATAGTGTGGACAAGATGTGGGAAAAAGTGATAAGAGTTGGAACTTTTTTATTTATTTAATTGTTTTAAAAATTGTTTTAAAAAATTATGAAAATACTTGTTAGAAGTATAAAATAGAAGTGGATTTTGCAAGAATTAAAAGAAGGTTGTTAAAAATTGAAAAAATACATAGAAAATACATATAAAGAATATATATATATATATATATATATATATATATATAAAAAAGAAATTTTTTATATATATAAAAAATATATAAAGAATCAATAAAAATAGAAGTAAAAATAAGGATAAAATTACAATAGGAATAAAAATAACAATAAAAAAAACAATAAAAATAAAAATAAAGATAAAAATAAAAATAAAAATAGAACTAGGAATAAAAATAAAATTAAAATGAAAAAGGGGCAAAAAATTGTTAATTAAATTGCTGAAGGTATATTTCTATGGTGGGTATTATGACATAACATGGTGAGAGACATGTATATTGATAGGATTTGATATTGTGAGAATTTGGTACTGTAAAATACAATAAAATGGTGTTAAAATGAGACGTGGATGTTAGAGCAGAACATACACATACATATATATATATATATATATACATACACATACACACACATACATATATATATATATATATATATATATATATATATATATATATATATATACATACACATACATACATACATACGCATGCACACGCACTCGTACGTGTGTGAACCCACTTATAGTGGGATCAGAAAAAGGCGTGTGGATACTGATTTGTGGAGGTGAGGGCGGGGGGGGAAGGAGAGTGTGAGTGCATAACTTCACAAATTAAATGTCTTTGATTCAACAATACTGCACTTAGATTGGCGCTGTTTTTTCTTCTGTTTATATGTCTTTTACAAGGTACCTTCTATCCTTGAACATGCTGCCTACCTGCCTGTGCTAAAGAAATCATCCCCTTTCTATGACTATTTTCCACAACCAGTAACTGTGGACTATAATTTGTGATCCTGCCAGCTATCCATTACTTCTGCTGCATTTACTGACATACAGAGCAAGGATTGCAAAACTCTGTGATAAGCAGACTTGACATCCCTAAATCCGCCACACCAATTTATCAACTTCAGCGTTTTTTTTCCCCCAAACCTTTTTCCCCTCCCCCATAAAAAACCCCCTCTTTTTTCCTTCCTCACTCCCCCCATCCAGGACATATATAATCCAGCAGCGCAACGCACAAAAAAACAATTTTTTCTTACTCTGTACTTTCACTAGAAGTTTGTGCCTGCAGCTCTGCTTTATGGACAAAAAAACATACACACATGCGCCCACGTGTGTATACACATACCACTCACATCAGAAGAGTTACACAAGCGCATCGACCTGCCCAGATACTCCTATAACAATACCACATACACACATCCACATCCCCCTCCCCTAACAATCAATCAATTTGTTGTTTTTATTTTATATATATATACATATATCTTTTATATTTTTTTATATATCTCTTTTATCTTTTATCCACTATTATTATTATTTTGTATATATATTTTTTTATATATATTTTTTTATATATATTTTTTATACTTCTCATTATTATTCTTTCCAATTTTTCCAGTTTTCCCTTTTTTTTTTTTTTTTTTTTTTTTTTTTCTTTCTACAATGGACATGCTTCAATCAGTAGAGCATTCCAAATACGTTTTTTTAGATGAATTATTTTCGCAATTCCCAAAAGACTTTTTCAAGGTACATTTCAAAATAGGAGAGAATGTATATATGAAATTATGCACACTATTTAGAAAAATTGAGGATTCAATCATAACACTTAATCACCAAAAATGGGACAAGTTTTTTCTTGAAAACTACCTTTCCTCCAAAATTACCCCGAGGGGCCTCAGAATAAAAACTAGATGTGCCTTCCTCTCACCCGATCTCCAAACCGAATGGGAACATATCTCTGAATTTTGTTCCCAAAAATGGATAAACATCATTTTGAAACAGCGTGACCTCAAAAGCACGTCTCTTTCAGAAAAACTAAAAAATCAGATACTAAACCTCACTAAGGAGACACCAAACCTTCCCAGCACATGGCTAGATCTACTAAAGAAAAAAACAAAATTAGATGAAGATAAACTAATTAAGGCAAAACTCCAAAAAATGAGACGAGATGTGGATGACTACAACAACAAAAGGGTCTTCCAATGGAAAACCAATAACTCTGCTCCAGTGCCTCTAATGCAGATCCAATTTCCACCGTCCTTTCGGCCCTTCAAAACCCACCACCCTCCTATACTTCCCTCCCAATATCCCTCCCAACATCCATACTCAAAACACACCAACCAACCAACACAACACATATCGTCCTACAATCCAGAACCCATAAGGGAGAACAGCCCCCACACCTCACAACCAAAACCTAAACGGTATAGAAAACCAAAAAGAAATATAGAAACCCTACAAAATAGAAAATATACCACTACTCCTGTTGACAGTGCAATTAATAACAAACCAACAAACACCCCCAACCAACACAAAAATAGTAATAAAAATAATACCAATAGAGGTGATAATACCCCTCCAGGACACACAAAAAAGAGTAATCAGGCTACCTCCAATACAACCACTCCGGATGTTCCTGTAAAACAGTCTCTCCAAAGCACACATGATACTAACATTGCAATGGGTCAATATAAAACCTATTCACAAATAGTCCAAAATTGCCCTCTCGAGTTTCCCACACAGACAGACGACCAGTCTTTTTTAGTCCTAACCCCTCAACCTGCACAAAAAAGAAAACTAGAAGAGGCAGAAGAGGGGGGAGAAGAAACAAAACCCAAAGAAAAGTTTGCCAAACTATAAAAATCTACAACCTTTCTTCACATACCCTGGTCCCAGATGAAATCTCTCTACTTAATAAAGGACTCAACTTCGCACCCACCAGCCAGCCCAACCCTTTCACTTTATTTGTGGATCTAAACAAATTTATACGTAATCTCACAGTGAAACGCTTTTTCAATATCAAATCCAATAAGGAAAATCCCAACAATACCACAATACCCAGTATGTACAATACCTCTCCTTTATGTACAAAAAATATATACCAAGATGATCCCTGCCTAGCCATTTTGGAAGAATTATACAATATAAATGAAGACCCCGCCGTCACCACCATTAGTCTCTCAGACACTTCTTGCATTTATTATCAACCAGATTCCCCCCCAATAAAACACACTTCTCTTAGGCCAAAATCCATCTTCAACCCCAGCCAGGCAAAAGGCCCTTACATACAAAGTTTCTACTAGGTTGTGTATGCAGATATCAAACGACTTTGTAAATTAAGGCCACCCCCCTCCCCCCTGCATCACCACAGGAACAACCTCACCCCACAAGAAGCCCGGGCTCTCCAAAGTCTAGCAAAAAATAACTCTATTGTCATCAAAACAGCAGACAAAGGAGGTGGCATAGTAATCCAGAATTCGGAAGACTATCTAAATGAGGCCAACAGACTACTCTCCGATAACAACACATACAAGCCCTTAAAAAGTGACCCGCTCCCCCTCTTCTCTATAGAAGCTGAAGCACTCATAAAACGAGCCCTTGGAGATAATATTATTACAAAAGCAGAAGCTTCCTTTCTATCCAAAACATATTATAACACTCCCTATTTCTATCACCTTCCCAAAATACATAAAAATTCAGAGAATCCCCCGGGGAGACCAATTGTTGCCGCAATGGAAAGTATAACCAGCCCCTTTTCTATCTACATTGACCATTTCCTGCAACCACTGGCACAGAATCTCCAAACTTACATACGAGATGGTACACACCTATTAGAGATCCTAAAAACCTACTCCTGGGAGCCCACCTACCAATGGGTGTCCTTAGATGTCAATTCCCTCTATACTTCAATTCCCCATGCTGTTGGCCTTCAGGCAGTAAAACACTTCTTAGCCCTAGACCCATCCCTAAAAACTGCACAAGCAGAGTTTATCTTAGATTCCACAAAGTTCTGCCTCACCCACAACTACTTCTCCTTCAATAAAAAATTCTACTTACAAACCCAAGGGACAGCTATGGGTGCCAATTTTGCACCTAGCTATGCAAACCTGACAATGGGCTTCTGGGAAACTCTTTACATTTGGAACAACAATCCATATACAGAGCATATTATATACATAGGTCGCTATATAGATGATATTATCATCATATGGGACAACACCGGACCACCCATAGACCACTTCGTCTCACACTGTAACGCTAATGATCTAGGCCTATCTTTCACTTTTGAATCCAGTCCAGATACCTTACCCTTTTTAGATCTTGAACTCTGTCATATCAATAAAACCATCTTCGCAAGAAACCACATAAAACCCACTGCAGGAAATTCATATTTACACTTCCAAAGTTGCCACCACCCAAGGTGGATCACCAATATCCCAAAGAGTCAATTTAATCGTTTAAAACGAAATTGTACTCACAACTCAGATTATATCGAGCAGGGCACTCTGTTTAAAAGAAAATTTGAAGACAAAGGCTATCCCCCCACCCTAGTAGATGAAGCCTTCACCAAATTCCTGGACACCCAGCCAGTAACACACCCGGTCACACCCCAACCACATGAAACCACACCGAACAAACCGACTGTCCATTCCCAAACTCACAGCACCAGATTCATTACTCAATATCACTCCCAACACAAAAAAATGGAAAAAATCTTCAAAAACCATTGGAGTATCCTTCTAGAAGACCCTCTGTTAAAAACCTCCATAACAGATACCCCCAAGATAACATATCGTAGAGCACGCAACATAAAAAGTTTTATCGCCCCGAGCAAATTAAAAACCGATAACAAACCAAAGCCACTCAGGACATTCCTCACCCTGAAGGGCATGTACCAATGCAAGAAACAAAAATGTCTCACCTGTAAATTTGTCCAACACCGCCAAAAATCTTTTACGACAAAGGGCAACACATACCAACTAAAAGAGTTCTACAACTGCTCCTCTGAGTTTGTAATATATGCAATCCGCTGCCCTTGCAATCTACTTTATATAGGGCGTACCATTCGTACCCTAAGAAAAAGGTTTGGCGAACATCGCCGATCAGTAGAAGGGGACTCCAATCTCACTATCCCACGACACTTTAAAGAACACCATCAAGGGTCCACAGAGGGCATGCAAGTATGGGCCCTTGAACAGATACCTGGATCCTTCCCCCTCGCAGAACGTTTCAAACGTCTCTGCGAGAGGGAAACTTTTTGGATATATACGTTAGACACCCTCACGCCTGGAGGCCTCAACGAGGACATAGAAATCAACTCAGTTGTCTAATTTTTACCCATCACACTTTTTCCATGAGATTTTTTAATGAGACTTAAAATTGCTTAGCCGCCCCCGCACCCCCCCCTCCCCCCTCCCCTTCCCCCCCCGCCCTCACCTCCACAAATCAGTATCCACACGCCTTTTTCTGATCCCACTATAAGTGGGTTCACACACGTACGAGTGCGTGTGCATGCGTATGTATGTATGTATGTGTATGTATATATATATATATATATATATATATATATATATATATATATATATATATATATGTATGTGTGTGTATGTGTATGTATATATATATATATATATATGTATGTGTATGTTCTGCTCTAACATCCACGTCTCATTTTAACACCATTTTATTGTATTTTACAGTACCAAATTCTCACAATATCAAATCCTATCAATATACATGTCTCTCACCATGTTATGTCATAATACCCACCATAGAAATATACCTTCAGCAATTTAATTAACAATTTTTTGCCCCTTTTTCATTTTAATTTTATTTTTATTCCTAGTTCTATTTTTATTTTTATTTTTATCTTTATTTTTATTTTTATTGTTTTTTTTATTGTTATTTTTATTCCTATTGTAATTTTATCCTTATTTTTACTTCTATTTTTATTGATTCTTTATATATTTTTTATATATAAAAAATTTCTTTTTTATATATATATATATATATATATATATTCTTTATATGTATTTTCTATGTATTTTTTCAATTTTTAACAACCTTCTTTTAATTCTTGCAAAATCCACTTCTATTTTATACTTCTAACAAGTATTTTCATAATTTTTTAAAACAATTTTTAAAACAATTAAATAAATAAAAAAGTTCCAACTCTTATCACTTTTTCCCACATCTTGTCCACACTATCCAACTTGTATCCACATACATTGATGGACACACACACAATAATCACATACAACCAGCCTGCAACACATGAGCAATCAACACCATGCTTTGGTCGGAACAGCTCCGCCCCATAAGGTGGAACCTAAACGACTAATTAGAACTGCCCCCTTTCCCTATTTAAACCACTCCAAACATAGTAACCCAGATGCCTGATGAAGGAGCACGCATGCTCCGAACGCGTGCAACGTAAACCACAACGAAACGTCATCGCAGTGCGCCCCTCAACATAACAACGAACGGACGAACGGACCTCCCTGACGCTGTTACACCAAGCCGTGCGACGCTGGGAACCACCGGCGCCACCGGACGAGAGATACAGCCGAACGAGTTACCGCTTCTCCTCGAGAGCCCTGCGATGCCCTCTAGATACATGATGTGCCTGAAACCTTCTGGTAGAGTGTGAGTGCATAACTTCACAAATTAAATGTCTTTGATTCAACAATACTGCACTTAGATTGGCGCTGTTTTTTCTTCTGTTTATCCATAAGCCACAACACCTGCCCAAATCACTACCCAGGGATATCCGAGCTAGGATCCACTTTTTTCACTCGAAAGAGCAAATCATGAGAGCCGCTAGGTCTTTGCGCAACCTCCCTGAATCGTTCTCCAAAATACAACTTTATAATGACATCTCAGCAGCCACTTCACAGGCGCGCAAAGCCTTTGCGCAAGTGACATCGATCCTTATGGAGCACAAAATCGCATACAAATGAGGATTCTCCACTAGACTCATTGTCACTTACCAACTCCAGCAAGTTTCAATTCTGACACCTAAAGATGGGATTAAGCAGTTACACAACTGGGGCATTGCCCCAAATCTGCCCCCAACGACCCCCTTGAACAAGAGGGCCTCCAGGATCCCCAATAAGTGGGTAACAAAGGATAAAACCTAATTCTCTGAATACATTAGTACAACCCCTTAGGATGTCCCCTCATTCTGCTGGATCTTACTTGCCATAAAATTGTGGACAAGCATCTCTTCGCCATTGAACTTCCCACGCCATATTGCTATAGTGTGCAAAGCACACAGCATTCTCTCAAGTTACTACATTACTTTTGCGATTAATACTATTAATACTATTAAACTATTTTCTGTTTGTAACTGATCTACTCAACTATGTATTTAGAGTGTCTATTTGAGCTTTGATTGTGATATAGAAGTTTGATTTTTATTTCTGTTAACTACAGCTAATGGTAAACGAATTATAAGCTTTAAAGAGTTTAATTCACCACTGCATTTCTCACTACAGGATACAGTCAACCTCAGTACCACCTTGACACCTGCTACTCATCTCTCATGTCACTCAAAATCACCTCCCTTAAAGTCAAGGGCTTAACCACTTCAATACAGGGCACTTAAACACCTTCCTGCCCAGACTAATTTTGAGCTTTCAGCGCTGTCGCACTTTGAATGACAATTGCGCGGTCATGCTAAACTGTACCCAAATGAAATTTTTATCATTTTTTTTCCCACAAATAGATCTTTCTTTTGGTGGTATTTGATCACCTCTGTGGTTTTTATTTTTTGCTAAACAAATAAAAAAAGACCGAAAATTTTGAAAAAAAATGTTTTTTTTGTTTCAGTTTCGAAACTTTGTAAATAAGTACGTTTTCTCCTTCACTGATGGGCGCTGATGAGGCTGCACTGACAGGCACTGATAAGGTGGCACTGATGGGTACCGATGAAGTGGCACTGGTGAGGTGGCATTTATGGACACTGATATGTGGCACTGATGGGCACTGATAGGTGGCACTGATGGGCACTGATAGGTGGCACTGATGGGTGACACGGATGGGCAGTGATAGGTGGCCCAAATTGGCACTGATAGCTGGAACAGATTGGCATGGATAGGCGGCATGGATGGCCATGGATAGGCAGCACAGATGGGCATGGATAGGTGGCACAGATGAGCATGGATGGGCACTGATAGGTGGCACGAATTGGCACTGATAGGCGGCACGGATGGGCACTGATAGGCAGAATTATATTGTATTATACTGTACTGATGGATGCCAATCAGTGCCAAACAATAATGCATGCCAATCACTGATTGGCATCCATTGTGGGCACTGACTGGCATCCCTGGTGGTCTAGGGTGGCATACCTGGTGCTGGACATCCCTGGTGTTCTGGTGGCATCCCTAGTGGTCCAGGGTGGGCATCCACGGGAAGGCTGCACTGATAATCGATCAGCACAGACCCCCCCGTCAGAGGAGCAGCCGATCGGCTCTCCTCTTCTCGCGTCTGACAGACGTGAGTGAGGAAAAGCCGATCACTGGCTCTTCCTATTTACACTGTGATCAGCTGTGATTGGACACGTGGTAAAGTGTCTCCGTCGGAGACTCTTTACGGAGATCGTAGTTGCGGGGTGTCAGACTGACACCCTGCAACAACGATTGCCGCGATGCACGACACGGGGGCGCGCAGTGGCTCAAAATCCTGATCACGTCATATGACGTCCGGTCAGGATTTTGAAACCACTATGACGCCGTGCTTCTGCTATAGGGCGGGCGGCAAGTGGTTAAATAGGCCATTCAAAAGATCCTTGTTATGGAGGGAAGTGATCTCTCAACGCTCTGATATACTATGCGTTCAAGAAACGCATCTTTCCTCAATCAACCCACCACTGTGCACCCACAAAAAAAAAAAAATGTTTTTTACTCCCAAACTAACAAAAAGGTAAGAGGAGTACTGATAGCGGTGCGTTCTACCGTATAGCTCTCGGTCTCCAACATAGAACATGACCCTGCAGGCAGATACCTAATACTCTCAGCAAACTTCAATAACAGACCTTTAGTAATAGTTAATTTGTATGGCCCAAACACTCACCAAAAATCCTTTTTTAAATCTATCATGCGCAAAATACAACATTACCCGAGAGACAAAATTATTCACTCACTTGGTTCTTCCACACCTCGGAGGAGACGATCCATGGCCCTCTCCTCTATGACACGCCTAGAAGAACTATACGACCCCTGATGTCACATGGGGACTATGACATCGTAAGGGGGCGGGGTCACCATGTGACGAAGAAGAAGAAGAAGAAGAAGAAGAAGAAGAAGAAGAAGAAGAAGAAGAAGAAGAAGAAGAAGAACGGAAGGCGACGGCGACAGCGGCGACAGAAGACCGGGTTCCGGATTCCGATAAGCCCCCCGCCCGCAGACCCCGACAACCAACGGCCAGGGTTGTCGGGAAGAGGCCCTTGTCCTCATCAACATGGGGACAAGGTGCTTTGGGGTGGGGGGGCCGCGCGGCCCCCCTTCCCCAAGGCACCCCCCATGTTGAGGGCCTGGTATGTCTCAGGAGGGGGGGCGCTCGCTCGCCCCCCTTTCCTGGCCAGCCTGGTAGCGTGCTCGGACAAGGGTCTGTTGTGGACTTTGGGGGAACCCCCACGCCGATTTTCTTCGGCGTTGGGGTTCCCCTTTAAGTCCATTCCAGGCGGCGGAGCCCGCGACGTCTCCGTCGCGGGCCCCGCCTACCTTGACACGCGCTCGAAATGAGCGGACTGTCCTCCTCGTGTGTGGGCGAGTCCGTTCATTTCAAAAGTTGCACGGACTTAGTACGACGAACTTAGTCCGCTCAAAAAGTGCCGTGTGTGGGCAAGTTCGTTCATTCAAAAGTTTGAGCGGACTGTTTGACGAACTTAGTTTCGGCAGACAGTCCGCCCGTGTGTACGCGGCCTAATGGGAACAGATTAACTAACCCCAAAGACATAGCCGACTGTTTTAGCTCATTCTATTACAAATTATACAACCTAAAAGATTCTCCCACTGAGACACAACCTACTGACACAAATATCCTGAGTTTCCTCTCCAACCTGAGCCTCCCCTCCTTAACTCCCACACAAGCTGCAGAACTTGCCCAACCATTCTCGATTCAGGAAATCCGAGACGCGATCAAGGCACTACTGCTGCACAAAGCTCCAGGCCCGGATGGCTTTGGAAATGAATATTGTAAAACATATTGTGAACAATTGATAGCACATCTGTGCAACTCATTTAAGAGATTCCTTGCAACTGGAGAAATCCCAACTGAATCCTTAGAAGCTACTATCTCCACCATCCATAAGCCAGGAAAGACCCCCCATGACCCAGCAACTATCGCCCCATTTCGCTTCCCAATACCGATCTAAAAATATATGCCAAATTGTTATTCACGTGATTGTCACAGCACATGACCCACCTCATACACCCAGATCAAGTGGGATTCATCCCCCAACGCCAGGCCTCAGATGGCACCCGCAGATTCGTAGATCTTATGCATGGGGCAGAACATCACCAGACGCCTTCTCTGTTGATCTCCCAAGATGCAGAGAAGGCGTTTGACAGAGTCCATTGGGGCTATCTAGAGGGGGTATTAAGGAAATTTGTCATAGAGGGAGAATTCTTGCAAGCCAATCTAGGCCTATACTCTTCACCTAGCACTTAAATCCGAACTTTGGGCATCTCTCCGACTCCTTCACAATCACCAATGACACACGTCAGGGGTGTCCACTCTCACCCCTGATCTTTACCTTAGTGATGGAGCCCCTAGTACAGACCATTTGCACAAATCTTAGTAGGTGATACCTACCACAAAATAAGCCTCTATCCGGATGATGTCATAATTTCGCTCACTGACCCAGTAAACTCACTCCCCATTCTAACACAAGTACTAGATAACTTTAGTGAAATTTCAATGTATAAATTAAACCACTCTAAATCATCCATGATTGGCATTAGCGTATCACCCACACTCAAATCAGAGATTTCAAAAGTCTCCCCCTTCTCCTGGGCTCCCCGGTTCCACAATTAAGTACTTAGGCATTCAATTAGTAACCCCCCCCCTCCACACTTCGTTGTACTAACTTAACCTCCCTGAATCAGAAATTGAATACCCTAATCTCGGATATGTCATCCATCAAAGCATTATGGGCTGGAAGGATAGCCCTGACTAAAATCTTTCTTCTCCCACATGTCCTGTACTACTTTAGGACTCTCCCCTTACCAATACTGCCAACAGAGCTAGCCAAACTACAACACACTCTCAACTCCTTTATCTGGGCAGCCCGTAAGCCACATTTACGGACCGATGTCAATCGGTAATATAAAGCTACGGTCTTGGACCAAGGAAAGCAATGGTGGTCTCAGCATTCTAACACTAGGTGGCGCCAAATAGAGTCAATGGCATTACCAAGCACCCTACAACTATCAGCAACTTCAATGAACCACCATGTCCCACACGCATACCTCCCTACAGTGAACGCATATATGGCACAACGGAAAGCTGTTAGCCATGCCCACCAAGGGGTACATGGAGACACCTTGAAAAAACTACAGATTCTAACACTGCAACTCCTGTCTCCAAATTTAAACATCCAACACTGGCTTGAAGCTGGAATTAAGACCATTGAAGATTTATACCTCCAATCGAACCTCAAAACCTACCAACAACTGGCCATGGAATTTGGCATATCAAACAAAGACTTTTACATCTATCTTAGGATCCGACATATACTCTCAAAGATACCTACCTCTACAGAAAAAACCTCCAGGGGCCTGCTCACATACTACACTCTCCAGACCGGCAAAATCCAAGGTATTTCTTACATTTATGCTCTCCTCTCTCAACCAACCTCAACGCATAAACCAACAAATGTAACCTACTGGGAGTCAAAATTGAAATCCTTATTCCCCATAGGAGGAGTGGCACGAGCGCTTCACATACCAGCCACCATCTCCTAAAATGTAGCCCACTGGGAAACCCTTATGAAGATATACCATAAATGGTACTACACACCTGCCAGACTGGCAACCATCTTCCCAACTCAATCCCCAAAATGAAGGAGAAACTGTGATGAAATAGGAGACATATTTCACATTTGGTGGGACTGCCCAGTCATAGCTACATTTTGGAAACAAGTCTTTGCTCTAATTAAGGCTACGACTAATACTTCCCAGCAATTGACTCCGCGGATGGCTCTCTTCAGGATGGATCCCCAACACTGGCCTACAGCCAGCTTGCCACGTGTACATCATATTTTAATTGCAGCACGCTTAGTAATAGCTCACGCCTGGAAAAACCCACTTCCCCCAACCACCAGGTCTCTCATTAACACACTCAATGAACACTATCATATGGAATATCTCTTTTCCAAAACGAATTTGACAGGTCACAGATTCAGCAAGCAATGGTCACCTTGGCTAGCACATCCTAGCAGCTTAAAATCAACTTGAACGCTCTTTGAACTGACACAAGGCCGGACAGAGCCAGCAGTGAAAACCGCCTAGTATATTCCTCGAAACCACTCAGCCTGATATTACAAATCCTCACCGCCTGATATATTGTCTTATCTCTAATGGGTCGATGGGAGAACGGGGCAGGCGGTTTCACGCTTCCCCCAGGACACAGTTTGTTCCCAGGGGGTGTCTGGGGGGGTCGGTATGGGGTCGTAGGCCCCGAGCTTGTCATCATATGACCCTCAGGTATATGCGATGTGGTACACATCTTCCTACATTAAGTACTCGCAGTGTGATTGTATTTCTGATTCTGCCTGTAACCATTCTTTTGACTATTCATGTACTTATGTAACTTTATAGCTGATACTGTCCATCGTTTGTATGTTCTATTGATAAATCTTAATAAAAACATTGAAATAAAAAAAAAAAATCTGTAGAAATAGCATTAAATAAAAGAATACATATTAAAACTTACCTATTTAATGTGAAACTTGTGTTTTCTTTTCCTGCAGAGCTGATCCATTCAGGGGACATTACATGGGGCAGAGCATATGACAGGGGACATTACATGGGATAAGACACATTACATGGGGCAGAGTACATTACAGGGGACATTACATGAGACACGGGACATGACAGGGGACATTACATGGGATAAAAACCATTTAGCATTTTCCTTCCACTTCAGAATTATGTGCCACTTGGTGTTGGTCTATCACATAAAATCCCAATAAAATACATTTATGTCTTTGGTTGTAACATGAACAAAAATTTCAAGGGGTATGAATACTTTTTCAAGGCACTGTATATTAACATGTGCTATAGTTTGTAGACGCTATAACTTTCATGCAAACCAAACAAAATTTAGTTTTGTTTTTTATCAAAGACAAAGCAGAACACATTTTGACCAAACCTTATGAAGAAATTTGGTTTAAATTTTTTTTTTATTGGATATGATTTATAGCAGAAAGTAAAAAATACAGTGTATAGGCAAAACAGCTTGAGCGGAATTCCGTCGGGAAAACCTTCAGAGCTTTTTCCGACGAGAATTCCGATCATGTGTACGTGGCATAACAGCGCATGAGAAGAGGAGAGCTGGTAAGAGCCTGCAAGTGTCCTGATAATCAGTGCAGCACCAACAGTGTCCAACATTACTGCCAGTGCTGCCTATCATTGCCATCTACCAGTACCGCCTATCAGTGCCCATTAGTGGCGCATATCAGTGCCCATCAGTGCAGTCTCATCATCACATATCGGCGAAGAAGAAAAATTACTTATTTACAACATATTATAACAGGAACTAAGATTTTTTTTTCTGTCTTTTTTTGTTTGTTTAGCAAAAACCCAGTGACAATTAAATACCACCAAAAGAAAGCTCTATCTTTGAAATTTTGTTCAAGTGGTTAACCACTTCAATACAGGGCACTTTCGCCCCCTACCTTCCCAGCCCAATTTTCAGCTTTCATCGCTCTCGCAATTTCAATGACTTGCGTGGTCATGCTACACTGTACCCAAATTAAATTTTTATAATTTTGTTTGCACAAATAGAGCTTTATTTTGGTGGTATTTATTCACGACTTCGTTTTTTATTTTTTGCGATATAAGCGCAAAAAAAGCGGAAATTTGGAAAAAAAAATATATTTTCTTTTTTCTATTTTAAAATAAATCCAATAAAATTAAATTTAAGCCAAAATGTATTCTGCTACATGTTTTTGGTTAAAAATATTCCGTTAAGTGTATAATAATTGGTTTGTGTGATCATGGACATATGTACGCAAATGATCATGTATATATGTGTGCAGGTGATCACGTACATACTTTGTTGAATCAAGAATCAAAACCATGAGACTCTTATTAATACCTTGTCATCCAGTCCCCGTTGGCTCTTCTCAAACTTTAACTCTCTGCTTTGTCCCCCACCCCTCTACCCACTAACTCACTCACTGCCCAAGAGATTGCCAATCACTTTAAAGAAAAGATTGATGCAATTAGTGAGGACACCTCCACTGTGCGTACATCTTCCCCACCCAACATACAGTACCTTGCCTGACAGCACATTCAACACTCTCCTATTTTGAATTGGCTACTACTGAAGAGGTTACAAAACTTTTCTCAGGTTCCCACCTAACCAATTGTACCTTGGATCCTGTTCCCTCACAACTACTACGGTCACCCTCTTCTTCTATCCTATGCTCCCTCACATCTTCAATCTCTCCCTCTCTAGTGGCATCTTCCCCTCCCCTCTAAAACGTGCACATCACTCCCATACTTAAAAAAAACATCACTGGACCCCACCAACCTGGACAACTCTCATTGCTCCCATTCACCTTTAAACTTCTAGAAAGCTTAGTCTACAACCGCCTTAACTCCTACCTCAGTGAAAATAACCTTATTGACCCCTTACAGTCTGGCTTTCGCTCGCAGCACTCCACGGAAACCGCCTTACTAAAACTCACTAACGATTTACTAACTGCTAAAACCAACAGCCTTTGATACTGTTGACCACCCGCTCCTTCTCAATAAACTATATTCCCTGTGCCTCCATGATTCTACTCTATCCTGGTTCTCTGCCTATCTATCACAGCACTCCTTCAGTGTTACCTACAACTCTGTCTCCTCCTCTCTATTGCCCCTTTCTGTGGAGGTCCCCCAAGGCTCTGTTCTTGGACCCCTTCCCTATCTACACCTCCTCCCTTGGTCACTTGATAACTGCCCACAGCTTCCTACGCCGATGACACCCAAATCTATCTGTCTACTCCTCACCTCACTCCTTCAGTCTCCTCTCGCATTTCTAACTTACTAACAGACATATCAGCATGGATGTCACACCACTTCCTTAAACAAGGATGTGTAATCCTAGACTCTGACTTGTAATTTTCACCTCAAGTCCAATCGTTTTCAAAAGATTGTAGAATTCACCTCAATAACATCTCTAAAATTTGCCCCTTTTTAACAAATTAAGCCACCAAGCTCCCCATTCACTCCCTTGTTATCTCTCGCCTTGACTATTGCTTCTCATTGTCCTGCCTCTCAATAGGCTATCCCCTATTCAGTCTATCATAAATGCTACTGCCAGACTTATCCACCTTACCAACCGATCAGTGTCTGTCAACCCTCTCCTACAATCCTTACACTGGCTCCCAATCACCCAGCAAATTAAATTCAAAATACTAACCACAACATACAAAGCTATTCACAACTCTACCCCGAGATACATCACCAATCTTGTCTGCAAATATCACCCAAATCATCCTCTCCGCTCTTCTCAAGACCTCCTACTCTCAAGCTCTCTTGTCTCCTCCTCCCATACTCATCGCCAGGATTTCTCCAGAGCTTCTCCCATCCTCTGGAACTGGCTACCTCAACCTGTCTGGCTATCCCCTACTTTTGCTACCTTCAGGCGATCCCTGAAAACTCATCTCTTCAGGGAAGCCTATCACGTCTCCAACTAATCTTTTACCACTTCCATCAGCTCATTCCCCACAGTTACAACCTTTTGTACCACCTGTACCACCCTATTAGATTGGAAGCTCTTCTGAGCAGGGCCCTCTTAATCCTCTTGTACACAGGGGTAGCTTGAAGCTTGTGGGCCCCAATGCAAAAGTTGGCATGGGCCCCCCCCCCCACTACTTCCAACATGCCTGCAGATACATCCGCCAAACGCCAAGATACTCAAAGTGTCTTAAGAGTTTTGAGTTCCCAGAGTTCCCCTTTACATCAGAGGACAGGGATTACCACTGGAGAATCAAAGGATAGGGCTTACCGCTGGAGAATCAGAGGACAGGAACCCCTGTCGGGTCACTTGACAGAGCTCCTTTTCCATCCCAGCACTGTATACAGCTCCCCCCACACACTACACAGGGCTGAAATCACATTCCTTTACACACATTCTGTCAGCCCCTGTACACACGGTCGGAGATTTCCACAACCAAATCCGTCGGATTTTGCCTGTCGGATTTTGTCCGTCGGATCTTGTCCGAAACTGTTGCATACACACGGTCGGGCCAAGTTGGCGAAAAATCCGATCTTTCAGAACGTGATGACGTAATTTCGTTACGATGGGACTACATTCAGGCTAGTAGCCAATAGCTTTGATGTAGGAATTTGATCTGAGCATGCGTGGCACTTGGTCCGATGAAAA
The DNA here is from genome assembly GCF_037356315.1 of Lithobates pipiens. Lineage (NCBI taxonomy): Eukaryota > Metazoa > Chordata > Amphibia > Anura > Ranidae > Lithobates > Lithobates pipiens. The sequence continues at coordinate 297,104,007 of NW_027507903.1, forward strand.
TGCTCTACACATGATCGGATTAGGTCCGTCCGGCCCAGTTGGTCGGGAAATATTTCCAACATGTTGGAAAATTGGGTCGGACGGAGATTCGGACGAAATCAGTCCGATGCATACCACACACAGTCGGATTATCCGACAACACGGTCCGATAAGACGCAATCTGACAGATTATCCGACCGTGTGTACAAGGGCATAGACTTCACAGGGTGTATCTGACTTTTATGTTGCCCTTCTGACCTGTGAAATTCACTGGTTGGAACGGCAGTGTAGTTGCAGTAGGCAGATACACCCTGTGCAGATCATGGCTAACTGGTTGTGTGGTAAAGGAATGCGATTTCAGCCGTGCGAAGGAGGAACAGTATAGAGTGCTGTAATGGGAAAGGAGCTCAGCAGCTGTGCATAGCATGCAGGGTGGAGGGGGTGATCAAGAGGCTTTGGGAGACAACTTAGATCTGGGAGGGCAAAGCCATGTGACACAAAATTTGGAGCCTGCAGCCCTTCAGGGGCCCCTCAAGGAGGTGTTAAGGGATTTGTTTTATTTAATTTCTGAAGGTTTCTCTGTCAGTGTTGGCAGGTGTTGGGGGAAGGTCACCTCCCGGAGGTGTGTGTCTTTCCTCCAGTTGTCAGGGAAGTGGGTTAAGTAGACATCCCCGGGTGGGAGAGTACAGAGAATCCCAGCTGGTGACTAGGAGACACTGAGCGGTGTCATACCTCACCAGTGACATCGGTCCCATCGTGGCTACAGGACGGCACTCTCCACCTCTTGCCTCGCTGAGCTAGGTTACCATTCCATATTGCCAGCACACAGCCCAGACACTTCCCCATCCTGGGCTGTTCTCACCCCGTGCTCCTCTCCATTCAGGAAATGTCTTACAGCTTCTCCCCGGACTGTGGAAGGCAAAGTAGAAGCCCAGTACTGGAGCATGGCTGTGGGGCCCTAGGGCAGATCAGCGCTGGATTTTGTGGAGGATATGATAATATGACAGGGAGGCTGAAGGGGCCCCCTGGAGCTAGGGGCAGGGTTGTGATTGTGACCCCTGCAACCCCTTATGCTATGCGCCATGCTCTTGCATTTTATTGTAGTGTAACTGTATTGTCCCCCTTTTATACTGTAAAGCACTGCATAAACTGTTGGCACTATATAAATTCTGTATAATAATAATAATGAGGTATAGTGAGCTGCTGTCGAAGGTAATATCTTATGAGACAGAGAGCCGTGCTGGAATCAGTGGTGATGGAAGGTGGCATAGCATGAGGCAGAGTGAGTTGTGGTGGAAGGTGGCATAGCATGAGGCAGAGTCATCTTGTGATGGAAGGGGGCATAGCATAAGGCAGAGTCAGTTTTGATGGAAGGTGGTATAGCATGAGTCAGAGTAAGCTGTAATGTAAGGTGGCATAGTATAAGGCAGAGACAGCTGTGATGGAAGGTGGCATAGCATGAGACAGAGTGAACTGTGCTGTAAGGTGGCATAGCATGAGACAGAATAATCTGTGCTGTAAGGTGGCATAGTATAAGGCAGATTCATTTGTGATGGAAGGTGGCACAGCATTAGGCAGAATGAGCTGTAGTGTAAGGTGGCAAAGGATAAGGCAGAGTCAGTTGTGATGGAAGGTGGCATAGCATGAGGCAGAGTGAGTTGTGGTGGATAGAGATGGCCTTGCGGTTCACCCGGCGGTCGGTTTGCGGCAAATTTTGCGTGTTCACAATTCGCCAAACCGGCGGACTTCTGGCGCTGTTTGCCCGACGGACATATGTGTTTACATTGTGAAAGAACTTTGACCCATGATGACACATTCATCATGGGGTACAGGACAGCCAATTGAGACATTTCAGCACATGGACAATTGGACATTCCCCCTACCTTATAATTAGACCTGATCTGGCGGCCATTTTACATTCTGTCTTATGTCAGTGTAGGGAGAGGTTGCTGTGTGGAGCAGGGACAGACTGTAGTGACACAAATCACTAGCTATTAGGTCCACAAAAGTCCTTTTAAAGACTGGTATAGGTGTACAGTATATTGGGTTATGGTGCACTGCTGCTGACTGCTGTGTTGGTGATTGCTGAGTGCACTGCTGACCGATTCTGCAGCTGTCTTTTATCAGTGTAGGGACTGAGGGACAGTCTGCAAATCACTAGCTACTAGGTCCACAAAGGTCCTTTTAAGGACTGGTATAGGTATACTATTTGCAGTACATAGGGGTGTAATGCACGTATAAAATACTTGCACATGTAGAAAGCATAGTATAGTGCATTTCCACCGTGCAGCATTGTGACTGCTGAGCGTTTCAGCAGTGATACTACAAAGAGTGACAAACGCAATTAAAAAAAAAGAGACCAGTGGCCCCTAAAAACGACAGATTGAAGCAAGGTGTTATATACCTTCTTCCACATACATACTGCACTTCTCTAGAGACTTTTGTCACAGGGTCATTTAAAAAATGACAGGCAGAGGAAGAGGCAGGCCCTTCCGCAGGAGCAACAAACTTGAGCCAAAGTGGCAAATTGCAGAAGGTGCGTGCGATTACGTCAAAGGACGCACCAGACTTGGTTGAGTGGGTTTACTCAGCCTAAGTAGTGATGGACGAACTTCTGACGGGACGTTTCGCGAACGCGGACCGCGAACGTGGCCGATAGATCGCGGCGGGCCCCATTGACTTCAATGGGAGGCACTCTTTGAAAACCTACAGGTCAAATTTACAGCAACAAAATAATTAATAGCTGTGCAAACATAGTCCCACCACATGGCCAATGACATAACACATGTATGAGGTGAATCTGGGATCGACAACCACAAGCATCCTTTTTATATAGGAAATTGTTGTGACAATTCAGGACTGTGGAGTGCATGAAGGCAATGGAGGAGAGGGAAGGTCAGGGTAGGCAAAGAAGAGGGTGCAGGAGATGATCGACAGCAGCGTGACATACAGCAATGACACCTGCACCGTGATAGAGTCATTTGACACCAGCACCGTGATAGAGAGCACTGACATCAGCAGCGTGACATACAGCAATGACACCTGCACCGTGATAGAGTGATCTGACAACAGCACCGTGATAGAGAGCACTGACATCAACAGCGTGACATAAAGCACTAACACCAGCACCGTGATATACAGCACTGACAGCAGCACCGTGATAGAGAGCACTGACATCAGCAGCGTGACATAAAGCACTAACACCATCACCGTTATATACAGCACTGACAGCAGCACCGTGATAGAGAGTACTGACATCAGCACCGCGATATACAGCACTGACACCTGCACTGTAAGCAGCCCCAGAGGAAGGCAGCATAGCACAGGGATGGTGGGAGCCCCTCATAATGAGCATAGCACAGGGATGGTGGGAGCCCCTCATAATGAGCATAGCACAGGGATGGTGGGAGCCCCTAACAATGAGCATAGCACAGGGATGGTGGGAGCCCCTCATAATATGCACAGCAGAGGTACAGCCCCAGGAGGAAGTCAGCACAGCACAGGGATGGTGGGAGCCCCTCATAATAAGCAGCCCCAGGAGGATGTCAGCATAGCACAGGGATGGTGGGAGCCCCTCATAATAAGCAGCCCCAGGAGGAAGTCAGCATAGCACAGGGATGGTGGGAGCCCCTCATAATGAGCATAGCACAGGGATAGTGGGAGCCCCTCATAATGAGCATAGCACAGGGATGGTGGGAGCCCCTTATAATATGCACAGCAGAGGTACAGCCCCAGGAGGAAGTCAGCACAGCACAGGGATGGTGGGAGTCCCTCATAATAAGCAGCCCCAGGAGGATGTCAGCATAGCACAGGGATGGTGGGATGCTCGATTTAAAAAATTGTTTATAGACATATACTGTACATGGTCTACTGGTCACATGTGTTGAATTCCTCCGAGATCCATGCCTCATTAATTTTTAGAAATGTGAGGTAGTTAACACTGTCGTGAGCTAGGCGAGTACGCTTATCGGTCACGATCCCCCCTGCTGCGCTGAACGTCCTTTCGGACAGGACACTGGACAAGGGGCAAGCCAACAGTTTGATTGCAAATTGGGCAAGCTCTGGCCAGAGGTCAAGCCTGCTCACCCAGTAGTCCAGGGGTTCATCACTCCTCAGAGCGTCCACATCGGCCGTTAACCCTATGTAGTCGGACACCTGACGGTCTAGGCGTTCCCTGATGCTGGATCCGGATGACACCTGTCGATAGGTCGGCTGAAAGAATGACCTCATATCCGAAGTCACCAACACATCTTCAAACTGGCCTCTTCTTGCAGGCGCTGTTGGATTGGTACCCGCAACTCCGTCTCTGGGAGTGTGAATTGCTCCTCTGCCAGCGCACGCAAAAGCAGAATGCAGCATTTCTCGAAGCAAGGCCTGGAAGTGCTGCATTCTGACAGCCCTCTGTGACGGCGGTAGCATTTCTGCCGCTTTGTGATTGTATCGGGGGTCTAAGTATGTTGCCACCCAGTACTGGTCCTTGACCCTTATGCTTTTTATACGGGGGTCCCTATTAAAACACTGGAGCATGAAGGCCCCCATTTGCACTAAACTGGAAGCGGTGTGGTGGCCTGGCTCCTGCTCATCATCCAGGATAATGTCGTCCTCTTCATTCTCCTCTCCCCATCCACGCACAACAACAGGGGTCCCAGAAAGGTTTAAAGCATGCTCTTCTTGCTCCTCCTCATCCGCCCCGGCACCATCCACCTCTGACTCCTCTTCAGACTCCTGTTGTTGACTTGTCTCAGATAGAGTGCCCCCCCTGGGAATTCATCCAGCATTGCGACTTCCTCATCTTCCCGCTCCTGCTCCTCCACAGCTTGATCAATGAGACGATGCAATGCATGCTCCATAAAGAAGGCATAAGGTACCATGTCACTGATGGCGCCATGGCTGCGACTGACCAGTTTGGTGATCTCCTCAAATGGCCGCAGAAGTCTGCATGCGTCGCGCATGAGCAGCCACAGGGGCGGTGAAAAAAAAAACAGCTCCCCAGAACCTGTTCTGCCGCAGAGTTCATACAGGTAGACGTTAACTGCACGTTTCTGCTGGAGCAGCCTATCAAGCATATAGAAGGTTGAGTTCCATCGCGTCGGGCAATCGCAAATAAGACGTCTGACCGGCAGATTGTGTCACCGTTGAATGTCAGCAAGGCAAGCCATGGCCGTGTAAGATCTTCTGAAATGGGCCGAGATTTTCCTTGCCTGCCGCAAGATGTCCTGGACCCCAGAGTATTTGACAAGGAATCGCTGCACGACCAAGTTTAAGACATGTGCCATGCATGGCACGTGCGTCATTTTGCCCTGTTTCAATGCGCTAAGCAGATTGGCACCGTTGTCACACACCACTTTACCAACTGTCAGCCAGACCTCACTCAACCCTATGTACTATAGCACCCTACACCAGGTTACCAGTCCTTATAAGGACCTTTGTGGAACAAGTAGGTTGTGTGTGACTGATTAGCAGACTGTACGTCAGTCCCTATACTGATGAAGGACTGCTGCAGTAAAGGGCAGCGGTCAGCAGTAGTGCACCTCAACCCTATGTATTGTGGACCTATACCAGTCCTTACGGAATAGCAGACTGTACCTCACTCAACCCTATGTACTGTAGCACCCTACACCAGGTTACCAGTCTTTATAAGGACCTTTGTGGAACAAGTAGGTTGTGACTGATTAGCAGACTGCAGCAAAGGGGCAGCAGTCAAGTATAATATTCTTTCTATATTTGAAAGAAAGACTATTATACGTGTACAAGCCTATTACCATACCACTGATACCAGTCCTGAAAAGAACCTTTGTGGACCTAATATAGTAACAGCTACTGATTAAACTGACCCTCACTGCCTCACACACAGCTTCCTGCCTGTCCCTATATAAACTGACAAAACAGAGGCTGCTGGAACAATAACTGCAATAGCACTTTTGTGGACCTGATAGTAACAGCTAATGATTAAACTGAATGTTCCTGCAGCACACACCGTCCTGTCCCTTTCTCTACACTGACAAAAGACACTCAGGCTACTGCAACAATCAGTAGCACAGCACTGCCTCAAACCTATATCCTGAACTACACCTAACACCTATACCAGTCCTGAAAAGAACTTTTGTGTACCAAATAGCTAGCGATTTGGGTCACTGCAATCTCTCCCTGCTCCACACAGCAACCTCTCCCTATAGTGACAGATGAAAGAATGTAAAATGGCCGGTGGATCGGGTGTATTTATAAGTTAGGGGGAATGTCCAAGTGTCCATGTGCTGTAATGTCTCAATTGGCTGTCCTGTACCCCATGATGGATGTGTCATCATAGGTCAAAGTTCTTTTACACAGTAAACGAGCGAACGGCGGCAATAGTCCGCCGATCGGGCGGACCGCGTACAGCCGAAATTCACTGCGAAACGACCGCCGGGCGAACCGTTCGGCCATCCCTAAGCCTAAGCCCTTGTACACACGGTCGGACATTCCGACAGCCAAATCCGTCGGATTTTGTCCGAAACTGTTGCATACACACGGTCGGACAAAGTTGTCGGAAAATCCGATCGTTCATAACGTGATGGCGTTATTTCGTTACGACAGGACTACATTCACGCTACTAGCCAATAGCTTTGGTGTGGAAATTTGATCTGAGCATGCGTGGCAATTCTCTACACATGATCGGAGTATGTCCGATCGGAGCATTTTGTCAGAAAATGTTACCAACAAGTTGGAAAACTTGGTCCGTCGGATACTCCGACGGAAACAGTCCGATGGAGACCACACAAAGTTGGAATATCCGACAAAATGGTCCGATCGGACACATTCCGTCGGAATCTCCGACCGTGTGTACAAGGGCTTATTCTTCTCCACCCTCCTCATCCTCTCAATCTGCACCCTCTTCTTCACTCTCTGCTGTGTGCACCTCCAAAGACACTACCACCAACACCACCATATACCTTCCGCTTGAGTCACAGGAATTATTTTCCGATCCATCACAAGACATTGCCGATGCGCAGCCACTCTTGGCATTGGATCAGGAAGAGGAAGTAGCAACAACCGCCACTCAGCAGTCTGACGACAGTACCCAGATCAGCCCAAGGAGGTTGGTCCCCGCTGTTGCTGCCTACTCCGAGCTCTCATCTCTTAAGAAGGCACATGAGCTGCCATCACCGAGCCCAGTGGGAGCAACGGAACCACAAAGCCACACTCCAGGCTCCCACCGTCCAGCCTCGTCTTCTACTTTTCCTTCTCTCTCCTCACAATTGCCCTCCACTCCACCTTCCATCATGCCATCCTCACATTTTTCTGCAAAAAGGCAGGCTTCCATGGGCCAAATGTTCGAGCGTAAAAAAATGATGACGCCGGATAACCCTCTTGCCCAATGGTTGACGGCTGGCTTGTCAGAACTGATAGCCCGCCAACTACTGCCATATAAACTGGTGGACTTGGAGGCCTTTCGAAAATTTGTGGCCATTGGAACACCACAATGGAAGGTCCCAGGAAGGAAGTATTTCTCATATAAGGGCATCCCAGAGCTATATGGCCATGTTCAGCGGCAAGTGAATGTATCTCCGGCACACAGTGTCGGTGCCAAGATACATCTGACCACAGACACGTGGTCTATCAAACACGGGCAGGGAAGGTATATAACTTTTACTGCCCACTGGGTGAACCTTCTGACGGCCATCAAGCATGTAACCCGTGGCACCTGTGTAGATTTGGTTTTACCGCCACGGATTGCATGCAGGCCTGGCTCTTCTTCTACTCCTCCTACTCCATCCTCCTCCCTGGCTGACTCCTACTTTTCCGCTGATAGCGTCTCTTCCGCTGCGCCGCCAAAGCTCCCCAGAACCTATTCGACATGCCAGGTGAGACGTTGCCATGCTGTGCTGCGTCTGTTGTGCCTGGAAGCCAAGAGCCACACTGGCCCAGCACTCCTCTCAGCTTTGCGTTCACAGGCAGATCAGTGGCTAACACCGCTCAATTTGACAGTTGGTAAAGTGGTGTGTGACAATGGAGCCAATCTGCTTAGCGCATTGAAACAGGGCAAAATTACACATGTGCCATGCATGGCACACGTCTTAAACTTGGTCGTGCAGTGATTCGTTGTCCAATACCTTGGGGTTCAGTACATCTTGCGGCAGGCAAGGAAAATCTCGGCCCATTTCAGAAGATCTTACACGGCTATGACTCGCCTTGCTGACATTCAGCGACGACACAATCTGCCGGCCAGACGTCTTATTTGTGATTGCCTGAAGCGATGGAACTCAACCTTCTATATGCTTGATAGGCTGCTCCAGCAGAAACATGCAGTTAACGACTACCTGTACGAACTCTGTGGCAGAACAGGTTCTGGGGAGCTTGGTTTTTTTCACGGCGCAAGTGGCCGCTCATGCGCGACGCATTCAGACTTCTGTGGCCATTTGATGAGATCACCAAACTGGTCAGTTGCAGCCATGGCGACATCAGTGACATGATACCTTATGCCTTCTTTATGGAGCATGCATTGCGTCGTGTCATTGATGAAGCCATGGAGGAGCAGGAGCAGGAAGATGAGGAAGTCGCAATGCTGGATGAATTCCCAGGGGGGGCTACTCTATCTGAGACAAGTCAACAACAGGAGTCTGAAGAGGAGTCAGAGGAGGATGGTGCTGGGGCAGATGAGGAGGAGCAAGAAGAGCATGCTTTAAACCTTTCTGGGATCCAGGCCAGCACACTGCTTCCAGTTTAGTGCAAATGGGGGCCTTCATGCTCCAGTGTTTTAACAGGGACCCCCGTATAAAAAGGGTCAAGGACCAGTAATGGGTGGCAACGTACTTAGACCCCCGGTACAAACACAAAATGGCGGAAATGTTACCACCGTCACAGAGGGCTGTCAGAATGGAGCACTTCCAGGCCTTGCTTTGAGAAATGCTGCATTCTGCTTTTGCGTGCGCTAGCAGAGGAGGAATTCCCACTCCCAGAGAAAGAGTTGCGAGTACCAATCCAACAGCGCCTGCAAGAAGAGGCCGGTTTGAAGATGTGTTGGTGACTTCGGATATGAGGTCATTCTTTCAGCCGACCCATCGACAGGTGTCATCTGGATCCAGCATCAGGGAACACCTAGACCGACAGGTGTCCGACTACATCGGGTTAACGGCCGATGTGGACGCTCTGAGGAGTGATGAACCCCTCGACTACTGTGTGGGCAGGCTTGACCTCTGGCCAGAGCTTGCCCAATTTGCAATGGAACTATTGGCTTGCCCCTCGTCCAGTGTCCTGTCCGAAAGAACGTTCAGCGCAGCAGGGGGGATCGTGACCAATAAGCGCACTCGCCTAGCTCACGACAGTGTTGACTACCTGACATTTAGAAAAATTAATGAGTCATGGATCTTGGAGGAATTCAACACATGTGACCAGTAGACCATGTATATGGATAACTCTATAAACGATTTATTTAATCGAGCACACAGACCTTTTTTCTACCTTTGGCTCACTTCCTTGTACAAAAAAAGCACGTCGTACTAAATGCCCGTACCCTCCTTTTTGAAGAGGTTGAGCGGTGTCATATTTTTGGGTCCCGCAGCGAGTTGCTGGTATCAGTGCTGCTGTCAGTGCTCTCTATCTCGGTGCTGCTGTCAGTGCTCTCTCTCTCTATTTCGGTGTTGGTGTGGTCTCAGTGCTCTCTATCATGGTGCTGGTGTGGTGTCAGTGTTCTCTATCTTGGTGCTGGTGTCTGTGCTCTCTATCGCAGTGCTGGTGTCAGTGCTCTATATCACGGTGCTGGTATCAGTGCTCTCTATCACGGTGGTGGTGTCCGTGCTCTCTATCACGGTGCTGGTGTCCGTGCTCTCTATCACGGTGCTGGTGTCCATGCTCTCTATCTCAGTGCTGGTGTGGTGTCAGTGCTCTCTATCATGGTGCTGGTGTCAGTGCTCTCTATCACAGTGCTGGTGTGGTTTCAGTGCTCTCTATCACAGTGCTGGTGTCAGTGCTCTCTATCTTGGTGCTGGTGTGGTGTCAGTGCTCTCTATTTCGGTGCTGGTGTGGTGTCAGTGCTCTCTATCTCGGTGCTGGTGTCAGTGCTCTCTATCTCGGTGCTGGTGTCAGTGCTCTCTATCACGGTGCTGGTGTCAGTGCTCAGTCTCTATCGCAGTCCTGGTTTCAGACAGCGAGGGAGATAGCAGCAGAGAAGCCAATCAGCAGCCAGTGTCAGCACCATGGCTGAGGATCAGCACTGGACTGGCACCTCCGGACCACCGCAGTGGAGCCCTGCATAGGTGGAGGTAAGGGCCGGGCAGAGGGAGGGGCTCAAGCACAGGTTGGCACACTGAGACACTGGCACAGGACTGCGCTGCCCTGACTGTGGCACTGATCAAGTTCTGCAACCCCTTCATAGCCTGCCCTGACCTTGCCTCTCCTCCATGGCCTTCATGCACTCCTGAATTGTCAAAATTTCACAGATAAACAAAGAATGCTTGTCGTTGTCGATCCCAGATTCACTTAATACTTTTGTTATGTCAAAATTGTCCATGTGGTGGGACTATGTGTGCACAGCTAGTAAGTATTTTGTGGCTGAAAATATGACCTGTAGGTTTTTAAGGTTTGCCTGCCATTAAAGTCAATGGGGCCCGCCGCGAACTTTGCGGTTTGCGAACTTTTGGCTGCGTTTGCGTAACGTCCCGTTGGAAATTCGTCCATCACTAGTGGGGGAAGGTAGCATAGTATAAGACAGCGTGAGCTGTGGTGGAAGGTAACATTGTATGAGAAAGAGTTGTGAATGGTAAGTGGTTACATGTATGAGGCAGAGTTCTCCTGAGTAGTGGAAGGTAAGATTGTATGAGGCAGAGTGAGTTGTAGTGGATGGTTACATTGTATGAGAGAGAGTGAACTGTGGTGTAAGGTGGCATAGCATGAGGCAGAGAGTTGTAGTTTTAAGTGGCATAGCATGAGGCAGAGGGAGCTGCGGTCGAAGGTGGCATAGCATGAGGAAAAGTGAGCTGCGGTTGAAGGTAATATTTTATGAGACAGAGAGCTGTGCTGGAAAATGGCATAGCATGAGGCAGAATCAGTTATGATGGAAGGTGACATAGCATGAGGCAGACTGAGTTGTAGTGGAAGATGGCACAGCATGAGATAGAGTGAGTTGTGGTGTAAAGTGGCATAGCATGAGGCAGAGTGAGTTGTGGGATGCAACATTGTAGGAGAGTGAGTTGTGGTGGATGGTTACATTGTATGAGGCAAAATGAGTTGTTGTGGAAGGTGGCATAGTATGAGACAGAGTAAGTTGTTATGGGTTACACTGTATGAGGCAGAGGGAGTTGTAGTAGATGGTTACATTGTATGAAGCAGAGTGCTCCTGAGTGGTGGATGGTTACATTGTATGAGGTGGAGTACTCCCGAATAGGGATGGGCTTTATGTTTGGGTCGAAAGATTAGTTCGACTCGAACATTAGCTGTGCGCCCGTTCGCCGAATATCAAACAATTTGGGGTGTTCGTGGCAAATTCAAAAGCTGCGGAACACCCTTTAAAAGTCTATGGGAGAAATCAAAAGTGCTAATTTTAAAGGTTAATATGCAAGTTATTGTCATAAAAAGTGTTTGGGGACCTGGGTCCTGCCCCAGGGGACATGTATCAATGCAAAAAAAAGTTTTAAAAATGGCTGTGTTTTCGGGAGCACTGATTTTAATAATGCTTAAAGTGAAACAATAAAAGTGTAATACTTCTTCCTCCATCTTCTTCTTCCCCTGCTTCTTCCTCCGGTCTTCTCGTTCGGCATCTTCTCCACTTCGTTCTCTGCACGATCCACCTCAGTGGGAGTCTTCCGCTGCGTGACGCTTCTGTTGAGGTGACAGTTCTTATATAATGGAGGGCGGGGCCACCCGGTGACCCCGCCCCCCTCTGGCGCACGGGGACTTCCCTATGGCTTATCCACTTTATTTCGGTTCGGGGTTCCCCTGTGGGGGAATTCCATGCAGTTTTTATCAAAGACTTTTATGTGTATTGCGGACCGACAATTCATTATAGCCGCGAATAGTTTTAAATGACTTTTTTTCCTTTAGAAATGTAATTTTGCTGTCAGACTGTTCTAACCATGGGAAACATTCGCCCCTTTACAGGCATACTATAGACACCCCCCAGGTAGGAAATTTAAAAGAATATTTCACTTTTATTATTTCACTTTAAGCATTATTAAAATCACTGCTCCCGAAAAAACACCCATTTTTAAAATACGAGGCGGAGTGCTCCTCCTGAGCGGCGGACGGTCCCGTTATACGAGGCGGAGTGCTCCTTCTGAGTGGCGGACGGTCCCGTTATACGAGGCGGAGTGCTCCTCCTCAGTGGTGGTCGGTCCCGTTATATGAGGCGGAGTGCTCCTCCTCAGTGGCGGACGGTCCCGTTACATGAGGCGGAGTACTCCTCCTGAGTGGTGGACGGTCCCGTTATACGAGGTGGAGTGCTCCTCCTGAGCGGCGGACGGTCCCGTTATACGAGGCGGAGTGCTCCTTCTGAGTGGCGGACGGTCCCGTTATACGAGGCGGAGTGCTCCTCCTCAGTGGTGGACGGTCCCGTTATATGAGGCGGAGTGCTCCTCCTCAGTGGCGGACGGTCCCGTTACATGAGGCGGAGTACTCCTCCTGAGTGGTGGACGGTCCCGTTATATGAGGAGGAGTGCTCCTCCTGACTGGCGGACGGTCCCGTTATATGAGGCGGAGTGCTCCTCCTGAGTGGCGGACGGTCCCGTTATACGAGGCGGAGTGCTCCTCCTCAGCGGTCCCGTTATACGAGGCGGAGTGCTCCTCCTCAGTGGCGGACGGTCCCGTTATACGAGGTGGAGTGCTGCTCCTGAGCGATGGTGAAGGGCGTGCACTAGGACCCGGCAGCTCCCCCACTCCCCGCCCCTCCCCAGCTGCAGTCCCAGCCCCCTCCATCTCTCTCCTTCTCAGTCCGCTGCCTTGTCTCTCCATCCCCCGGCACACAGTCAGCCTGCAGCCGGTATGTCCTCCGTTAGCTTCAAAACCCACCGTGTGGAGCTGCTGGCTGCCTATCAGGATGTCATCCATGACCAGAACTCCATAGACTGGTGAGTAGGTGTGAGAGTGGTGGGTGCAGGTCCATGTCAGTGTGGTGGGGGGTGCACGTGTGTGGACTCTGCATTATGGTGCAGAATTGGGGTGCAGGACGCTGGAGGGTGGGGGGTGGTCACCTTGCAGTAAAGCCTCCATTACAATGCAGCAGGGATGGGGTGCTGGGGAATGGGGGTGCATATGATTAGATGGTGCAGTAGATCAGGTAATGTGGAGGAGCAAGGCAGGGTTGTGGTAGGAGGGGCCATAGACAGAGCAGTGCAGGGATTGGGGTGCCCGCTGGGTGTATGGAATATAGGGCACCGCTTGGTGACAGAGGAGTACAGGGGTGTGTTATCACAATGGAGGGGACATGATTGCATGGCTGACCCCCATAATACTGGACACCATGCTCACATATGCACCAAACATGACAGTTCTCTGGCCCAATAAAGAGGAGCTCATTGTTCTCTTCCATCAATCAGCCAGGCTCTGTGCTGCAGTAGGCAAGATGGGGTCTGATAATAGACCAGCATATCCTGAAGCATCCATCAGCCTGGTCGCACAATTTAGTGGCAGTGCGGGCATTTGTCTATTTATTATTCTCATTGTTCTCCCCATTCCTGTATGGGAGACGTCAATAAGATCAGGAGGGTGTTGCACAGGCAGGCGGATGGGATGATGCACACAATGCCCAGACTGGCTAGGATGCTGAGCTGTGCAGAGGGGCCGAATGGGGGCTGCTGGGTTAGATCAGATCCTTTGTGTCTGCTGAGCTGCAAAAAAAAAAAAAAAGGGAATTGGAGGACATTATTAGCAAGGGAGGGTGGGTCATGGATAGGAGAGAGCCCAATTTTTTATTTATTTTTTGTTATCTGAGATGATTTAGGGGGGATTCGTGTGGGAGGAGACCTTGGGGAGACATTGAGAACCTCCATTTGGGTGGGTCTGTCCAGGATCTAGGAGGCTTGGTGGGGGTGAGATCAGACAAGACGATTACAGCATGAGAAAAAAATGGTTGAGATCAGCCTTTTGGGTTTGTTTGAACTTCCAATGGAATGTTAGGACTTATGGGCTTCATTCACCTTTTTTGGAGGTGAGCTGGGAATGGGGGAGCGACATGAAATAGATGAGTTCTCTGGAAGAAATCAGTGGGTGTTAGCTGATGGGATGATGCAGCTCTGGTTACCAAAGTATACGGCCAGCTCTGTCCGGTGAATTGTGCTCTTGGCTCACATTCCTCACTCAGACTGTGTATTACCTCATTCCCCAAAACCCCCCCCCCCCCCTTTTTTTTTTTTTTTTCTTCTTTCTTGTAGCAACCCTTTTCTTTACTTGTTCTTTGTTTCTGGTCCACTGTACAGTATTTCTCCTGCTCCTCCCACTTTATCCATCTCCTTCCACCTTTATTAGAAATGCTCAGCCATTCTGTAACCCTGTCCAGTGTCAAAGAACGTCTCAGCGGCTGTAACCCTAATGACGTACCGTCACCTCCATGCAATTCTACGGTTTCTAGAAACCATAGCCAATTTAATCATGGAAGGGGTGACTTCGAAACTGGACTGGGAGGATCATAACCTTTTGGAATAACGTTTACATGCTTCAGGTTCTTGTGTGTATATATGTAATTGTTCATCTCTGCACTGTTCCACGTGCTGTTGCTTTTGTCTGGTGCTATGTGAACACTACTTACAGGATTGTATTTTGTCTTCTCCATTAGCCAGTTACCCTCTGCTCTTGGAAATGATTTTTGGAGCCTGGAGCATCCAGTTTTTAGAATTGTCCTACTTTAGGTTTTGAAAACGAATGAAGCATTCTTGCCATGAGCAACACGGATGCTTCCTGACTTTACCAGATAGCAGGCACACATTTGAAGGGTTGCCCCAGAGTGTTATGACAGAAAGACCTTTGCCAACCACAGTGTCTTGGTATAGAGGTTCCATTGTGTGTTATGGCACAATGACCTTCTTTGTCAACCACTGTGTCCTGGTACAGAGATCCCATGTGTGTTATGGCAGAATGACCTCCTTTGCCAACCACAGTGTCTTGGTACAGAGGTCTCGTGTGTTATGGCGGAATGACCTCCTTTGCCAACCACAGTGTCTTGGTACAGAGGTCCCATTGTGTGTTATGGCGGAATGACCTCCTTTGCCAACCACAGTGTCTTGGTACAGAGGTCCCATTGTGTGTTTATGGCGGAATGACCTCCTTTGCCAACCACAGTGTCTTGGTACAGAGGTCCCATTGTGTGTTATGGCGGAATGACCTCCTTTGCCAACCACAGTGTCTTGGTACAGAGGTCCCATTGTGTGTTTATGGCGGAATGACCTCCTTTGCCAACCACAGTGTCTTGGTACAGAGGTCACATTGTGTGTTTACGGCGGAATGACCTCCTTTGCCAACCACAGTGTCTTGGTACAGATTTCCCATTGTGTGTTTATGGTGGAATGACCTCCTTTGCCAACCACAGTGTCTTGGTACAGATTTCCCATTGTGTGTTATGGCGGAATGACCTCCTTTGCCAACAACAGTGTCTTGGTACAGAGGTCCCATTGTGTGTTTATGGTGGAATGACCTCCTTTGCCAACCACAGTGTCTTGGTACAGATTTCCCATTGTGTGTTATGGCGGAATGACCTCCTTTGCCAACCACAGTGTCTTGGTACAGAGGTCCCATTGTGTGTTTATGGCGGAATGACCTCCCTTTGCCAACCACAGTGTCTTGGTACAGAGGTCCTGTTGTCAATGAGAGACTGATATATGCCCAAAATGTCATCGCTCTTGTGACTTTTCTGGTGTGCATTGTGATGGTTCTCCTCTACAGATGTCCTTTTGTGGTTAAGGCTGGCCTATACAATTGGAGGCTGGACTACAGAATTGTAATTTCCTTTTTAGATTTACCTTCAACTAAGTAGTGCAAAGGCCTGCCTGATTGCATACTAATTGAACAGGTTTAGGTTTGACATCATATTATATGGCTTTGGTAAATCTAAAGGCAATTTCAACAAGAAAATGTTATAGCGTATGGCCAGTCTTAGAGCAGAATCGTCAATATATGGAGTTAAATCAATATTAAACCCAACATCAAACGTATGTTATATTGCAGCTTACCAATTCTTAAATGTGATGTCTGCATTAGTTTCCTTTTTAGGCCTTATTTCCCCTTGTGATCTAGCCAGTAAGTCTGTTTTTCAGGAACAGAGCGAGGCCGTGTCCTATCTATATCTATCTAATAAAACAACCTAGATGATGGTGCTGATGTTTTTATAAATTACTTGGCTGTGAGTGCCAATTGTAGACATTCTAATGCCACACATCAAATGCTCAACTACATGCCAAGCAATAATCACTATCTTGCGGTGGAGTTGCTTTAATGTTTCAATCTCATATAAAATCCAATTGACACGCAATCCAATTGCATCAATACAGGTTAAAAACAAAGTCCTCAGTGAGAAAATGGTATCCACATAAAAGCAGCAATCATAATTGGTACGTACACTGGTGTGCAGTGGATGAACCATGGTAGGACTCTTGTCTGAGGCGCACTCTCACAAACTACCCGACCAGTGGGTATAATGTGGCAAGATCCGTGCTCCCTGGAAGGTGAGATTGGAGGGAAGCTGCCGCATTCAAACCAGCGGGGATGCTAGAGCTGCTCTGTAGGACTGGAAATGCATCACTGCTAACAGGAAGTCCTCAGGTGGCCATATTACCGGAGTCCACAGTGCCAGTAAGCATACAGGGTCTCCAAGATGACATGTTTTGAGGTCTTGCCTCTTTCTCAAATCTGTTTTTTTTTTTTTTTTTTTTTTTCACGAGAACAAGTTTTTCCTCCAGACTTATTGGCTTACAAGGAAGAGACAAACCATTTAACACTGGCAGGGGTGCTTACAATGATAATTTTTTATTTTATTCATGTAAAACCTTTATCCCAAAAGGAAAAAAAAAAACAACCCCCCCCACCCCAGACTGACAATGCTGTTGTCTGCTGTGCTTCCTGTGCTCCTTGGATCAGAGTGGTGTCTCTCTAATACAGATCACCGGGAGAAAAAAAGCCTAAAAATGAATGCAGCCGCTACAAATAAGTAGTGGTAAGCTGAAATATTACATTTTTGGGTTTAATACCTCTTTAAAGTGACAAACTCTGGTTTAGGAAAAAAAAAAAAAAGTATGCTTGGCTCAAAAAAGTACCTTCTGTTGCTCTCAGCCTCCCACGGGGACGAGCCTTCTCTCTGCTAGGGGGTTCTTGACTGTTGATTGGATAGATTGATAGCCAATTGATGTGGCTGCCGGGGGCGGGCCGAATCCTGCATTCGGCATCTGTGGACACAGAATGCTGGACTCAGGAACGTGCCCGATTCAAGAATCCCACCCGGGAGAGTGCTATCTAATGTGGGGAGGAGACAAGACAGCCACTAAGGGACCCCAGAAGACCAGGATTGGGGCCACTGTGTGCAAAACGAGCTGCACGGTGGAGGCAAGTATGATCTGTTTTGTTCTTTAAAAAATATTACCTTTTTAGTGTTGCTTTAAGGCTTCGTTCACACTACTGCAACTTATTAGTGTGACTGCCAAGCGACTTCCTGGAAACTTTCAGGGAATGCCTGGGTAATCTTCCTGTAATGTTGGATTCAAATCCCATCAATATAGATAAGGATTTGACTTGGAGGCGGCTTCCATTAAAGTCTATGGGCACAAGTCAGAAGTCAACTTGAAGTAGTACAGGAACCTTTTTTCTAAAGTTGGAGGGACTTCAGTAGGGCTAATTAAGGCCGCTCTCATACATTAACATGGGATTTCACATTTCATGCAACTTAGTGTGAACCGAGCCTAGAAGGTGGTTACGTTTGTTCTTCATAGTCCCACTGTATGTTGGAACATAGTCACCCTCTCTTGCTGACACCCGGGATGAACTAGGGCCTATGGGAGTTGTAGTGTGTGTGCATAGAGCAGTGCACATGACTGCAAATAAAAGGAACTGCTCGTTCCAAACAAACAGAAGTGAGGAGGAGAAGAAGATGAGGGCTCATGGAGGATGTTATGAAGAGGCTAAAAGACATAGTCAGAAATAGTTTCATTGAAAATGGATTACAGAAAAGTGAATGTGTACTGAATGTTCTTGGTAAGCATACAGTTTAATGTGAATGTAGTATTGCATTCTAAAAATTGCCCTGTGTTCTGTTTTTTTGTTGTGGTTTTTTTTTTTTTTTTTTTTTTTTCCTGATGCTCTTCATTCATAAGGGGTGTGACCTATGATCACTTACTGTAGTTTGTGTCCAACCACCTAGTATTGGTTCATTCCTACAGCTAGCAGATGCCGTATCTCAGCCACACCCCCCCTTTTTTTTTTCTTTTTTTTTTTTCTTCTTCCTCTTTGTACTTTGCTATGGAGTCTTTGTGCTCCTCATCTTCTTTACTTCTCTTTTAAAAGTGGTTGTAAACTTTTTTTATAAAGTAAAAGGCATAATGAGCTAGTAATGCATAGCATACTAACTCACTATGAAATACTTATCTTGGATCGAAGCTGTTACTGCGGTCCACGTAGCCCACTTTTGGCTGGTGACCTGTCTCCTGGAGTTATTTCAGGGTTTGTGGGCTCCGGCGCTGAAACCGCAATAACATTGCGCATTCGTGTGGGAGCCACCAGTCACGGCACAGCTACCGAAGAAATGGCACGAGCGAGCTGTTTCTTCAGTGCGAATGTGCTGATGACGTCAGCACATGCGGATACAGTGAATATCTCCTAAATGGTGCAAGTTTAGGAGAAATTCACGGTACCTACAGGTAAGCCGTATTCTAGGCTTACCTGTAGTTAAAAGTGGGGTAATACAGGGTTTACTACCGCTTTAAACCCCTATATAAAATCTGCACTCACTAAGAGGAATACATAGATATCTTGCCCAATTCGCTTTTTAAGTTACTTGCCTTGCTTGGGTTATTATGCTGATCCACAGGCTTTAATGCTTTGAATCACTGATCAGAAACTAGTCTGTAGATCGAGAGTTCTAACTTTGCTCTGACTTTCTTGCCTGCAGTGGTTCCAGGTCAATTACTAAAATGTTTAGGCTAAGGAAAGCCAAGTAGCTTACCGTTTTGATAAGGATAGATCAGCAACGGCAGCCTTTGAACACAAACAGTAAAATTACATTAAGGGCTCGCTTAAACATATGGTAGCCCTTGTCGCCCCCCTGAAAAGCGGCCCTTGGTGGATTGTTTTTCAGAGGGTGGTTGACAGGTGAATTGGAGGCAATATGTTGCTTCCTCATTAAATGGCTGAACAACCATGCTGCAACAGCAGGGTTCCTCCTATGAACAAGTCAGGTTCAGCAGTTGTAGCAATAATAGCTATGTGTGAATGAGCCCTAACAGTCCTACACATGGATGCCAGGTACCAGCCCCACCAATAAGCTTATTTCTGTTTTCCAGTGTTTCGTCACATATGGCGACCCATCCATCACATTTGGCTACCTGCTGGACTGTGCATGCGTGACGCCGCTATATGCGTTCCACCTCTGAGTGCCAGGTTCAAGCCCCACCAGCCAAGTGGATGTAGAGTCAAATTATAATAATGCAGAGCAAAGCGAGGCCGTGTCTGTAACGTGGCGAGCGAAGCGAGCCTGCAAAGGGCCCTGTGTTGGAATGCATATGGTGGCGTTGCGCATGTGCATTCCAGCGGGAAGCAAATGAAGGGTAGCCGTATGTGAGGTCACACCGGCAGCATTAACAATGGGGCAAATCGCCAGAAAGCTATATCAGGTGTAGTTAAATTCATTTGCTTGTAAGATGGTCACCTATGACCCGCCTTAAGTCCCCATCTCTTAAATAGACTTCTCCCA
Source organism: Lithobates pipiens (assembly GCF_037356315.1). Taxonomy (NCBI): domain Eukaryota; kingdom Metazoa; phylum Chordata; class Amphibia; order Anura; family Ranidae; genus Lithobates; species Lithobates pipiens. Next base: position 297,123,841 of record NW_027507903.1, read on the forward strand.
TGTGTCCAGTTTATGGTCCCCATACACTAGACGAAAAATCGTTTGAAAATCCGTCATGTGGACCATTCGTTCGTTTTTCGTCCAGTTAAAGGGGCACAAATAGCAAATAGTTTTTTTGACTTTTCAGGGCCAAAAAAATCACAGGAACAGATTGGAAACTTCTGATAAATGAAGGATAAATTGAAAGATTAATGTGTTTCTAGCCCATTAAAAATTTAACTGTTTGCACTACCCATATGTGACAACGGATGAAAAACTGATTCGTTTATGTCCATTAAACAATTTATAGTTCAAAATTCGGCCATTACATGATGGCATTGTTGTTTTCTCTTTTGTTATTCAAAAGCAAGTTCTTCAATCTATCACTTCTTGACATCAGGCCTTGTATTGGCCCTTTCCTTTATTAACCTGTTACTATAGCCCAGGGGTCTCCAAACCCTGGCTCGCGGGCCACATCCGGCCCGTGGGTGTGTTTTGTCTGGCCCCCAGCTTGCCCAGACTCTGCCAACACAGCACTGCCGATCTGCTGGCATTTAAAAGCATCTGCTATCGGCAGTAAATGTCTGGCAGGTTCAGGACAAAAAGCCGCTCCCCCGCAAACCCTCCCGTGCTGCCAGAGGATTGGCTGCTGTGCTGAGCTGAGGGTTGGCTGCTAGGAGGTGATGTCATCAGCGCAGCACCTCCCGACTTCCCGCCCATTATTTGCATTGCAAATCCTTCCACCTTACAGCATGCGCGTGTAGCAGTGGGCGGGAGTTGGGAGGTGCAGGAGAGCTGAAGTTGGCTCCTACAGTGAAGAAGTCGGCTTGTACAGGCAAGTGCCAAAAAAATCTGCACACATACATCTATGCTGGGGACACTGATAATGGGGACATCTATGCTGGCTGGGACGCTGATAATGGGGACATCTATGCTGGCTGGGACGCTGATAATGGGGACATCTATGCTGGCTGGGACGCTGATAATGGGGACATCTATGCTGGCTGGGACGCTGATAATGGGGACATCTATGCTGGCTGGGACGCTGATAATGGGGACATCTATGCTGGCTGGGACGCTGATAATGGGGACATCTATGCTGGCTGGGACGCTGATAATGGGCACATCTATGCTGGCTGGGACGCTGATAATGGGCACATCTATGCTGGCTGGGACGCTGATAATGGGCACATCTATGCTGGCTGGGACGCTGATATGGGGAGACTCTGATGGGGACACAAACACGCAGAATTTTTCAGCCCTGCATACTTTTAAAATCTACAATGTGGCCCTTGTGTTGAAAGGTTTGGAGACCCCTGCTATAGCCAAACCTTTTTGTTATGATTTTTGAGTAGGGAATGAAGGTTAGGAGACTCTACAGTGAAGGGAAGTCCTCTTTTAAATGGTCCACACTTGCAGAGATTTATTTTGTTTAGCCTGCAAGCTAAACAAATGGAACGCATCAGACTCCTCCGTTGATCATAAACGAATTTCCCCTGCTTGCTGTTGTATTCTGACAGCCGGCACTTGCACCTGTCAGAATGCCTGAGCAGTGATTGGCTGCAGTCGCTGTTCAGCTGACACTTTTCAACGTGGCTCCTCAATCTTCAGATCAAAGGTGTGTGTGTGTGTGTGTGTGTGTGTGTGTGTGTGTGTGTGTGTGTGTGTGTGTTTTTATTTTTAATTTTTTGGGCCGGGAAGTGCTGACAGGGTCACCCACATGATGAACTTCCACCTATTCAGCAGGAAATATCCAAAATGTCATCTATGGCCATTTTTAGATAGTTGTCCCAATTAAAGGGTATCCTCCCACTACTTGTGACATCTAACATTTTGGATTTTCATATCACGTTCTGCCATCGAGACAAACAGGGCTTATATACACTTGCAGCCACCTTTGCCACCCCTCTGTAAAGCAACAGCGGTAGATCACTATTCAGAGGCATTTGACAGGCAGCTTGGAGATATGTCACCTCCCGGATGCCTGTTTTAAATTTTGAAAATTGGCAGCACCCTGCATTAAACACGGCTGCAGGGTGACCTCAATTCATTAAATGGTTTGCATCTGGCAACGGTTCATCCTGCTGATTGCGACTGGTAGTAAAATAACTGGTAGTGGCTCAACCACTTATTACACACACATGTAATTGAGATGAGCAAATCTCCCCATAGGAGACACAGACCGTAAGAAAAACGTGACCTGCCCTTCTAACCTTTTCCCCTTTGTAATCCAAAAAGTTTTAGGCTGCATTCATGCCTGGGCCTTTTGAATTGCCGCCATTATACTAGCGACTTTAAAACGCTCTGCTAAAATCACAAATCAAACAATGCGAATTTCAGATGCCTTTTGTTTTAATGGCACCTAAAAAGCAGTGCGGTAAATAAATTGACGCAAACCACATTACACAGAGCTGCTTTCTGGCAACAAGCTTTGCGCGTAGCGGTTTGCTGCACAATTTATCATGCCAGAACTGCACCACATTTTTAAGTGCCATTAAAATGAATGGCATCTGAAATTTGTTGTGCGATTTTGTCATTTATTTTTTTTGAAATTGCAGGCAGAATTGCGGCGATTCTGCCTGTAATTCAAAACGCCTAGGTGTCAGTGCAGCCTAAGGCCTGGTTCACACCTGTGCAGGTTGCAGTTGATGTGGTTTCTGGTGCGTTTTGCGTTTTTCCACATGCATATTTTTTATTTTTTTTATTTTATGCATTGTGTGTTTTTGGAAGGTGTCTTTTGTCATGCAGCAGAAACGCATTAAAAAAATAAACTGCAAGCACTGAATTTTTAACTTGTTTCCGTTGAAGTCTATAGAACCAAAAACACAACTTGCTGTGGGGGGAAAAAGTCCCTGACCCTTTTCAAAAAACGCACCGGTGGAAAATGCAGAGATGTGAACGTGACCTATAGGAAATCATGTTAAATGGACTATAGCGTGTTTCTGCAAAAATGAAACTCACTGGAAAATGCATAGGTGTGAACCAGGCCTTAGAGGCACACTTTTAGACAAGTATCTTTTTGTTATCCCAAGTGTCTTTGCTTTGACAACTACCTTGCATTTTTCTGCTATCGTTTTCTTTTTTTCCCACATTTCTTTTCATTCTCTAATCTAAAGGTGGGTTGAGTGACACGGCTCACGCTGATGCGGTGTGCGATATTGCATGCGATTCGCACCTCACTACAGTTGTGCATTGCACAAGCGATCTGTGTGATGCGATTTCAGCCATAAAGATAGTATGGATATATTTGCATCGCATTCGGACCAAACTCACACAGGACCCTTTTTTTTTTTTGGTCCGCACCAGAATTGGATCGCATGGGTGTTCATACCTATGCGATCCGATTCATGTCCGAAATGACACTTCGCACTGCAATGTGTGAACCGATCTGGGGGATGTTGTTAACTTTGTATTGACACTCCCAGCGGTTCTGCCTTGCGAGTCAGGTGTGATGAGGGAACCCTGGATATAGAAAAGTGGAACCTGAGCTCAGAGGAGTAAAGATTATAAAAGGGGCTCCATATAGAAATGCTCTACAGCGTGAGTACAAAAATCGCAGGGTTCCCGCATCGCACCAGTGTGAACCGAGCCTCAGACGTGCTCCAACAATGTCTTGGTTATCCTCAGAAATGTAATGCATCTAGGCCAGGGGTGTCCAAACTTTTTTCAAAGAGGGCCGGATTTCATGAAGTGAACATGCATGAGGGCCGACCATTTTGCCTGACTTTTTTTGAACCGTTAAAATGAAATGCAAATTAAATTTTTAACCAAAGTTTATTGCAAACGGCATACTTTTCATTTCGTCACATGGATGACAAATCTACACAGGTGTTAAATCACTCTGCCTTTCATATATGACACCCCCAGATCCGTCCGCATATCGCAGTGCGATCTGCGCACACACACAGGAATCGGATCGCATGGTGTGAACACCCATGCGATCTGATTCTGCTGCGGACCAAAAAAAGGGTCCCGTGCGAGTTTGCTGCGGGAGCGATGCGAATTCAGCCATACTACCTGTATGGCTGAACTCGCATCGCTACGGAGATCGAATATGATTTGCACTGCAGTGCGGTGCGAATCACATCCGGATCTCCCCCCGCAGCAGTGTGAACCCAGCCTTATTCTCTCTCTCTCTCTTTAATTCTCTCTCGCTTTATTTCTCTCTCTCTTTATTTCTCTCTCTCTTTCTCTCTCTCTTTAATTCTCTTTATTTCTCTCTCTAATTCTCTTTAATTCTCTTTATTCCTCTCTCTCTTTAATATTCTCTCTTTAATATTCTCCCTCTTTAATTCGCTTTAATTCTCTTTATCGGTAATTATCTTTACCTTTTTTCTCCTCCGTTCTGGCTTTCAGGCAGCTGACAGCGTGCGGCGCCGCCGCAAACAATCCGCGCCGCCAATCACAGGCACTGAGAGATCTGCAGCTGCTGCAGGGACAGCTCAGTGTCAGCTATTGGCGGCGTGTGCTGTCAGCTTCCCGGAGGCCTTGGACCGCCCCCAGCATCTGACCGTCAGTGGGAGGCGGGGTGAGAGGCACTAGCAGCCAATCACCGCCACCAATCCCCGTCGGAATCACAGGCTCCGGACCTGCCGCACACGCCTCAGCTTGTTAGAGAGGCGCTTGGGGTGTGCGGAGCCAGGCGGGCCATAATGCAGGAGAGGCTGGGGGCAAGGTGGGGGCCATACAAAACCGGACCGCGGGCCGGACTTTGGACATGACTGATCTAGGCAGACACTTTTGGGTTTGCTTAACAATTGCAGTTGAAGGATTGTGTCCTGGAAATGGCACCCTTGGGATGCAGACTATGAACGGTTGCATAACACTGAATAGCAATTTTTTCTTTACTTTCAATCACATGTTCCATCTCTTACCACGGTTTAGGTACAGTGTTTTTATTTTTTAAACCCCTGCATTAGGGTATTGTGACTTTCTATTTTATGTACTTGTCATGTTTGTCATCTCAACGTGTTTCTCAGTGTTATGAAGCCATTAGTGCAGAAATCCATTAGCTGGCATTGTTTCTTTTTGTTATGCTTCACTTCTGAAATATGAGCACTCTATCCAGTTGGTGCTGAGATTTGGTTTAGAGTGTCATTCCACTGCATTACACATTCTGCTTACGCCGAGGAGGGGTTACAGCTGTGTCCTGTACCTCTGCATTGTCTATATACCTGATCAGTGGCAGCAACAGCTGGTGTCTAGTCATGAATGCTGCATGGTATAATGCCTCTGCATTAAAGCCTTGAACTTAGCTGCTATATCGTTTTATTATGCCTCTTGGAGAAAATACATTTATTTTGCTCAAAGGTACTTCACATATCGGATCTAAGCAACATAGCCCAAGGTAGTAAGATCTGGTACAAAGTGCTGCATGAATAAGCTGAGTTCTGTTATATATATTTCTAATATGTGTATGTATGCCATGCATATTTTAACATTCAATTGGGTACAATGGGCACAGATTTCCTGTTCAGTTTTTTTTTATTTTGTAAAATCATCAGTGTGTGTGTGTGTGTATATATATTATATTATCTCTATCATCAATTTTCGATATTTATTTATACTGGTTCTGGTAGCTTGCAAGACCTTTGTTATTCATAGGCTTGGGTTTTTGGGCTGCTGCCTTCAGGTGATTAGACACTGGCAAAGCTTTTAGCATACGCTGAAACCTGCGTTTCACAAATATCGATATCAGTGCTGATACTAAGGCAAATAGTTGGATCATATATGTGCAGGCCTCTTTGCAGTGTGATTTATTTATTTTTGTTCAGGGGCAATTCCAATGCAAATTGTAGTTTATGAGATTAGAAATCTTTTTGTTTAGGTATAACCAGATAAAATGAAAAGTTGTATATGCAAAATATGTTTGGTTATATGCATGCAATGGAATTGTATTTGTGTTAATGTATAAAAATTTGTTAAAAATAAAATATAGAATTTACAAAAAAGATTAGAAAGTGCACCTGAATCGGAGTGAAATTGCACAGGACTCATTTTTCAAATTGCACTGCGGCTGGCCTGTGCAGAGGCTGTAAAAACTCACTGAAAGCCACATGAAAACTGATGTGAAGCTGTCTCTGCAAGGGAAATCTGTGCAGTTTTCATGTATGGTGTGAACGAGCCCTAAAAGAGCTGTCATGTGACACTATAAATGGGTATCAGTAATTGGTATCATCCTCCTGCTTGGCGGGCATCAGCGGACAGATTCCCCATTGAGCAGGTGGGTCCGCTGCCAGAGTCCACCCATCTGAAAGGGGCCTTACAGCTCTAGGGTCATTGGTTTGAATCCCAGTCACAACACTATCTGGATGGAGTTTATATGTCCTCCTTGCCCTTTGGGCACTTCAGTTTGGTCCCAAAGTCCAAATACTTTTTGATATAAATAATTGGCTCCCATCTAAATTGGCCCTAGTATGTATGCATGTATAGTAGGGACCCTACACTATAAAGGGACTGAAGGGAGGGCTCCTTCACATCAGAACATGTTCCATGTACATTTTCTGCATCGTGTTCAAAACACACTAGGTGTTTGATCTGCTGCAAACACAGTGCGTTTTACCTGCACCAGATCGCACGGTACCATGTAATTGGGTGCAGTGCATTTAAAAAAAAATGGTGCATGCACTACTTTTTGTGTGATTTCAACCTATTCAGATGAATGGGCTGAGGATTGCACCACACTGAGTAACATAGGACTTGCACAGATACTTGGTCCATGTGTGAAGCTGCCCTAAGTGCACAGTATATATAAATTGCTGTGTAAATAAAAAATGTGCACCCTGTAAAACAAAGCTTTAATGTGGTTGTAACGCTAAAAGAGCCTTTCACTGGCAGCCCCTCTCCTTTTATCTATGATTAACACACTCCTGTAAGTGTTTAAAAATGATGTCTCTAAATACCTTTTTTTCCAGTTACCTTCAGGCCGGTCACGTGACTCCAAGCCGCTCTGCTGCTATGATCCTGGGCTAGAGTGGGAGGAGCTGAGATCTCCCTCTGTCGGCTGGTAGTCATGTGCCTGCTATGTTGGCTGCTCGGCACCTCCCACTATAGCCCTGGATCATAGTAGAAGAGCAGCCGGGAGTCATGTGCCCGGCCTGAAGATAACTGGGGAAAAAGGTGTATAGAGGCACCTTTTTAAATGGACACGTACAGAGTGAGTTATCGCCGGATAAAGGATTTTTTTTTTTTCTAATACGAATAGCGACATGAGGGGGGGGAGGGGGGAGCTGGAGACAGAGACACAAACGAGGGAGCTAATGGGCAGGGAGGGGGTGAGGACAGAGGTGAGAGCAAACATCGGAAGCACAGCAGCTGACCTCTCTAGTCAGGGCTCAGCAGCCCTGATTATCATGGTCAACACACAGAGGGGAAAACAGGAAGTGGCAGAATCAGCCAAGGTTTTATTTTTTATTTATTTTTTAGTTTAGAGAGGGGCAGGTTAGAAAGCACTGTGCTTTTTAATATGCTATAAGGGAATAGGTGCTCCATCTATAATTTATTCATTTTTCCTTTTATTTTTTGGGGCTACAAACACTTTAATACTTTTTCATACCACCAATCTTCAATTTTGAAGAGCTGCACTAATGTTGTTAAAGCAGTCTGTGTTCCTTGTGCCTTTTCATTAAATGAAGAATTAAAACCAGAAAAAAAAAACAATCTTGAAGCACTAAGGTTGCTGAAGAACCTTCCAGCAATGTCAGATGCCTGTCCTCTGCTGTGCTCGGTGACTACGTCCTCTGTACCCAGTGTCATTACAGGATACAGCAGTGACATAGGAGCTGGCAGAGGGAACCACAATGGCTAGTGGAAAGGCGTTGGAAGACAATTCTGCAACAAGCTTAGTTTTTCAATATAGTGAAGATTGGCAGCAAACTTGCATGTTTCAATTGCCATTATTCGTTTAAAAAAAAAAAAAAACTCGCCAATCTTAGCCAGACAGACAATTCTTGTTTAAAAAGAACATTACTGCTCAAGCTAATTGGATTTATCTTTGTTAAGGCCTCTGGCTGGGTCGCGTGTATGTGCTGAAACATTGTTCATGAAATCCAAGGTATATGTATTTGAAGTACAAGGATGCTCATTATGCCTTTTTTTTTTTTCCCCAGAATGTTACTGTAGTGATGAGAAATCTCAATGCCTGCTCTATAACCCTAAAGAAAAGAGAACATCTTGAAATGATAACTTTTTTATTTTTTCTGTTCAGCCCACCCTGGCCTTGTGTCCTATTAGGTGTGGACATTTTTCTCACACGACTCTGATAAAATATTATGGGAAAATCAACTGATCCTAAGGAGTGGCCGCTTTTGTGAGAATTGCTCTTCTGCCTAGAATTCTTTATTTTTTAATGGTTCATTCGTCATTATGAATGTGCTGTGGGAGAATTGTATTAACTAGTTAAAACCAAAACAATTTTTATGTTTTCTGAAAGCAGAAACCCTGTAGAATAAAATGATGGTAGGTGTGGGGTGATTCGGAGTGGAGTAAAAGTGATTGGTAAGCTCTACAGCTGGTCGCTGTCTGGAGAAAAACAACAAATTGTTCCAAGTTTATTGTAACTACCTTCATTTTTGCACAGTTGTCCTGTACTGAAATTGCTTACTCTGATTTCACTGCACACTGTGAGCTTCTCAGTGTGCATTAGAAACTGCAGAGCCTGCCTCATTTCCTGGGTGGTGGACTTCAGCATCATCTGGTCCTTTTGTCTCTAGCCTGATAGTCCTGGCTAGCCCTTCATAGAGGCTCAGTATCGTATATTGTTGTTGTGGGGTAGTCTGCTTGGAAAATGCAACACTTTTTCAGGCTGATAACTACCCATCAAGGCATATTGATTTTGGCATAACTCCTTCCGAGAACCTCCCCACTGCCATTGAGAGACAAGTACTGAGGCAGGGTGCTATGTTTTGAGGAAGCTATGTAGAGCTAGAATTGCCACCTCATCCCTTTAAACCCAAACACATATGAATTACACAGGTTCTGTGGCTGATTTCATGCAGATAAGGCACCAAGTGAGTTTAATTATCACCTTAATCAGCCACAGAAACTGTGCAATTAATGTGTTCGGTTTTAAAGGGATGAGGTGGCAACCCTATGTAGAGCACCCTACCAGCCCGCCCAACATCCATGATCTAACTGCATTGCATATAGAAGCACAGGGACCCAGAAATTACCTCACTGTGTTTGGACAAGGTTTGTATCGGAAATGGGTTTTATTTTTAATGAATCATTGACATGTTAATGAAGGGAAAACCAGGAAAGACTAATTGTAATCGGAATATACTCCATCTTTAAATTCAGATCTTTGTATATTATGCCATGCCATATTGTGCCATGGATTGCTATCCCAAGTTTCTGCCATCAGCAAGCCTTCAAAAGTGCTACTTTGATGTAGGCAGCAAGAGAAAAACCAGTATTCGATTGTATGTGAAGCTTTGTAGAAATCCTGGGAGGATCCTATTGATATATGAAAGTGTTTGGGCCTTGGCTGTTCAGGCACTGAGCACTGCCTTGTGGAGCATAGAGAGGATTATTCTTCCCGTCCCCCTGAAGTGGGGATACTTCAATAGACTCAAGGAGTGAGCATTGGGGTGCTGCAGGTACAATCTAGCACCATTCGGTGCAGCTGTAGGACTTTTTTTTATTTGGGGTAGTGCTGTACTTTAAATACTCATCATTTTGTATATAAGAAGATTTTTATACACTACCAGAGGGTGTAGTGGAATTCTTGACTAAGGACATTTGCTCATCTTGTTGAAGTTTAAAAATATTGGGCCTTCAAATATTGTAGTTTGACAGAAATCCTGACGTTTTGAACCTTTTGCTATGTGATGCTACCAGGCAGTGTGCGGTGATGTCATTGGGCATAGGTGGTCTCTCGCATCACAGCTTGATGAAAACCTACACATTATGATGTGCAATGAGAGGCTGAATTTCTGACACACTGATTGTGTAACCGTGATTATGTAACCATGCATCAGATCAAGAGAACTCTTCTAAACTTTTTCAACCTACCCGTTCTTCATTCTGGCAGTTAATGCTGATATGGTACAGTCCTATTAGTCAGATTACACTTTGATTAGAATCATTTGGATCATGTGAGGGATTATTAGTGCAATTTTGTCTTGTAAAATCTATGCAAGGTACAAATTTGGAGTTGTGGATATGTTGCCCTTTAAAATAAGATAAATGTTGATGATTATGACACCCTAGAGACTGAGGAGTCCCGACCATCTGCAGTTCCTTTGTGATCCCGGGAGGTCCATTATATCCAGATGGGAGCAATCCGTTTCACAACCACCCACATCAGGCAGTGCAGGTGCTTTGCAGGGGGGCGGGAGAGAGGTCCATGTTACTACTGATTCTGTTTGCTGACATACTTGACAATCCTTTATGGTGACATACATTTCCTGCCTGAATCAGAACATGTACACGTTTTTCTTTTGTTGGTAGAATGCTTTTAGCCTATTGATTCTCCTGCTATGTCGGAGCTACTGAAGTGAATATGCTATTCATATAGAAGAGGTAGTCAGTATCGTCTACAGGCCTCTGGGTTAAATGTCACATTTACATGAATATGGTTGAAATCTAGGTAGAGGTATAAAGCGGTTACATCCCTTACCAATCTCGAGGACAAGCCATGACACAACCATGGAAGACTTGACATCAGCTTCTCCCCAACGCCAGCTGACAGACACCAAGTATTTTAATGGCAGCTGTGGTGGAATAAGGAGCAGCAGGGGATTGCTGGAGAGATGAGTATAAAGTGTCAGACTTCTTAGCTTGGGAACATATGATTATTTTTATTTATTAGCCAGTGGGCTGAATGAAATCCAAAATGAACAGAGTCCTCCATCTACACTTGGTGGATGGTGAAATCCTTCCCGCTGTGATATTGTATTTTGTCAGCAGCACTCTCCACTGATAGAATAGACTGATCAGTGTCTGCAGCCGGCTAATCGAGAGAATTTTTTCCAACAATCTCATTGGACAGAAGTTGGGGTGTGGGGAAAGCCAAACACAATGGCTCTGCGGGAGGGATTGCCCTGTCAACAGTGTCTATGTTGATGGGGGAGGGAGGGGGGAAATCGAGGGTGCAGGAAAGAATCACTCTATGGCTGGCTTTAGGGTATTTTGACAGTCAGCTGGCTGTTGAAATGCAACATCTGCAGCAGTGGATTCGTCCATTCCTGCTGCACAAGAGAAACAAAATTGTGTATGGCCAGCTTTACCACCTCTTTCTTGTTGCAACAGCTGTGCAGGGTGTCTATGAATCTGCAGTCCAAGAGCACCTATTGCTATCGGTAATGAGCACCTGATCAGACACCCACCCTCTCTTCTCTGCAATACAAGTCTTTGTGATGGCACTTCTTTAGAGGGTGTGGTTGTTATTCAGCTATACCGGCTCTGAACACTGGAGGAGGAACCATATGTTTTTAAGATATTTTCAAAATTAGCACAAATTCACAGAATGAATGTACCAAAAGCAGGGATATCCTTGAGCACAGCTCCTTAGGTGCAGCTTCTTCTCCAGTCTGAAAAATAGTGAGGAGCAGAGTAGTTTCCTCACTAAATACTCCAGATCTCGTGAGACTTAAATGGGCCATACACATTCAGCATGGTTTGCGGAATCTCTGCTTTTGGCTATTGTATTCGACAATGGCTGCTGAATACCCATGTAGTACCTGCATCCGATTGGCACTGTTTGGCACAAAGTTTTCTGACCGGCTTCTTTGGCCATTTGGATTGAAGAGTCGACTTTCAAAGAGTGGAGAGTGCTGATAGGGCTACCATGGCTTGAATTTCAGCTGATTTAACATGAATTAGGTGAAATTTAAACTGTATATGGCCACCATAACAGCAAGGCAACTGTGCCTTTTAGATGAACTTAAAGCTGAAGTCCCATCTTTTCATGCACTTTACATTAGTTAATTTGGGCCAAACTAATTATGTCCCTCACTAACATGAGGTTGCTAGATGTGCAAGCATACCGGACAGTGTTCTGGGTCCAAGCTGAAACTTCCAGTCTCATACCCAGAAAACAGTCTATCACAGCAGCGCTCAGCAGTTCAGAGAAAGCAATGTATTCTAATAATGACTACAAAGCTTCCTCTGACTGGCTGTGTCGGAGTGGTGGGCTGATGATGTCACAACCTCCTGACTCAATCAGAGGAAGCTTTGTACAAATTGATAAAATACATTGCTTACTCTGAATGGCTGAACGCAACTGTGATACTCTACTGTGTTCCGGGTATAAGACAGGAAGCCTCGGCTCGAACCCAGAACACAGTGCGGTTTGCTAGTGCTTGAAAAGTGCATATCAGACAATGGCAGCAAACGATTTCAAATAAACCAAAAAATAAATATTCCATAAATAACAAAATTAGTGAATATCAGAAGCGCTGAAAAGATTATGTCCTTAAGGGTACCTTGAGCGTGATGTCACTTCCGCCCCTTTTAATGCAGCTGGAGCGTAAATGGCGTTCCTCCACACATGGATATTTGGCTGTGATAGACGCTTGTTTTTACTTTAACGTTTTTGAAATAAATCGTGATATACTTCACTATGGGAGTCCTCTTCTTCCTTTCATTTCTCCACTGATGATTGGACGCCTGTTGGACTGGTGTTGCGGTCAGGAGCGTCCTTCTATTGGCATAATATTTTCAGCGCTTTTGACTACCTGGAATGGGGGTCATGAGTAGGATGTGTAGCAGGTGATGGAAGATCTACAGTCACTCCTTATTGTTCACCAGAATTAAGAAGATTCACATTCACAGAATTGAATATTTTTTGGACATTCGCTAGATTTTGTTATTTATGGACATTTTATTTTTTGGTTTATATGAAATCGTTTGCTGACATTGCCTGTATGTTATGCACTTTTCATGCACTAGCACTTTACATTTTAAGTTTCAAATTTAATTTACCAATCCTTTTTTTTTTTTTTTTTTTTTAAAAAGGTAAGTCTTTGAGTACTGATTTGGGAAAAGTTTTATATCTGGGCATATTTCCTATAAAATAGCAAAGATTTACTTTTTGAATTCAGGTCTCCTTTTAAAGTTTATAAACGATTTTAGTGATTGGGTTTATATATACTGTACTTTAAGGTGTTAGTGTAAATGAACCCTAAGATTTGGGAGGCAGTAAAACCACACAGCTCATGCTTTTACTGGCCCTCAACCACCCCCCCCCCCCCCTTTAGCTGCATAGACTAGGGGTGTACACATGCCCCGGCTGCGTTGTTTTGCTTTGCAGCAGGGATTGTACCCCCTGTTGTGTTCAAGTGAATGAGGCTGTGCTGCAGCTGTGTTCAAGGCTTGTGGTTGCAGCACAGTAGTGCGACATTAAGGGGGGGGGGGGGTTTAAAACAGGCAGTGAGGATGTAACCTATTGCCTCCTCACATCCTGTCAAACGCCTGTGAAAAGTGATCTAAGTGTGAATTGCTTTTCAGAAGAGTGGCATTCCTTGCTAGTGTAAATGAGCCCTTAGTCTTTCTCCCTTTTTATATCTCTTTCCATTAGTGGATCATGGGTGCAGTGCATAGGCTTCTTACTGGCTATTCATACCTCGTTGTGGACCTCCCACTTATGGGGCTGAGGAAATATCAGTGGACATTAAGTGAGCAATGTCGCCTAACTTGTGCTCTGTGAAGTATTACCAGTTACTTTGCTGCAGTGGAAGATGGGACCTGTATTTTTTTTATTTTTTTTCCCACAAATTCAAATAATGACCACATGCTGCATGAAGAACTTTCATCAGCTCACCATACGCGGTTCAATCTGACTTTACAATACAAGGTTTAATTTGATTCTCTAATCTCTGTACAATAAACATTGGATTTAGATCCTAAAGTTGAATTATATCATTTTTTAGATCCTAAAGTTGAATTATATCATTTTATGATCAGCGTTCTGAATAACTGATCAATATTCCATTAACTAGGTGCGTGTTTCTAAAAGGCTCGTACACACGATCATAAAATCTAACACACAAATACCGTTTTCAAAACAATCATATGATAATTTTATGGTTAGGACACAGCTTTCGAGAGCCAATCATGACAGTTCATCTGGTTATTATTTAAAGGGAACATACTTCTTGTATGATTTTCGTTTTTTAATCAGTAGTCTTCGTCCAAAAATACAAATACAATACAATATGACATCACATCAGACTAGCACACAAAAATGAAAACTGCGAACCGCCATTCGTCCGATAATCTTATCATGTGTACGAGGCTTGAATGTACAGTGTTTGCAATGCTGGATTGATTTTGATCTTGGTATTTGAATACTCGTTTTAAACATGTACACATCAGACTGATTTTGTGTGTTATTATTTAAACTCCCGAAGAGAAACCTGATTGCATGGCTGAAATGCACTGATCATGTTCCATGCTTCTTTTGATATCTCCTAACATCTGTTTAGCCATTGACTTCAGGCTGTGGGGTAGTTTTTAGTTGAAAGAGCAGGAGGATGTACATTTCCTTTTACAGTCCGTTGTCCTTTTACACCATCTGTTAAATTTAAATCGATTGATGGGTCCCCTCTACATCCTTGAAGAAAACAAAGCAACTCCCAAAGGGTGCATTGTAGAGGACTAAGCCAAATAGGGAATACAAAAAAAAAAAAAAAAAAGTAACTGCCTTTGTTTTTGCTTTTCAGAGTCTGAATACTGACTGCTCAGGATATCGGAGGCCTGATTGTCTCACTGGTGCAAGTGATATATGTTTGATAGATAATGTATTCTTTACATACAGTGTTGACAGTTAAAGCGAAGCTCCACCCAAAAAGGGACGCCCCGCTTGTTCGCACCGTCCACATTGTGCACTTTTTTGGGGGGGGGAGCGAGGACCTGGTTTTGACAGGTCTCCGATCCCACTTCCTGGTGAGATCGCCACTGGAACTCTGCTTTAAGTTCATGGATACATATCTTAAGCAACAGAGACTAGAAGTCTGATTCTGATCAGTTATATGCAGGGTTATTTTTTTTAATATTTTTATTTTTTGTGAAAGCGAGTTCCAGCCTCTAAAAAGTCTCCCAAAATAAAAAATGTAATATGAGGACATTTACCTGTCCAGGGATCCCATGATGTCTGCTCTCCGCAGCTATCGGCTGGGGTGCAGTTGCCGCCACTGCAATTAAGGGAAACGGGCAGTGGAAGCCTTCAGGCTTCACAGCTGGTTTACTACTGTGCAAGCGTGAGTCGCACTGTGCTTTTCTGAATGGCCCTGTTGTCTCCTGGGACACACAGGCGATCCAGATGCGGAGATAACGTACCTCGCCGCAGCGGCGTTATGTGTTGTAAACACACACACACACACACACACACACACTTTTTTGCATCACTTCACACCTTACGCAGGTTTCCGTTGGCCACAGCAAAATGCCTAGATTAAAAATGCCTAAAAAAAAAATGCCTATATTTGCAAATCTGCTCACCAACGCTTCAAATTGCTCAGCTCAAGTGTGAATGTAACAAAAAACTGGCCACTGCCCACACCCATAACTGGTCTTCACAGTGAGGAGCCCATGGAGGGCATATACATATAAAACAAAGGCAATTCCATAGCTCAACTCGCCAACCAAATTAACCTGCCAAACTCTCTGTTAGAAGCAGGGGTTTAGCTAGCACACATTTGCAAACTCATGTGAAAGCTGCAAGGCCTCATCACGGCACCCTGTGCTGCTTGCAGTCCTAACACTCCAATTTATAAGTGTCTCCACAGTGGAAGCACATGCCCTCCATGGGCTCCTCACCATGAAGTTATGGGTGTAGGCAGAGGCCATTTTTTTGTTACTGTTTGTCTATATGGTCCGGGGACACACTGGGCACCTTCGCTGCCATTGTGCTCTTGCTGGGTGTCCAGTGTGCTCCTGTTCCTTTTAAGGGGGCTTGGGCAGCCTCAAGGCTCAGCAGACCCACATCTATCCATTTCATGCATGTGCTTCCACTGTGGAGACACTTATAAATTGGAGTGTTAGGACTGCAAGCAACGCAGGGTGCCATGATGAGGCCTTGCAGCTTTCACATGCGTTTGCAAATGTGTGCTAACTAAACCCCAGCTTTTAACAGCCGGTTACAGGTTAATTTGGTTGGTCAGCAGACTGGTTGGTGAGTTGAGCTATGGAATGGTCTTTGTTTTATATCAAGTGTGAATGTAGCCTTAAAGAAATATGATGGCTGCAATTGTCTCCTCTTTCTCCTCTCTCTTAAGATATAGCCAGACTGGTATGCTGACCCTATGGCTTCAGTACCTTCCGAATGACTGTTCCAGAACAAATCTGTCACCACCACAGAGGGTTAATTTTTCTGCTCTACATGATTGACACCTGAGTGGGATTAGGAGCCCATTCACACTATATTAAGACCCCTTTCACACCGAGGGCGTTTTGCAGGCGCTATATCGTTAGAAATATCGCCTGCAATCCGCCCTCAAACTGCTGCACCATTGTCTCCAGTGTGAAAGCCCGAGTGCTTTCACACTGGAGCGGTGCGCTGGCAGGACGTCAGGAAAAGTCCTGCCAGCAGCTTCTTTGGAGCGGTGTGTTTACCGCTCCTCCACCGCTGCTCCCCATTAAAATCAATGGGGCAGAGCTGTAATACCGCTGGCAAAACGCCGCTATTGCGGGCGGTTTTAACCCTTTCTCGGCCGCTAGGGGGGTAAAAGCGCCCAAAATACGCTGCAAATCCGAAGGTAAAATGCCGCTAACAATAGCGTAGTTTTACCGCCGACGCTATGGGCGCGGCAGTGTGAAAGCCATCTTATACACGTGTTTAATGCAAGTTTCATTAGGGCAGCCCATTTCTTCAATAGGGTTGCATAACAAAAGTGTACCCAAAAGGTGAATATTGCCTTTCCTGCAGCGCTTTCCAAGCGTCGTTCTGCAGTGCATCTGTTGGCAAGGTGCATTGGAATGCAGAAATCCATCACGACTTTTTCCAAACCATACTAAATTTACTTTATCACATTAGCCGGTGTAAATTCAAGAAGCAGTACAATTTATACAATGCATGCTACTTCATTTATACTATGAATGTGACTGTTATGTATTGAATGTAGAAGATTTTATTGCCTATTGTATTCGTTTGCACTTCAGATTTAAATATAATTGTTGCCTGAGGAAGAATGAATGTAAAATCTGTTTTTTGATTTAGGCTTGGCCTTGACCTTTTTTGTTCATGCCCCTTCGACTAACCGGCTGCCATACACACAGGTCGATAGTCGGCCGGTTTCTATTGAACTGACTGGCCAAAATGCTGCTGCTAGGGGCGTCTGGCATTTTTTTTATGTCCATGAACGCAGCTACATGTTTAGTTTAGTCATGCACATG
Source organism: Lithobates pipiens (assembly GCF_037356315.1). Taxonomy (NCBI): domain Eukaryota; kingdom Metazoa; phylum Chordata; class Amphibia; order Anura; family Ranidae; genus Lithobates; species Lithobates pipiens. The sequence goes on from NW_027507903.1 coordinate 297,141,154, forward strand.
CCAGCATTTATGCATATATGTGCACAGTGTACAGAAGCATAAATAGAAAATGCCCTAAAGCTGGAGAAGTGCCTTTAGGCATAGTTTGCGCTCATGCCTGTATATGACCCCTTTTTGTAAAGTAGACCACCCCAAGAGGATCCATAATTGTTTGTAAATGAAGGAACATGCTAGTATTGAAATGGTTAAAATCTGGAGTTTGGTACAGTAGATACAATACTTTATTAATGTAAAGGTCATACACAGAGGGAGGTGGTGGTGAAGGTGTTAATGTACTTGTCGCATACAGTGAGAGGATATTGATGAGGGGGTTGATTTGCAGAATAAAGGAGGTGAGGAATTTAAAATACAGCCCTAATATGGGATAGGATGGAGCTAAGTGGTAAAGGATACAAGGGATCAAACCCCCTCCACCTTAAATTGTTGATACTAATCTGGAACTAACGAATTATCTTTTAATTCATAAATTCCTCTTTCCTTCATTGCAAGAGAAAGGAAAAGACTCACAGATGTAAACACTACAGTGTTTACATTTTGTGATTGGTCAGTCACAGCGATCACAAGGTACAGAGCTGCTTGGTTTGGCTCTGTACACTGTGTAGATGGTCAAAGAAAAGCCACTTCGGTTTCTTTGAGCCCTGATTGGTTAAAATTTATGTGGGGTATAATTCTAACAAGTTGTCATCTGCTGTTGAAAATGTTAGCCATGTCAAGTCCTGTTGGCTTTTTCCTGAAAGACCTTCATGTATTAATGGATCACACATTGATAATTTGGGGGTCTTTAGGGAATGAGGTTTTCGCACAGATGATGGTTTCCTATTGACATGCTAATGCTCTCTTTAATTGACGTTTGGACATCTGCTAATCTTTAGACATCTGTCATCACCTCCCCAATTCTGACTGTATACACCTGTAGCTAGCCTTTTCTTCCTGTAAGGATGTTTCCTTTGAAATCGCCTATTTTACAGACATTATGTTGTGTCGTACAAGTGATGGTTTGTTTGTTTTTTCCTCATTATTTCTTTGTCTGCTGCAAAAACTGATGTAGAAGAAATTCTCTCCTTATTTTCCTGCCAGTTTCAGCTCCCCAGCCACGCATTATAATGACTTGTATACAAACCCCAAGGTTCTATGCAGCAACTGCTGAGCAATTTTGCCTGATTATCCGGAGGAGTGGGGGAACAGTAAATAGAATCCTCAGTTATTAAGTCTATACGTTTAAAAGCAACCTGTTTTACAACCCCCCGCAGTCCTATAACCTAAACTAATGAAAGCCTTGTGATGCTTGCTGATTTGTACCTCTAGGCTCCATCTGGCTGATGGCACCCAGGTACAACTGCTGCAGAGGACTGTAAAAGGCCTGTCAAAGGGTGACATTCAGATGGGACCAGAGTCTTTTCCAGAACCACCATTTGATAGGCAATGTGTATTCTATTCGACCTCGTTCCCCCAGCAGTAGTATTTGGGTGCTCGCAGATGGATGGAATCTATAAATGCTAATAGATAATCATTATACAGCTTTTACTTATGCCGTGTACACACGACTGGACTTTGACAGCAAAGGTCAGACGGAACAAATCCGTCGGACAATTCGATCGTGTGTGGACTCCATCGGACCTTTGCTGTCCAAAAATCTGACAGGTTTTAGAAATAGAACATGCTTCAATTTTTTTTCCCGCCGGACCCAGTTCTTATGGAGAAATCCGCTCATCTGTATGCTAGTCCGATGGACAAAAACCGACACTATGGCAGCTATTGGCTACTGGCTATGAACTCCCTTGTTCTATGTCATCATGCTCGAATCTGTCGGACTTTGGTGTGATTGTGTGGGGCCAAGTCCGTTCGGAAAGTCCATAGGATCTCTGCCAAAAGTCAGTTGGGAAGACCGTCGGACCTAGTCTGCTGGAAAGTCCGGTCGTGTGTACATGGCATAACAGTTTAGGTTGAAGGACATAGCTTAAGTTTCTCAAAGGCTTTGGTCTGTACTAACATGTAGCTTAGTAAATTGCATAAATGTATACTATTATGTTTGTACTAACACTCTATCTAACATCTGCAAAATGTGCATTTGATGTTCAGGCACTAAGACATACTGTGCCATTGTGAGGTAAGAACCACTTATGTTGCTGTGTATGTTTTAAAATAATCTTTATTATATTCATTAAGGCACACTCCAATCAAAATTTGAAAATTAAGTGCTGCACTGCAACAAAAAACTCAGCTCTTGGTTGTGTAGGCAATGTGGCCGTGTGGTATGTGAGGTTCCATCACTGAGATCTCAGTGCTGTTTGATCTGGATACAAGGCACTTGGTGCTGGGGGCACAGAGAATAAGTCTCTACATTGAAGCTACACTGAGCAGAACAGCGGCCATACTGGATTTCTGTGCTGGTATCAGAGCTGAGCTTGCATGGCCCTGGTTTAAAAATCATACAGCACTGCTGAGATCCCAGTGTCAGAAGAACTTCATTTAGATGCTCTACTGGTGCATCACAACCAATCTTAATGATCCAATTTGCTTACCTGTTCTTTTTGTACAGCAGATGTATTATCAATCATACCCACTGTAAGCTGTTTTCCATCTATCACCAAGGTTGTCAACTTTCAGTAAATTTATGAACTGTTTGTAAAATCCATAAATTTTGCATCTGTCCATGAATGTCCATTGCAGGCTGCACGTCACATACAGAAGGCTTGATGCACTGTATGAAAGTACAAGCGATATAATGTTTCTAACTGCCTCCAGTCAGAATAATGCTTGTTATATGATTGGTGATACAACTATAATGAAGGAAGAAGACACACTGCCCCTTTGACTTTTTTTTTTCTACTTTTATGAATTCTTTTTTTCCCTTGTGACGGTAATAGGCATTGACAGGTACTCTTTTTTTTATGGAGAGATTGGGAGACCCCAAACCACTTCTCTGCACTTGAAAGTATTAAAAATGTCAGGATCGGCATTTTTGAATACTTTATTTTTTAAAACTGGCGCCTTTTAAGATGCCAGTAATCTGTGAAGTGATGTCATCACATCGCTTCCTGGTTACTCGATCCGGGACCCGAACAAAGCATCGGCTGTGTTCAGGTCTTCAGCCAGCCAGCGGATGTGCCAGCTGGTTGCTTGTGCCTCCCGGTGGGATGGGAGAGCCCAGGTGAGTGGGAGGAGGGGGGGCGCAATGTCGCCTCCCGCTGCTTGTAGTAATAGCTGAGCGGCTGCTGAGCTGCATCGGTTATTACAATAAAGCAAAGCCCCTTGAAGTAATATCGATCAGGTGTGGGTTTTTTTTTTTTTTTTTGACCAATACTTCTGAAAAAGTAAATATTGGCCGCAGATAATTGGTTGATCCCTACTGAAAACCATAGGGGGTTTTAGTTCCACTTCAATATTTAAAAAGTGGCAGTGCTCGCTGTAATGGTCAAATAAATGATGTTTGAGGGCATCAAACATCTTTGTGAGCTCAAATACTTCTCAAATACAAAACTTGACTTCTTTTACGATAGTCTTCCCCCCTCCCACGGCACCTTCCTGTTGGCCAGCAAGAGTGCCCATAACAATGATTGCCTAGCTGGGAGTCACAGGAGGAAATGGGCCAGCTCAGAATGCTATCAGAAAATGCTGATATTTTCCACAAGGTGCATGCTCCGCCGTCTAACGCACCTCCTATACCCCTACTCCACAGCTGTACTGGCATGACTAGCACTGTGCAAAAATTGAATTTCAGTTCTGCTACTCCCCCTGTCTTCTAGAGGCTTCTAGAAGTATTGTGGGAGGGAGAGCAGGACAGGGAGTCTGAATATTTTTTGCACTCCAACCAATCCCTGGGACAGTGTGCCCAGAATGTGGAGGGACAGCTCATAAATATTCTAAGACCTTGCAGCCAGTGTGCAGAGTGCCCTGGGTCAAGTTCTTCAGGAGGAGACCCCTGGGGCAGAGAGAGACAGGGGAAGCTTGGGGAGCCATTGAGATCCCATTCTGGGACTGATTAGAGCTGCAAGATTAATAGTTAAGAATCAAGTTTGAAATCCCCCCCCCCCCCACAATCTTAACAAAGCATTTTCCCAATTCTTTATATGCAGAGAATTCTCTGCTCAAGCTGACAATTTTATTATTTTTTTTTTATATACATCTATCTCAGGGATAAGCAATTAGCGGACCTCCAGCTGTTGCAAAACTACAAGTCCCATCATGCCTCTGGGTGTCATGCTTCTGGCTGCCAAAGTATTGCTATGCCTCATGGGACTTGTTAGTTCTGCAACAGTTGGAGGTCCGCTAATTGAGATAGATATATATATATATATATATAATATTTTGTGTATGTTTTAGCTGAGACCCTAGAGAATACAATGGTGGTTGCTGCAATATTTTATGTCGCACTGTTGTTACACAGCGGCCTTTCAAATGCAATTTTTTTGGGAAAAAAAAAATACACTCTAATGAATAAAAGTAAAAAAAAATAAGCAAAGTTAGCTCAATTTTTTTGTATACTGTGAAAAATGTTATGCCACGAGAATCATGATCTTTATTCTAAGCAAAGAAATTGTGATTCTCATTTTGGCCAGAATCGTGCAGCTCTAGGACTGAATGCATAATTTATCCTGCTATACAGAAGAGAAGTGACTGTGGTGGTTTGTTCTCTTTGTTCTCCCAAGCACATGGAGTGCAGCCAGAGGTTGTGCAATACAACCTGCATTTTTGTACAGAGCAGCCAGAAGCCTAGTATTTCTGAAGTTGTGTATTTTTAAAGTTCCGGGGTATCCCATGCCCCGCATTCCTATCCAAGTTACTGAAAGCTACTTGGTTACTGATTGCTGAAAGTGCTGTGTATCTGGCTGTGAATGCTGTGAGTGGGGGAACTAGGCCCAAATTACCAGCAGCTCCTGTGGGGGTAGCGCTGAATTTTACATGCAACATTTTTCCATTACTAGACTACTAGGGGCTTGTATGACAAGTCTGTAATTGAGAAACCTGCTAACACGACCGTTCTAGTTTGGAGATCCACAAATTTCCAATGCTGAACATTTGGACGATCCTGTAAAATATTTTCCTAGTGTATATACATTAATATTAGAGATTGATTGCCAAGTGCGTCATGCTATACAGTGCATAGAAGTGAAGGTTACTATATATATACACTCCTTAAGGTTGATTAGACACAGAACACAGAGGTAAAATGTTCAGAAGAAGCTGTGTGTTGTACAGCTGTTAAAGGGAATGCATGGATGCTGATGAACAAGATACTGTGTACTTCATGGGCTCATGCACATGGCTGTATAGCATGCAGAGCCTGTACAGGTACTCTCCAGGGACCCACAACTTCTGCAGACAAGCCGCCCATTGAGATGCACTGGAAGATGTGGCTATAAGCAGTTGTGCAAATTGCCCACACGTTGCACAGACATACAGTATACTCCAAGCGCAGGTGGCCTGCATTTGGAGCATGCGTCCACGCAGGGTGCTTTACGCAGCCTGTGCGGCCATGTATGTGAATTCTTCTAGTTTTTATTTTTGGAAGGTAAGCTTTGCAGCCTGTTGATGAATAGTAGTATTTTTTATTTTTTTCCCTGGAACTCACTGCACTGGTATGAACTATGCCACTGGAAACCATATAACCTAGTTTCCATGCGTTTTTGATGCAGAAAAAAAAAATACGTACTGGACTGCATGTGTTGTGAACACAGGAGCCAGCGAAGTCACCGCTGTCCCCTGTAGTTCGGAGCCTCCATCTTCTTGGTGGGTCTCGCTGCTCTGGCACTGTCATTCGTCGGAGCCGCGATGACGTCACTTCAGCGCATGAGCACGGGAGCCGCCACTCGCGGCATATCGCCGTTAACTGTGGCGCGCTCAGTGTGCCGTAGACAGCGGTGCCTCTCTTTTGGCAAATATCTCCTAAACCGTAGGACCTACAGGTAAGCCTTAATCTAGGCAACCACTTTAAAAGTTAAAAAGTAACCTGTTCTCTTTGCATGGCTTCCTTTGTGGGAAACACCTGGTGATCTAGCCAGTTTCCCTGCTCTCCCAAATTAAACTGACCATGCTTGACATAAAAGCACAGCTTGCCCAGCGTAGTTAGTTTTCTGGCTGTGCTGGGAGAACAGCCTGGCTGTTCTCCAATGATCAGACTTGTGCTGACACAATTTTCGGGCAAACAGCAGCTGCATCCAATCAGATGCAGCTGCTGTTTAGGTATTCTGGCAGCTGCCAGTGTTGGCTGTCAGAAAATAGCTGGCACTGTAGATTTATCCATTAGCACTGTATAGTGTAGCTGGCGGAATCTGATTTTTATTTTTTTTCCCCCTGCAGATTGAACAAAAAAATTCAGTAACTATAAAAACAAAAACAAATCTGCGCTGGGGAAGATTTAAACTCTACCTACACCAAAATCTGTGATGCCAAATTTGTGCAAAAATAAATTGAATAGTTTGTCGCTAAATTAATACATCATGATAGAAAATATACCGTACTTAATGTGCTTAAAACTCTTAATATAAGTCACAAAATGCAAAAATTTGAAATGTTAATTAAATTTTAATTAAAAAAATCAACATACCGTAATAAAAATCAATATTCAAATCCTATAAACATATAAGTCCCAATTCATGAGTTAAAAAAAAAAAAAAAGTATAATTCATGTACAACATCCAAACAAATATAAGGTGTATAGTCTCATATCCAAATGCAAGTGAATGCTGCTCTTATCCAAGAAATATAGTTGTTACATCCAATGCTGTTTACCACAGTGATATCACCTATGGTATAAGATACGGTTGGCTCCTTTACCAGATAGTGTGGACCGTATTAAATGCTCAACACCTTTTAAAATAACACCGGTGTTATAGCAGTCAGATAGCCTAAAGGCGCCACGTGTAGGCCCTGCCTGTCGCACGTTTTGTCAAAGAATGACGTCTTCAGGGGAATAGGCCAAACGATCTATTTCTTGGATTGCTTCTATTTAATGGGTAAGAGCGGCATTCACCTGGATAAGGGACTATGCACCTCATGTTTGGATGTTGCACATGAATTTTCTAAAAAAAAAAAATTCCGATTTTTTTTTTTTCGATTACATTTTTATTTTTTAAGTCATGAATTGAGACTTCTTTGTTTGTAGGATTTGAATATTGATTTTATTATGTTGAACTTTTTATAAAATATACATTTTTGCATTTCACATTTTTGCACGTTTTATGATTTGAAATTATTGTTTATATTCAAGTTTTATACATATCGAGTATGGTATATTTTTCTATCATGCTGTATTAATTTAGTGCCACACTACTTGATTTAATTAAAACAAAGTCGTTGTATGGTCAGGTTCTGTTCATAATTCCAAAGAAGTACCGTATATACTCGAGTATAGGCCGACCCGAATATAAGCCGAGGCCCCCAATTTACCCCCAAAAAAACTGGCAAACTTATTGACTCGTGTATAAGCCGAGGGTGAGATATGCCTGTCCATCCCTGTGTGTGTGTCCGTCCATCCCTGTGTGTGTGTGTGTGTGTGTCATTCCATCCATCCATCCCTGTGTGTGTGTGTCTCCATCCATCCATCCCTGTGTGTGTGTGTCTCCATCCATCCATCCATCCCTGTGTGTGTGTGTCTCCATCCATCCATCCCTGTGTGTGTGTGTGTGTGTCCAGCCTACCTGTGTCCCGAGCCTCCGTCCCGTGCCTTGCCTCCTTGCCTCCGTCCCGTGCCGTGCCTTGCCTCCTTGCCTCCGTCCCGTGTCGTGTCGTGCCTTGCCTCCGTCCCGTCCCGTGCCGTGCCTTGCCTTGCCTCCGTCCCGTGCCTTGCCAGGATCGCCTCGGCGGCCATTCTAAAATTCAAAAGCCCCGCCTCCGCCTCCGCCTGTGATAGGCGGAACACTGAATTTCCCAGCAGCCTGTGTTCCGCCTATCACCGATATCGTCTCATCCTCGTACTACGGACGAGGATGAGACGATGTCCGTGATAGGCGGAACACAGGCTGCTGGGAAATTCAGTGTTCCGCCTATCACAGGCGGAGGCGGAGAAGGAGGCGCGGCTTTCAAATTGTAGTATGTCCGCCGTCTGTCTGCTCGATACGCTGATCGAGCAGTCAGACGGCGATGACTCGAGTATAAGCCGAGGGGGGCACTTTCAGCCTCAAAAAAGAGGCTGAAAATCTCGGCTTATACTCGAGTATATACGGTACATGTCCCGCCTAATGGAAAACCCTAAGTTTGCTTGATTTAACTTTTTTTGCTGGGAAACTTTCCTTGGAAACTTTTTGTGGCTGTGGTCCAACCTTTTAGTGAAACCCCATTCAGTGCCATTGCTCAATCCAATAAGAGGATCTTGGTGACCAATTAAAGTGGTATAAGGGGCATGGCAGTTGGTGGGTCTTCGTGTTAAAATAAGAGATGTTAGGTAGTAGCAGCCATATCTTGTGCGGGAGACTAATCGTATGGAAGAGAACCAGTCTGACTAAACTATATTGCACAGTGTTTATCCCTGCATGGTTGCAGACAGGAGTGAGAGCAGAGTGGGCAAAGTGATGGCCTTTTCTGTGTGCTGATGCACCATCCATGCCCAGATTTGGGGGCTTGTCTAGTGACTTGGCATTATACTTTAACTGTAGTGATCATGCTGCCTGGTGGGTTGGCTGGATTATATAACTGGCTGAACTAAATTAGAATTTTTTTTTGTTGGCAGTTAAGACAGCACTAGTCCAGTATGTGCTTTAGCTTTGTATTTTATTGTCTGAAGTTCAGATTTAAATATCATGATAACAAAAATACCTTACGTAGGTCGCAGAGCAGCAGAAACACCTGACTGTATGAGTACAAATAGTAAATGCTTTGCCTAATATTTGTTAATAAATAACTTATTATGCTGCTTTAGCTTTGGAAAACACAATTGGTGCTGTAATGGCTAACATCTGACATCAGCTGGTACAGCAGAGGACTTGCAGAGGTTACTATGTTAACTCCTTGTATAGTCAGACAGTAATGGTAAATGGAAACTAAAGGCAAAAAACCATTAGGTCATTCAGATATGTACATTTGCTTAAAATAGTTGTGGGCAAGGCTTACTGCATCCAAGTGGTGACCCCGAGAGAATGCTCACTAGTGCCCCCAACAGGCAGGCTGAGGCTGCCGAACAACGCTAGGCTAAGGACTAGCACTCCCTCATTGTAGAAATTCACCCTAAAACAAAAATCTGTAAGTCTACAGGCATCCACAATCTAAGACAAACCTATTTATCCCTGCAAAGAAGAAATCGCTATACATCCCTTTTTCTGAAGCCGATCCGGTCTCCAGTGGCAGAGGCTCTGTGCAGGAGATGGCCAACAGTGGCTATGAAATGCCAGGGAAGTGACGTTGAATATAGTTACTATGGGGCCTCCATTGTCGGCTACCTCCTCTGCACATGCCTACACAGAGAAGACGCTGCTGACAGCTCAGCATGGGACCAGACCGGAGCGGCATCGGAAAAGGGATGTATATTGATTTCTTCTTTATAGGGCTAGATGGGTTAGTCTTAGATTGTGTAGAGTTACAGATTTTAGCTTTAGGGTGAACTTCTACTTTAAAAAGTGATGCTCCTCCACAAGTATACATAATTTAACTCCTTGTAATCTATGGCCCAACCTCTGTACTCTTTACATTGTTTGTTTATTTCAAATATGTCCTCATTACAGTCTTTGCACTCCAGATAACAGTTCTTTAATATTATTCTTCAAATATATTTATTAAGTAAAATAACATACATCAAATAAAGACACAGGATGATTATCCCCATAAAGTAAGGGGGGAGGTAAAGGATGCACAATAATGCATCAAAATGACTGACAGGGACGCAGCCCAAAAGGGCGTAAAGGGGACCAGGGGGGGTAAACATTTGACAACTTTTGATAAAACTTTAAAAAAAAGGAGCCATCATTGGTGCCCACTGAATTGCAAACCCTTGTAACAGCCGACCCAGTTGTTGGTACCATATAATCTAGGTCCTTTGCAGGCGCTAAGGCAACACTGGCCATTGATTTCAATGCAAGTGCCAATCGAGCTCCACGGTGCTGGGCAGTGAGCACAGGGCCCACTAGAGGATGTCGGGCCCTCAGGTCACCCTCATAAAATCTGTTTCTGATTATTTGGCCAGAGACATTCACACCAGTGGCCTCTGCTGGAGGTCATTTTGTAGGGATCTGGCAGTGCCATTCTTGTTCCTGCTTGCACAATGGAGCAGATGCTGTCCCGCTGATGAGTTGAGGACTATGCTTCTAAAATGCTTTAAAAACGATTGTAAAAAGCTGCATAAACACTTAAAAAAAATTTAAATAAAAAAAAAAAAAAAGCCAGAAAAATGGCGGTAAATCACTACGCTCAGGTGTGAATGGCAACTTAGGCTGGGTTCACACTTGTGCTATGCAGGAACCAGTGCAGGTTCCCGCATCTAATGTCACTCGCAGGCAGCTCACAATGCCCTCTGCGCACCGCTGCCGGTGTCCATGTAACGTTAACAACATCCCCAGATCAGATTGCCGTGTGAACTGTTAAATGGTACAGGAATTGGATCGCATGGGTGAGATTCCAGTGCGGACCAAAAAAAAAAAAAAAAAAAAAAATGGTCCTGTACCATTTTGGTCCGAATGCAATGCAAATTCAGCCATACAAATGGTATGATTGAATTCGCATTGCACAATGCAATGCGGTGCGAATCACACGCGATTTTTGTGTTAGCGCCAGTGTGAACCCAGCCTTAGTTCTTTCACAGCATAGGCAAATCTTGAATCGAACCTCTAACCCAGTGATTCTCAACCAGGGTTCCTCCAGAGGTTGCTAGGTGTTCCTTAAGCATTGGGCAATTTCTTCCTCACAGATAAGTTCCCACTGACGCCATTGATCTTTTTAACTATCTGTAAGGCGCTAATTCTTCCCAATGACCACAAGTGTAAGGACCTTTCTTCCCACTGTCCATCACACTAATGTATCATGAGTTGTAGATCACAAATATTTAGCAGGGGTTCCCTGAGACCGGAGAACTATTTCAAGGGTTCCTCTGTGTTGAAAAGGTTGAGAAAGGCTGATCTAACCCAACGTAAACAGAAGCCTAGGTTTTTTGAGGATGAGATTAGTTCTTCTCAAAGGTAGGTAACCTCTGGAAAGCTATTGCAGTGTATTATATTTTCTGCAGATTTTTGTCTTCAGATTTACCAAAACCATAAGACAAAAAATCTGCAGAAAATGTAATAGTGTGTATGGGGGTCTAATTGTGTCCTGGGGACTTATGCCCCGTACACTCGATCGGATTTTCATCGGACAACAAAACCGTCTGTTTTTTTTCTTTTCTGAAGGATATTGGCTCAAACTTGACTTGCATACACATGGTCACACAAATGTTGGCCAAAAATCCTGAATGTGAGAACTTGGTGATGTACAACGACCCGAGAAAAAAAGTTCAAAAGCCAGTGCGGCTCCTTCTGCTCGATTCAGAGCATGTGTGAACTTTGGTGCGACGGACTTGTGTACACACGGTCGGACTTGTCAGAACATTTGAGAACCTGCTCTCAAACATTCGTGTGCTGAAATTCCGACAGCAAATGTTCGCTGGAGCATACACACACGGTTGGACTTTCCGACAATAAGCTCACATCGAACATATCCCATCGGAAAATCTGACCGTGTGTAGAGACCCATCTATTCAGGGTTTCCTAGTGAAAGCCATGTTAATTAGCAACTCCTTGTTCTTTCTATTGCTGCTTTGTCTGTACAGTGAATGTGTTTAATTTGTCAGCCTTTAACATAGAGTAATCAGCGCATCCCAATAAAGCAGATGATAATTATCTAGAAGTGTCTCAGATGTGAATTAGGCACAAGGGCTTTTTTTTGTTAAGTCTTTTTTTTTTCTTTTTTCATTATTATTTCTTTAATCTTTTATGTCACTTTTATTGAGTTTTTTTTTTTGGACAGATTAAAAGGAACCAAAAATCCCTTCACTAAGCCAATGTGACACACAAGAGCCTTCCTGGACCAATTATCTGTATATCTGGCATCTATCAGAGTGGGATTCCTGATACAAATGAGACTACCAATGTGGTATCTTTTAGGGATGCTCTGCTATTCTTTGCATTGACATTTTATAAAATATACAGTCAGCATGGTGAAGATATTGTCTGCAGGGAAACACCCTCTCAGATGAAATATTATTTTTTTATTAAGTATGTTTGTCCCCGACCTCTAATGTTGATAAATTATTCTTTGGAATAAAGATGAGAGAATTGTCTTAAAATATAAGACATGTTGGTATCTCTCCAGTAGGATGGCTCAGATGTTAAGAACGTATCTTGCTCCACCCTCTGCTCACACTTTGGATGTGATAATTGCATGGGTGGGTGATGACAGGGGGGCAGCATGTGCCACTGTACTGATTCATTACACAGAGCCCTGAATGCATGCCAGCCGATTTGTATTTTCTGTAGCTCTCAATAGCTTGTAACAATGAAGTGCACAGATAGGCTTCATTTAGCTGTAGGTACAGTTTAGAAATGTTATTCATTTTTTGCGTTCGTATTATAATTGAGCTTTTTTGCCATCCATGAAGAATGTATAGGGAGAGCTGAGTAAGCCTCCCACCTTTCCTTTTGGCAGTGTTTTTGATGCTGACAGTCTGTCCGATTATCAAGGTTTGTGCCAAGCGCACTGGTGATAATAGGATTGCTGGCAATGCAGAAATTCTCTGTAGAGCGCCAATGTGGGCTGTCACAGCCAGGATCACATGCAAGGTAAAGGAATGGAATGGTGGCAGCAATTTTTTCCTTGTATAAAGCAACAATATAACCCACCTACATAGAATAATTATTCCCTATATTAACACTTGTCTATAAAGCACTCAAGCAGATTCTTTGTGACAAATATAGCCTAGCTTTTATTTTATTTTTTTTCTACTGTATAAATACTTGCCCCCCCCCCCATCAGAAAATAACTCAACTGCAAAATGGAAGGTTTAATAACATTTTCTTTGTATATTAATGTGTAGCTTTCTTTAGTTGTCCATTTTATCCAGTAGCCCACTTTTACCAGTGATATGAGGGCTTGATTTCCTTGTTCTGGTTGGTTCCAGGTACTGTATATTATTCTATTTGGATCCCGACTGTGTTTATTTTATATCAGGAAAACTGCTTTTTATGTGTGATTGAGATTATATATATGTATGTATATGTATATATATGTGTGTATATATATATATATATATATATATATATATATATATATATATATATATATATATATATAAAATTTCATTTTTTGGTCTTCTGTGTCACCGCACCTTTAATGGCACAGCTTAAAATATATTGTGCAGGTAAAAGGCAGCTCCATTGATGCAGTTGGAGAGTTTCCCTGCTCTGCTCCAGCATTCGCAGAGTGGTCAGCCAAATAATAATAGATAGTTGGGAGTGTGCACAGACGCATTTTAGGAGAGTTTTAGATAATGGACTACGTTTTAAATGCATTACCATTGCGAGGAATGTAAGTAAAATGTATACAGTTTGAATTGTGGTCATTGTTGTTTTATACATATTACCATTCATCAAGTGAAGCTTGACTGCAGAGGAACAGATTTACAAATTATGCAGCTAGCTGCTTTCTTGAAGCCACCTACTGATGGGACCAAAATTGCTTTGATCCAACCTGGCAAAAAAAACAAATCACTTTTGACGAAATTGCTATTTTTTTCTTTTTATTCCTGTATTGAAGGGGTTTAGATCATAGCCCAGTTCAAACAATCACATTCAGGTGATCGTTCAAACTCATGGGTGGTAGATTGTTTTCAGGAAACCACTTTGATCAATTCCAGTCATTTTGAAAGTGGTTAAGAATGCCTAAGGCTGGCTGTACATGGTGCAAATTGAAATTTGCACGATTCCCCCATCAACACAGACCGTGTCGAGAGGGGATTCAGCAATTTTCTTCTTGGTGGGAGGGCTGGGGGAAGACAGCGATTTATTGCTAGCGGCTATAGCAGCCGTTAGCAATAATTGCAAGAGAATCCGTCAGGCTGGTTGTACTCAAGTTGATTGATCAATCAACTTGGTACATTAAGCCTGCCCATTAACAGTTCGAATCTTGGCCGGTTCCTGCTGAACAGTGTATGGCCGCCTAAGGGCACATTCCCATCAGTGACTGCAACTTACTGCGACCAAAGTGCTCCGAAATTCATGTTTGCTAAGCAATGTGTGAGTGTAAAGCTGGCCATACACTATTCATTTTCTAGAATTTATCAGTGTTATTGGCCAGCTTGACACTACTGGTATTGATGTCCGTTTTTTTTTTTTTTTTTTTTTTTTTTTTTTACTAGGACTGCACCCTTTTTAACCCAGATTCATCCAGGGGTTAGTATGTCCTTTGTGGACAAAAGCTGGCCAATGGCTATACACTGGTAGAATTTAATTTGATAATCTTTGTTGTTGAGACCTTTTTGTTCAATTTTTTTTTTTTTTTTTTGTTAGGGTGGGTCAAATTGATGGGAATTTTTTAACTGTATTGACAATGTTATTCAAAGATGCAGGATGGAATTTTTTTTCTTGAACATATAAAATGAACAGTGCATGTCATTATCGTACAGGAAATTCTATTGGTGTCAAAATCAGATGCTCAAGGCAAATGAGGATTTGAAATAGCGTGCTGTGCCTTGGCCCAAACATGTCAAAATATAACTTGTTCCTGCTGGTTATTTAGGAAAGGAAGAATATTTTGCATCTCGGTGTTTTTGGCATGTCTGTTGTCTGTACAAACGTCAAGTCTCTGTGTGCGTTATCAAATGTATTGGTTGGATTTTTTTTTTGAATTGGCATTTGTTCGAAATGCTACCAATGTTTTGCCAACTGAGGTGCCAGCTCATGTACACTCATGTAGCACACACTCCTGTAAAAATCCATGCCTGTATTGTTTGTTTTCTTGGCAGTGTCACATAAGTTGGCTCGCACAGGTCACAGCTTGTTGCCTTTTTGACCCAGTGAGCTGTCAGGACATTACAATATAATACAATCTCAGTGATCAGGAAGAAAATGCTTCCTCCTGTGTGCAGTATACAGATGTTGTCATTCTTTCAAGGTACACTTGTCAGGCTTAAAGAGGATCTTTACCCTAGGAGCAAATCCTGTAGCTGCTGACTTTTAGGCTGGGTTCACACTGCAGCACGCTCTGGCTCACATCAGGGGTCCGGTGCATCCTGGTTCACCATTTCAGATCTGATTTTTAGCCTGAATTTTTAGCTGAAATTATTAGGCCTGAAACAGACCAAAAGACGCACAGGACTCCTGTGCAATTCTCACCGGAGTCACTGCAGAGATGTGTGAATTGGCTCCATATGCTATGCGAATTTCATGCGGCAAAATCTGCATCCAATTCGCACCAGTGTGGACCCAGCCTTAATAAAAGGACACTTGCCTGTCTAAGGATATAGCTCTTTGCTCACCTGGCCTGCTCTTCACCAGCTTTCGGTCCCCAGCATCGGCATCCGTGGGAAGCTGGCTGTGACTCCCTGCGGCTCCCCATTGCGCATGCATGAGCCACGCTGCACTTTTGTGAATGGTCCTGCAGCCTTTTAGGACCTGCCAAACTTCAGAAGTGGGAGAGGGTACCAATCAAAACCGGGAACTTCCCTTTTGGGGTTAAGTTCCGCTTTAAACAAAGTAATTTACCTGGAACTTGAAGACTTAGTTGTGCTCATAAGTTTAAATACCCTGGCAGAATTTATGCTTTCTTGGCCGTTTTTCAGACAATATGAATAAAACACAAACATTTCTTTCACTCACGGTTAGTGTTTGGATGAAGCCATTTATTATCAATCAACTGTATTTACTCTTTTTAAATTATAACAGAAACTACCCAATTGACCCGGATCAAAAGTTTACATACCCTGGTGATTTTGGCCTGATAACATGGATACAAGTTGACACAAAGGGGTTTGAATGGCTATTAAATGTAACCATCTTCGCCTGTGACCTGTTTACATGTAATTTAGTGTGTGTGTGTATAAAAGGTCAAAGAGTTTCTGGACTCCTGACAGACCCTTGCATCTTTCATCCAGTGCTGCAATGACATTTCTGGATTCTGAGTCATGGGGAAAGAAAAAGAATTGCCAAAGGATCTGTGGGAAAAGGTAGTTGAACTGTTTAAAACAGGAAAGGGATATAAAAAGATATCCAAGGAATTGAGAATGTCAGTCGGCAGTGTTCAAACTCTAATCAAGAAGTGGAAAATTAGGGGTTCTGTTGAAACCAAACCACAGTCGGGTAGCCCAACTAGAATTTCAGCCACAACTGCCAGGAAAACTGTTTGGGATGCAAAGAAAAAGCCACAAATAACTTCAGGTGAAATACAGAACTTTCTGAAAACGTGGTGTGGCTGTTTCAAGATGCACCATAGGGAGGCAGAATGATATGAAAATGAATATACCCCCCCGACCTACACCTTTTTACATAAAGGTAAGCCTATAATAAGGCTTATCTATATGTTCTGAAAATATCTCCTAAACATGCGCCTTTTAGGAGATATTTGCCTTGTAGTACACTGATGATGTAATTCCCCAGTGTGTGCCATGACTGGCCGCTCCTGCACAGATGTACATGAGTGACATCACGCAGCTCTGGCCAGTCGCAGATCCGGAGTCCGCAGCCCCCGAAGGAAGACGGGAGAAGATGGATGCTTCCACCAGTGGGGACATCGCAGGCTTCGTTTGCAAGTAAGTGCGATGCATACTAGCCCATTATGCTTGTACTTTGCAGGGGCATAAAGGAAGTAAAACCCACTAGGGTTTACTTCATCTTGAAGAAAGATGGGCTGCATGGTTGGTTGAGTCGCCAGAAGAAAGTCATTACTACGCAAATGCCACAAAGTATCCCGCTTACAATATGCCAAACAGCACAGAGACAACCCTCAAGCCTTCTGGCACAAAGTCATTTGGAGTGATGAGACCAAAATTGAGCTTTTTAGCCACAAACCTAAACAATTCATTTGAAGAGGAGCCAACAAGGCCTATGCTGAAAGGTACACCATTCCTCCTGTGAAACACGGATCATTGATGTGTTGGCTACAAAGGCACCGGAAATTTGGTCAAAATTGATGGCAAGATGAACGCAGTATGTTATCATAAAATACTGGAGGAACATTTGCATTCATCAGCCAGGACATACTTGGACATTTCGACATGACAATGATCCAAAACACATGGCCAAGTCAACCTGTCAGTGGCTACAGCAGAATAAAGTGAAGGTTCTGGAGTGTCCATCTCCGTCTCTTGACCTCAATATCATTGAGCCACTCTGGGGAGATCTCAAACGTACAGTTCATGCAAGACAGCCCAAGAATTTACAGGAACTGGAGGCTTTTTGCCAAGAGGAATGGGCAGCTTTACCTTCTAAGAAGATAAATAGCCTCATCCACAAATATCACAAAAGACTTCAAGCTGTCATTGATGTTAAAGGGGGCAATACACGGTATTAAGAACTGGGGTATGTAAACTTTTGATTAGGGTCAATTGGGTAGTTTCTGTTGTGATTATGATTTTAAAGAGTATGCACAGTTGATTGATAGCATTTGGCTGAAGCCATTTATTAACAATGAGTGAAAGTTTTTTGTTATCATTCATATTCTCTGAAAAATGGGCAAGAAATTATGTCAACTTATGAGCACATCTGTATGTAATAGATGTAGATGTTGTGTGTTTTGTGTTTTTTTTTTTTTTTTTTTTTTTTTTTTTTTTTTTTTTTTTTTTTATACTGAGGTTTTGCATTCTAACATTTTAGTCCTGGTTCACACGAATGAAATGCACAAGTTTCTGCTGTTGGTGTCGGTGTTCTCTTGGCGACCCTGAAACAGATTGCGAAATGCAGTACGATTGCCAGAAACCCATGCGATGTGATTCAGGTATGGGGGGGGGGGGGGAAGTATTGGTGCGTATGTAATTTCGGCAATATAAAAAAAAAAGTGCAGGGCACAGACATCACATGTAATGTGCACAGGAATGTGGCGCGATTTCCTGTGTGAATCACATGCAGTGATTTCCACTCACCAGTGAGAACCTAAGCTTGGGGAGATATATTTTTACATACCTGTAAAAGTAACACGTTTCATTTCAGGCAACCTCGGCTCCAGACTGGGAGTGCTCCCTATAGATTTTCTTAGGGTGTATTGCCATAACCATAACTACTGCATATAGAGGCTTTTTTTTTGGGGGGGTCAGTATAGTCTAGACAGAACAGAGTCAATGTTTGGGCCGATTTTATAAAGTAGATCTCCCAGCTTGGAACAAATCCCATGTCTGTTGCATGTTGTCCTATCTAAAGTGAGCTGCTTGCACCACTACCGCGATACGCTGTGGTAGCCACGGGGCGAGGCTGTAAGGGGACTATGAAGGACTGTTCAGTGGTATCGAAACTTGCTTGGTTTGTTCTTGGTTTAAGTACATTCCTGTCTTCTACTTTGGTTGTTGGTTATCAAAATGCAGCAGAAAAAAAAAATGTTGTTTACAAATGGCAGTTCTAATAACCTGCTGTACACTATTTGCCCCCTGTGCTGCCAGGGCATAGCAAACTTGAATGCCTTGATTCCTACCGCTGTATTCTATCTTCCCTGCAATCGCATACAGTGCAGAAACATTCAGTACTAGCTGCCAGTTCCCAGCTGTGCGTTCGCGTCTTGTTGCCAAGTATCCTTTCATTTCCCCTAAAGCATTGCTTCCCCTCTGTCTGCTACCAGATTCTGCTCGCTTGTGTAGTGCACATTTCCTGCCTCCTCCTTTTTTGTGACAGTGACAGGATTGTATGGGTGTAAGCACTTCCCTCAATGATAACTGTGCCACTTGACAATTGAAAATTCCCAGACAACGTGAATTAGAACTACAAAGATTTGGGGATGCTTTTAGGAGAATAAATGAGTGGTATCCCATAGGAGAAGAATAAGATAATACCTATGATGATACACAGGCAGATTCTTGTGGTATTGGTATGAATATTTTCGCCTATGACTAAAATATACAATCCATGTTTGATAGTAGCAGTTTTCAGTTTATACCACCTAAACAATATATACATTGTGCAAGCTATTCAGTGGCACATGGTACGCTCCCGTTACTGTAATCCTCACCCCTTCTTATCATTTATCTAAATGTATTATAGCACATATAGTGGATATGCTCCTATATGTCCTTTTGGATTTTAGTGGTGTTGAAGGTTTCTCCATGTTCTTGCTTTTTCTCAACCTCTGTGTTTTTTTTACAAACCTTATCTATGGTGAAATATATTGAAAGCAGAGCTACGGGGGACTTGGTAAAGCACTTTTACTTACCTGATCCTCCACTCTAGTCCAGTGGTTCTTGACCTCAATCCTCAAGTACCCCCAACAGGCCATGTTTGGGAATTTCTCGTAGATAAAATAGCTGTCCAAAATATCAAGCTATTGACTCTGATTTAAAACACCTGTGCAAGATAAAGGAAAACCTGCAAATATGGCCTGTTGGGGGAAGTTGAGGACTAAGGTTGAGAACCATTGCTGTAATCTACGCTCATAGGCTGGTCCCTGCAGTCTCTTTTCTCCTAAGCTTTGGTAGTCTAAGGTTCTCTGATGTCATCAAGACCAATGCAGGGACCACAGCATTCAACGTGATAGGGCTGGGAAACAGTTCAACTCTAGAACATGAGCAGAAGATTGGGTAAGTATTAGTGCTTTTCATTTTGCCTACACAGAAACAAGCATTCAACCCAATGCACTGCAAGCAAGGTTTTTAGATTTCCTGGAGTTGGAAAACCTATCGTGAGGGAGAAAAAAATAAATTTTATATATATATATATATATATATATATATATATATATATATATATATATATATATATATATATATATATATATATATATATATATATATATATATATATATATATATATATATATATATATATATATATATATATATATATATATATATAATTTTTTTTTTAAAAGGCTTTGAGTATTCTTTGCTTAAATGTATACATTTGTCCCATCTCTGCAGATTCCTGCACTTCAGGGGTCTTGATTGATGTGTAGAAATTCACACAGTGCAGAAATCCAAGCAGACAGGTCTGCATGCCAATAATCGGGTGA
This sequence comes from Lithobates pipiens, assembly GCF_037356315.1. Taxonomy (NCBI): domain Eukaryota; kingdom Metazoa; phylum Chordata; class Amphibia; order Anura; family Ranidae; genus Lithobates; species Lithobates pipiens. Next base: position 297,161,251 of record NW_027507903.1, read on the forward strand.
ATTTAAAGTTAAAGCGTTTGTTACCCCAACACTTCTTTACTGACTTTGTCAGTGTCCTTCAGGGCCCACTAACAGGCCAGGTTTTATGTATTACCTTGGGTAGATGCAGACTAGAATACTGCAGTCACTGAGCAGCAAATGATATCACCTGTGATGTATTTCAGTTATCTTGCAAACCTGACCTGTTAGTGGGCCCTGAGGACAGGGTTTCTGACCACTGCTTTATGTGACATCCCTGGTACTCCTGACAGTCCCCTTTTGCTTTCCTATTAAACACTGACCACGCTAGGCAGGAGAGCACACTAGTCAGTTCTCTAGGCATGCTGGGAACTCGGTATACTCTTCCCCAATGATCAGACTTGTCCTGACGTGCCCCTGATGCATTAACATTCACTGGTAAGCTCAATGCACTTGTGTTTCTCCTCTCCTAGCTCTTATGCAGCTGAGAACAGAGGAAATATGATCACTTATAGAAAAGGAGAAAGGGTATTTGTTTGTTTTTTGTATCTATACAAAAATGTTTTGCCTTTTCATTTCTATTTAAAACTTAATGGGTTGTTTTACAATCACTTTAACCAGTTTCCAATGCCCTTGATTCATTTTTTGCCGGTGTTATACCAAGGCTCAGATTAGTCATGCTAACAAAAGCTGGGTGGTATATGACCAGCATAATGTCTAAAGGGTGCTTCTTTGTTAGCAGGTAGTAAAGAGGTTTTGAATTTTGAAGACCTCAAATGCTTGCAGGGCTTTAGCTCATTTCTGCCTCTGCTTGAATTGGAAGCTCTTTGTTCTTAGCAAGGTCACATTTCAGTATATTCCAGAGTCAGGAAATGACCTCATTGGTCCATCACTCATTTCATGTCTGCTCCCCCCTTCCTCAGTATTGCCTTGCTTGTCCCAATCCAACATGAATTGTCATATCTGCTTCCCTTATGAGTGTCTGATGACACATTAGGGCTGCTGCAGGAGATAGATGTATTTCACATCAGACTCTTTTCAGACAATAGAGAGCCCCCTCCTCCTATCCCCAGCTGCTCTGGATAGTCTGTAATTATTGGGGGGAGGAAAGGGTGTCTTCAAGGCTTGAATATCTTGCAAGGAGAAAGATGGGTCGAGGCGTTTTGTTTCTTCCATACTAAAATCTGTCAGCTGCCCAGCTTAGCAGCCGCAGTATCGCCATGGTAACGGAGGGATGCCGCTCGCCTCAATATGCTGCAATTTATACATTTTACAAAAAACACATTTGAGTACCCAGCTAGAAGACCAGTGCCCGTCACACTGGTGATGATACAGTATGCAAAGGGGCAATCCCCATTTGCACAAAGGAAGATTTAGCTGGGATGTTTAAGATGCAAATTCATCTGCTGATGTTTTTGTTATATTAGTAGTTGTCACAAGCCTTGGCAAATAATAGAAGGCACATGATAGAGATGCATGAGCAAAGAATACTTGCAGTAAGAACGCTGGCATCCTAATATCTAGCTATTGTGATATTCTAATCTTGACTTCATTGACCATGATCCCTTATTTGTCCATCCCCAGAGACTGGCCAAAAAATGAAAGCTGAGACTCTGGAGAGTGGGGCCAAGCATGGGTTTTACAGGAAAAAATGGAAATTTGCGTCTAATTTTTAGACGTCTATCGCTGGATTGACCATAATCTCTGTTAATACAATTTTCATCATATACTTGGTTTGCATTGCTCATGTTTGTGATGGATTTTCTTAAATTGATCCAGGTTTTTTTCAGAAATGGTTCATGAAACTAGCACTTATTTGGGTGTACTAAGACCACATTCACACCCGTGCAACTTTATTTTACCACTTTTTTTGGCATGTCTGTAGTGCAACATCATAGGGCAGCCCATTCACTTGAATAGGGTGCCTTACATGCAACGAACACGCCAAAGTAGCTTATATACCTTTATCAGTGAGCTAAGAGCAGTTTGTGATGTGCGCTTTTTGGTGTTGTCCACATTTGGGGTGCCATTGGGAAATAATGGCCCCGCAATTATGATGCACCCTTTTCTATATTTTCCCACGCATTTTTGGTAATGCAGGCAGAAATGTGCGTTTCTAACCACTTTCCTGTTTCAGTGTGAATGCAGCCTTAAACTGGCCAAAGATGGTGTGAATTTTCTTTCCTGCATGATTCCCTTATCAATACAGACAATGACAGGGAAATCACTCTCCCGAGCAACAGTCTTCTCCTTGGGGGGGGGGGGTGGCTTGCAGGGGAAGCCATCATTGACGGGAGAAGACTGATTATCGCTAGCGGCTATAGCAGCCACTTGTGATAATTGTAAGAAAGTCCCAACAGGCTGGTTGTACCCAAGTTATCAATCGATCAACTTTTGTACATTCAGCCTGCCCATGAAGGCATCTTTCAGATGAAGTGGAATCTTTCAAGTGAATCTGCCTGCTTAGCGGGGGATCTCTCTGCTGATCTTCTCTGAGCAGGCAGATGACAGGTCCGTGTCCCCTCCGCTATGCAGAGGGGACACGGACACAGCCCCGCTGTTCTCTATGGGGTGGTCGGATGGAAACAGACTCCCTATCTGTTTCCATCTGACTGTCATCCCATCCTATCCACCGTGCGGATGGCAAACGTATCCCCATCTGTTTTTAGCGGATTGGATCGGATGCTGGTGGGTGTCAGTGGACACATGTCCGCTAACATCTGTTGCTCCATAGAGAACAATGGGTGGTCCAATTGAGTTCACGTAAAAAACGGATCTGTCCATTGGTTTGAAAGGGGTCTAGTGGTTTAGTTCCTACTGAACCAGCCGAGATTCAAACCATGTATGGCTGACCTTAATGTCTCTTCTGCACGGTCAGTGATAGGATGTCCCTATTCACTCGATGGTAAACAGACTGTTGTGCACGCACATTACTTGTAAGAGCAGCAGATCCCATATATAAATACAGATGACGAAGATGTAAGAGATCTGTGTGTAAGGAGCAGCATACAGACCATTTTAGTAGCCTAATCAAGCTTCTAAAATTGTCAGTAATTTGTAGTGTGGCTCCCCCTGCATTGAAAACATGGGAACATTAAAATAAATAGTTTTGCATATCTCTCGCTCCTGCAGGCTTCCTTACAGCTGTACTACTGGTCCCCTGAAGCCTCTTCCTAACCTATCACCACTTCATTGTTTGCAGGAACTCGGATCATCACATTCAATGTAAGACCAGCAGTCTTGGATTGGAAGTGAAGACACGGTCACCGAGGGGCCTGTCTACAGCTCGAATGTTATTGTGAGGAGCCTCACTGCAAGGGAAACATTTAGGCTCCATGCACACTGGACATAAAATAACGTTCTTAAAATGTCAGTAGCAATGCAGTGAGTCTTTTAACATTTTTTTTTTTTTTTTTTGCAATGGCATTAGTGTTTGTTTTATTTTTTTTAGCTGTTTTTCAGCGTTGGCGTATTTTTTTTATTTTTTATTTTTTTTCAATGGATCAAAAATGTTAAACCCTGGTGAGCCATGTTTTTGAGCGTTTATCTACATTTGTGTTTACGCACATTTTAAAATTTTTAATCATTTTTTTGTGGTCAGAAAAACAGCTCCTGAACGCGATTTTAGGGCGTTCAGACAACAGCCCATACATGCCCATGTGTGCATGGACACATAGGATAACATAGAGGGGAGTTTCTGGGCTGTTTAAAAACAAAAACAAAAAACGAAACACCCAAAAACGGCCGTTTATGAGCTTCAGTGTGCATGGAGCCTACATTTCTCCAGAGTTCTGCGTCAAAATCAGGTAGTAAATGTCCAGGTCATTTGGGGTGTGGCAGATCTGGTAGCTGAACTTAGGTTGAGTAACCCAAGTCCAGTTGCTTACCATGTACAACTAGTATAAATCAATGGATCTCAAATGTTTTCATGGCAGGAATTCCCTACTAAATGTAATGACATAGGAATCGTCTTTATAGGAATCTGCTAGAGAATGCAGCACAATTATAACACACTAAGGCCCCTTTCACACTGACGATCCGTTCAGGCCCGCCTGTCAGTTTTTCAGGCGGACCTGAACGGGTGCTCCATAGAGGTCTATGGAGCGTCGGATGTCAGCGGTGACATGTCCGCTGACATCGGACCCGCTCCAATCCGAAAAAGTGTGACGGAGGAAAAAGCTATTTTTCCATCCGTCTGCGGATCGGATCGGGTGACGACGGGCACTGCGGTCCGTCATCATCCGATCTCCCATAGGGGAGAGCGGCGTTGTGACAGGTCCGTCCCTGCGCAGTGTGCAGAGACGGAGCTGTCATCTCCCTGCTCAGCGGGGATCGGCGGAGTGATCCCCGCTGAGCAAACGGATATCCACGGGGCGGATCAGAACTGATCCGCCCCGTGTGAAAGGACCCTAACTCGTTTAGTACAGCCAGAGAAATAAAGCAAACTATAACATTTGTTTTTTCCTTTTTTGTTTCCTGTATTGTCATCAGAGGTCCAGTCAGTTCAGTTTTCCTTTTATTTAGTTTAAAGTATATGTTGCCCCAACATTTCATATTCCTGATATGTGCCTTTTGTAACATGTACTTGTGTTAAAGCGGGAGTCCGCCGTTTATTTTTTTTTAAATTTTTTAAATTTTTTTTATTTTTTTAAAGCCAGCAGCTACAAATACTGCAGCTGCTGACTTTTAAAATAATGACACTTACCCGCCCAGCGCGCCCGCGTTGTCGGCACCCGAAGCCGATCTCTCGATCGTCTCTCGGGTGCTGCCACCGCCATCTTGGGTATGGGAATCAGGAAGTGGAGCCTTGCGGCTTCATTTCCCGGTTCCCTACTGCGCATGCGCGAGACGCGCTGCGCAATAAGGATGGTCCCCGCTGTCTCTGAGATCCGTGTGTTTCCCAGCAGGCAGCGGGGGACCTTCGGAAAGGGGCGTACCTTCTGCAGAATCTACGCCGGAAGTGGGTGCAGATACCTGTACCGTACAGGTACCTGCACCCCCCCTCCCCCCTGAAAGGTGCCAATTGTGGCGCCGGAGGGGGGGAGGGTTCCAATGAGCTGAAGCTCCACTTTAGGGTGGACCTCCGCTTTAAGTATCCTGTTCTCTTTGTATTGCTTCTTTTGTGTGAAAGTCCTGGTGATCTTGCGAGTCCCCCTGCTTTCCTATTTCAAACTGGCCACACTAGGCATGAGAGCACATCCACCTCAGTGTGGTCAGTTTTCTGGCTGTGCTGGACGCAGACCAGACTTGTGCCCCTACACAGCCATTCACCGGGAAGATCCGTGTACTGCTGTGTCTCCTCCCCCCACCTCTCCAAGCCCCTATGCAGCTGGTAAGAGGGTATGCGTTCACTTATAAATAAGCGGGGGGGGAAAGGGTATTTCTAATGGTTTTTATGTCTATAAACAAATGTCTTGCTGTGCATTTTATTATTTTTTTTTTTATTTTTTTAATTGAATAGGTTGTTTTACAAAGTGATCATTTACATATACTTTAATCCATACCTTCCAAAATTTTGAGACTGGAATGAGGGGTGCCCACAAGCAAATGTATCTAAACATAGGACATGCCCCCTGCCACACCCCCTTAAAGGAGAATTAACCCCAAAAAAAGGTTAAGGTGTTTTTTTTTTTTTTTTTTTGTTTTGTTTTTTACCACTACTATTCCTTTTTTATATTGGCTTTTAAATTTAATATGCAGCAATTTAGAATTTGGATGAAATGTTTAGCACTGGGAAATACTTTTTGAAAGATACAAAGTGCATTTTATAGACAGCTATATAGATCAGGTCAGAATGAGGAGGAAAGAGGGACAGAGGGACATTGCTCCAAATCATAACATAAGGCTGGCCATACATGCATGTAATTTTCCTGTACAATTTTCCTTTAGGTTTGACTTCATATCATATGGTTTTGGTAAATCTAAACACTTTTTCAATTTGTATGCAAACATACAGGCCCTTGCACTACATAGTTGAAGGTAAATTAGAAGAAAATTGTATAATGTATGACCAGCTTCAGTATACCTACAGATGTGTGCTTCTAAGACCCCTTTCACACCAGGGCGTTTTGCATGCGCTATAGCGTTAGAAATAGCGCCTGCAAAACGCCCTAAAGATGCTGCACCATTGTTTCTAGTGTGAAAGCCCAGAGGGCTTTCACACTACAGCGGTGCGCTGGCAGGACGTCAGAAAAAAGTCCTGCCAGCAGCTTCTTTGGAGCGGTGAAGGAGCGGTGTGTTTACCGCTGCTGCCCATTGAAATCAATGGGGCAGCGCTGTAATGCCGCCGGCAAAACGCCGCTATTGCGGCGTATTGCCGGCGGTTTTAACCCTTTTGCGGCCGCTAGCGGGGGTAAAAGCGCCCCGCTATCGGCCGAAATGCGCCGCAAATCCGGCGGTAAAACGCCGCTAAAAATATTGGCGTTTTACCGCCGACGCAAGGTGCGGTGTGGTGTGAAAGGGGTCTAAAATCTCTTCGGTTCTGTGTAATATGTTTTGTGGCACTCCACACTAGGCATTTGCTGCAGAGAGCTGATCATTTATTATTATTATTATTATTATTATTATTCAGGATTTATATAGCGCCAACAGTTTGCACAGCACTTTACAACATGAGGACGGACAGTACACTTTCAATACAAACCAATACAGGAAGGACTAGAGGGCCCTGCGCGTTAAAGCTTGCAATCTAGAAATTGTATTGTTCCTAGCATTGAAGGCTTTAAATAAGACTCTCTAAATAAGAGGCGAAATATAACCTTTCATTTTGATCACAAAGAATACTTTAGTGAAAAGCTTGAAAAATGTTTTATAATTTTACATTTATAAATAATTAGAGCACTACTTTGTGGCAACACAGTTGCTATGTGAACAGTGGTCTATGGACTGGTAGACAGTCTGAAATAACTGCTTTCATCAGTAGTTTTTATTTCTGTTATTCAAGTACATGTTTAATACTGTATCGCTGTAAAATGATTTTACAGACAGCCTCTGGTTATTGAATGTATTTATTCTATATTACCCTGTTCTTTGTTTTACTTCTCCTTTTTAAATGACTTGTTAGACATATGGAGCAAATTATTGCATATTTGAATTGTTGGTGACCTGACTGCAGAAGTCTTAAAACAAAAGGTTATTGTTCATTTAAAGTAGTATTTAAATTTTAATAAATTGCAGTTTTACAAATCCATAAATCTAGTGACTGTATTGAATTTTATTTTTTTTATATATATTTTTTTTATTTTCACCTGTGTTCTAGCGAGGATGACACGTATGTATGTATGTATGTATGTATGTATGTATGTATGTATGTATGATGCATTTTTTTTTTTTTTTTTTTTAGGGTGGGAGGATAAAGGTTTTACATGATAATAAACACTGTCAATTCTAAGCACCCCTGTCTAATACATGGTTTATCTCAACTCTTTAACTGCCACTTTTGCTCGATGGCTTGTTCTGTTAAGTCATGTTGAAAAATAACAGATTTACTGGCCAGATCATCAGGTGAAAATAAAGAAACCCGCCGCCCCCCCCCCCCCCCCCCCCCAAAGAAAGGAAGGCAGCCACCATATTTTAAACCGTTACTAAACTCTTTTGGCATCGGCATTCTGACACCCACCTCAACAATTTTTCCCAGCTTCATACTGTGGCTGGTCTTCAGGCCAATCTTGGTTGAATGGCGCGGGTTGACATCATTCTCATGCATGCGCAGGAGTGCAGTTTTCCTGGCATACAGTCAGTGTGCCAGACTATTAACAGAGCTGCACATGTGCAACACAGGCTCCATTCACACTTATGCAGGTGGGACAGAATGCATGCGTTATGCACAGTGCGTTTAGTGCAACTGTTTTCAAGAGACTTCCCTACGCGTGAGAAATGCATAAGTGACCAAGCTTTTTGGCGCACCAAACTGCGTGGTACTTTGTTAGCCCATGTTGGCAAGATGCGTGGGGGTTCCATTAAAAATGAAACCATCAATGCCACACATCTGCAAAAAGGCTGCACGTTTTTGAGAGTTGTGGGAAAGCATGATATCTATATCTATATCTATATCTATAGCTCTATCTCTCTTGCATGTTCCCGCAGCCTCAGGGTCTATTCTACAGGAGACTGTGAGCTGGTAGGTAGATTTAAGTCATCACATACTCCAGTTTTTTTAATATCGGACTTTAATTGCACATTTTGGCCTTATGCACACTGGACAATTTTACCGTGACTGTTAGGGGCGTTTGCCATTTTTTTCCTTTCTGCCTCAAAATGCCCCTGCATGCAAATATGGGCGTTTAGAGACAGAAACAAAAATCCACAGCCATGTTCAAGAGCAGCAGAATTTTGGCAGAAAAAAAAAAGCTTGATGCGTGTAATACATCTAAATGCGCGTTAACGTTAGGCTTAGCTCAATAGGCAGAATAAATTATTATTGTGGCCAATGGCGTTTATTAAGCCCAAGCGATTGATGTGCCTACACACACTTGCAAGCATCAGTCGTTTTCCTACCAAAACGCTGCTGCCAGGTGGAAACATGTCCTGGAGAGATAACAAAACATCCAATGAGGCCTAAAGCGGAACTCCACTGTATATGCGCACCACTAACTGAAAATGCTGTTTTAATTCATTTTTTATTTGTTATTCAAAGCAAACTTGCTTATCCATTCATGTCTTCATGCTTTACTTTGCTGAGAAACATTGAAAAACAACCCCCTAGCATTTCTAACCATGGCCATCTTGAGTTAAGGGTAGATGATTGATGTAGCATTTCGTTTCTGAAATCCATCTGTCCTTAGCTCATGCAGGCAAGAGGATGTGCCTAGCTGAGAAAGCTGCTCCTCCCCTTCTCCAGATAAAAAAGGAACAAAAAGATTTATGAAGACTTCTGGGATGTGTGACCTCATTTGGTCTAGACCAGAAACCAGGAAGCAACTGAAGAAATGTAAAAAAAAAAACAAAAAAAAGTCAAAACAAGAAAACATAATATATCTTATCTATTTACAAGCTAGCAGCAAAAGTATCAAATGTAGTTGTTGCTGAGAGAGTTTAGTTCCGCTTTAACCACTTGCCGACCAGCGCACGACGATGTACGTCAACAGAATGGCACGGGCAGGCAAATGGGCGTACATGTACGTCCCTTTAAATTTGCCGCCCTGCCATCGGGAGCGCGCCGCCAGCGGCGCGCTCCCGCGCTGGTCGGGACCCCCGTGAGTCTGGTCGTGGGACCCACGGACTCGATCGCCGCGGGCATCCCCGCGATCGTCTCACGGAGCGGCCGAATGGAGGAAGTGCCGTTGTAAACAACATTTCTCCATTCTGCCTAGCAACTAGTGACGCTGGTCTCTGCTCCATGTGATTGGAGCAGAGATCAGTGTTCACTAAATGAAAGCCCAACCCCCCCACAGTTAGTAACACGCCCCTAGGAACACTTAACCCCTACACTGCCACCCACTGGTTAACCCCTTCACTGCCAGTGTCATTTACACAGGAATCACTACATTTATATAGCAGTGATTACTGTATAAATGACAATGGTCCCAAAAATGTGTCAAAAATGTCTGATGGGTCCCCCACAATGTCACAGTCACAATAAAAATCGCTGATCGCTGCCATTACTAGTAAAAAAAAAAAGTAATAAAAAATTATTAATAAAAATGCTATAAAACTATCCCTATTCTGTAAACGCTATAACTTTTGCGCAAACCAATCAATAATCGCTTATTGCGATTTTTTTTTTTTTTACCAAAAATATGTAGAAGAATACGCATCGGCCTAAACTGAGGGAAAAAAATGTTTTTTTATATATCTTTGGGGGATATTTATTATAACAAAAAGTAAAAAATAATGCTTTTTTTTCAAAATTGTCGCTCTATTTTTGTTTATAGCGCAAAAAATAAAAACCGCAGGGGTGATCAAATACCACCAAAAAGCTCTATTTGTGGGAAAAAAAGGACGTCAATTTTGTTTGGGAGCCACGTCGCACGACCGCGCAATTGTCAGTTAAAGCGGCGCAGTGCCGAATCGCAAAAAGTGGTCTGGTCTTTGACCAGCAAATTGGTCCGGTCTGAAAGTGGTTAAAGGAGAGGTCCAGCCTGCCCTTGTTTGGCTGGGCTTCTTCTAAGGGTCACAGGAGTGCAATTCCTTTTGCACTCCTGTGACCCATTTTCAGCAAAGCGGACTGAAATCTGCTCTCTACTGACATCGTCAAGTTTTTAGTCCAGGCACCTCATCATGACCTGGACTGATGGCAATCTCAGCCTCTCAGCGAGCCGATGAGACAGCTGCTCCCCGCCCCTCCACAGCTCAGCTCTCCAGTGAGCATGGAGGAGCAGAGTAGGAGAGCTGCTGATTGCCAGTCAGCATCTCTCCTCTTGGGGAGCTGAGAGAACCGAGCCATCAGTGATGTTCGATGACTCCGGGGGTAGGTAAGTATGATTGGGGGGAAAAACCCAAACCCATACTTCTCCTTTAAAGGATTGGTATTCTGCACTATATTACATATTTGTCTTGGGTTTATTATAGTTTCTAAAAAGTGCAAAACTGTCTCGCCAATGAACTTGCTCTTGGTCACCTTGCTTGCTTTAAATTGCTCCAAAACAAACGTCAACAATCAGTTCATCTCCATAGAATATGACTGCACACAGTAGACCTTGGATGAGATTTCAGATGAGATTCCCTCAGCACTATACCGTACAGAGCCTGTGATTTATCTCTGATGGTGCAGAGAAAACAAAGGGGGATTGTCTGCAAAGCTTCTTGTGACCCCACAGCTTCCCAAGGTTAGGTTGTTTATGAAATGTTCTTCCTGTAAATGCTGGCTTCTTACAGTTCAGTAAAAGGGAATGTGTTTTTAATTGTGAAAATATGAAATATTGCTTATATTTTTGTATTCCCATTTTTAGAGCTCTGTTTTTATTATTGATGGTAAATTCTCATGGGATGACCTCATTACCACATTTTAAAGATAAAATCCTTTGTTTTTTGGTCAGTGCTAGTATATCCAGCACGGTGGAAGAGTTGGCGCTGCTATGCCTTGAGTGGTCACTGCAGATATCCTAAAGTTTAAAGTAGTAGTAAAGGCTCTGTTTGTTTGTTTTTTTTTTTCTCTGTAATAAATCAGTATTAATGTCCAACTCTGGGGAAATAAAAATTGTAGCTGGGCTGCTGCACTGCAAGGGTTAATTGCTCATTTATGTCCTAGAACTGTGGTCTCCAAGCTCCAGCTTTTATCTGGCTCTTGGGCTACGATTCCTCCCAAGGAGGCCAACAATGGGGAGGGGGGGCACAGTTCCTACCAAGGACACCATCGATGGGGTGAGGGGGGGCACAGTTCCTTGCAGGGACACCACCAATGATGGGGGGCACAGTTCCTTGCAGGGACACCACCAATGATGGGGGGCACAGTTCCTTGCAGGGACACCACCAATGATGGGGGGCACAGTTCCCCGGCAGGGACACCACCAATGATGGGGGGGCACAGTTTCCCGGCAGGGTCACCAACGATGGCCATGATTTACTCCTACTGATGCCATGACATTTTCTGTTCCGATTGGCCACAGTCTGCCCCCCTAAAGTCTGAAGGACAGTAAACTGGCCCTTTTTGTTTAGAACGTTTGGTGACCCACTGGTCAAGAGGAACAATAAAAGGAGATATACTTACCCAATTCTCTGTTCCTCCCCTTTGCTAGACTGGTTCCCACAGCTTCTATACCCTCACTCTCTAGAACTCTAGAACTAGAGTCCACGTCATCAAGGCCAGAGCAGGTGGTACATTATTGGATCATGGGGGAGCTGCTATCTGCCAGGGGAGCAGAGGGTCAGGTAAGTATAGAACAATGTCTCCTCTCCCCTAGACTAAATGAGCAGCCCTGCTGCAAGAAATAATTTTTCATCATCCCATAGTTGTTTAACCTCTCCTGAAAGATTTAACATGACAGCTAAAAACTGGCATCTAATAATGTCTGTTTAGCCGCGTTTGCGTCTAGAAGAGTTTGTAAAAATAAGCCTCGTAACTCGCATTTAGCAGCGTTTATGGGCATTTGGCGTTTCAGATACCTCTGAACACCCGTCCTGAACCCATTTTTTTTTTTTTTTTTTTTTTTTTTATGCGTTCCAAAAAAATGCTTCTAAACACAACTGCCTATAAACGACCCTGAGTACATGTACTGATAAGATAACAGAGGAAAGTTCAGGGGCAGCTGAAAAAAATACCCAACTGCTCCTAAACGTCAGTTTACCAGAAGCAGTGTAGATGAGCTGCTTCCTCATTACTTCTTTACAACATTCTGATCGCCCTCTGTCCCAAAACCCATAGTGCCATCATGCATATGTAGGGTGCAAAAACCACTGTACACAATGCTCTCGGGTCGCTTTAGCCTGGGCATGTAATTGGGTCGCCCTGTCGTATTTCTGGGGAGCATACACCTACAGGTGGCTCCATAGAATCCTTTAGGCCAGGGATCTGCAATTAGCGGACGTCCAGCTGTTGCAGAACTTCAAGTCCCATGAGGTATAGCAAGACTCTGACAGCAATAAGCATGACACCCAGAGGCAGAGGCATGATGGGACTTGTAGTTTTGCAACAGCTGGAGGTCCACTAATTAGGCGAAGACAGGAAAGCAGGGCCAGTGCTGTGGGCACCACGTGACTTGGGGGGGACACAAATGACTTCTGTACGATGAGAAGTAGCACAGAAGGTAAGTGTTCACATCAGCTGCAGAAATGGCAATAAAAAATAAGAGTTTTTAATATTGCTTTATTGGTATTTGTTTGCAAATCATGTTTGGTGTATGTGGCGTTCTCGGTGTCACACTAACTCAGTAGACATCAGCAGTATTTGACATGTTTATTAACAGGTAGCTTTCTGTTAATCACCAAGCTTCACAAATTTGTTCCATCACTAGGTTCCTCCGTCTGCTTCCATGGCAACATCCTCAAGCCCCCTGTTTATATCTGCAAGCTGTGGGGTCTGCTTTTGTCTGTGTGCTGTATGAGAGAGGAGGGGATGCAAGGCATTCTGGGCACTGCCCCAAAATCTCCTGCACCTCTTTATGTGTTTATTTCTCACACAGCATTGCTTCCAGACTCCCATCCCCCAGCCTTCTAACTGCTATGTACGTAGCAGGCGGATTAGGGATCTTTGAGGGAAGGTGGCTGTGAATGTTACAGCTTTCATCATAGAAATGGCACAGCTGAATAATAGGGGGCTACATTTCCTCTGCGTACTATATATCTATCACTCTGGTATGACTCATTAACAGAAGCAGATTGTATATGTTTCTGACATTTTTTAGATACTAAAATGTAAATGATTTCCTCTTCTATATAGATCTTCATATGGTTTATAGCTAGTGTGTGGATCAATATGTCTTTCCCTTAGATGTGAAGCCCTCTGGGTATGTTTAGACCAGTATGGTGAGCGGAGGTGTGCGTGTGTAGGGGGGCTGTGAATAATTCACCAGACGCTACACTGTGGGGGTTATTTACGAAAGGCAAATCCGCTTTTCACTGCAAGTGCACTTGGAAGTGCAGTCACTGTAAATCTGAGGGGTAGATCTGAAATGAGTGCAAGCTCTGCTGATTTTTATCATCCAATCATGTTCTAGCTAAAATACTGTTTTTTATTTTCCTTGCATGTCCCCCCTCGGATCTACAGCAACTTTACTTCTGTGCAGTGCAAAGTGGGTTTTCCTTTAGTAAATAACCCCCCTGTGTGTAGCATAATGAGGATCACTATCCTCTATAATCTGCACTGATACGTTACATGTACTGGACCTACAGAATCTGATAGTCGTGCTATACATTGCATACATGCTACAGGCTGCACTGTTTGTTTCAAGCTCACTGTATGTTGTACACCAAGAACTGCACTGTGGTTACATGTTTGAGATCACCTTAGTCTATGCTGTGCTATATGTTGCATATTTTACTGTGCATTACCTACACTGGACACCATCCTATATGCTGTGCTATAGAAGACATACTATGGGCCACAATAATCCATATGCTGTGCTGCATTTAACTTTGAACCATAATGTTTCTTACATTGCACTGTACACGGAATGCTGTGGACTGCAGTCCTGTACAATGTTTCTTACATTGCACTGTACACGGAATGCTGTGGACTGCAGTCCTGTACAATGTTTCTTACATTGCACTGTACACGGAATGCTGTGGACTGCAGTCCTGTACAATGTTTCTTACATTGCACTGTACACTGAATGCTGTGGACTGCAGTCCTGTACATTGTCACAATGTTATAGTACCCCTCCTTTCTGTACCATACCACTTTACTCTTTTTTTTTTTTTTTACGCTAAGCTGAGTGTAACATTCTTCATACCAATAATCATCATATCGTTATTAAGTTTATAAATTAAGTAAATAAAGATTAAGTAATTTTTTTTGGGGACTTCCACCACACTGTTTAAGGAACAGGCACACGTTTGCTAGGCATTGTGTAAAGCAGGGATTGGATTCTTAACTGGGAGTATCCTATGGGCTTATGAACCAAATACAGGTGGTCCCCTAGTTACAAACATCCTACTTGCAAATGGAGGGAGACAACAGGAAGTGAGAGGAAATCTACCCCCGGGAAGGGAAATTCTCTCCTGTAATGCCGCGTACACGATCGGAATTCTCGTTGGAAAAAATTCTGGTTTTCCTGACGGAATTCCACTCAAGCTGTCTTGCCTACACACGGTCACACCAAATTACGATCGTTTAGAACGCGGTGACGTACAACACATACGACGGGACTAGAAAAAGGAAGTTCAATAGCCAGTAGATAATAGCTTCCGTCTCATTGTTGAATCTGAGCATGCGTGATTTTTGGCGTGTCGGAATTGCATACACACGATCCGAATTTTCGATAGAAAGTTTTTACGTCGGGAAAATTGAGAACATGCTATCAATTTTTGGCTGGTGGAAATTTGTACAGCTAAATTCCGATGGAGCATGCACACGGTCGCATATTCCGATGAAAAGCTCTCATCTGTCTTTTTCTGTCTGGAATTCCGATCTTGTGTACGCGGCATAACAGGTTTAATGCAAAAAGGTACCACCACTGGAGCTTTTTTACCAATCCTTGTTTTCACAACAACCCAAAATTTTCAAAATCCAATTGCCATTGGGACAAAGTGAGGTGAAATCTTCTGAACAGGGGCACAAACGGCAAAAATGTTACAGGGGTGTTAACCCTTTTCTATAATCCAGCTTTAAAAATCGTTTTTTTGGCTGGAGCTACACTGGTAAAATGTACCTGTTCTGAATTACGCACAGATTCAACTTAAGAACAAACCTACAGATCATATCTTGTTTGTAACCCGAGGACCACCTGTATAGGTGAATGGGATTGGATCTCTCAATTTATATATTAAAAAAAAGTTAGAATGTAACTAATTTATTATTCAGGATTTATATAGCATCAAAATTTTGTACAGCGATTTTACAAAATAAAGTGAGACCGCATTACAATACAATGCAAGACAAGAAAGTTAGGAGAGCCGAGCTCGTGAGATCTAATATTTTCTATTATAAACTTGATGATATGAAAGTAAGGCCGCGTACACACAGGCGGATTGTCTGGCCAACTAAGTTCGTCAGACAATCCGGCAGACAGTCCGTCCTACTTTCGATTGAACGGACTTGACCACACACGATGAACAGACAGTCCGCCGAAAGCTTGCGCGATGACGTGTACGACGGGACTAGAAATTCGACGTCCAATACACTGCAATGCAACCTTCGGCCGTGTAAATCCTTTCTGAGCATGCGCCATACTTAGTCTGTCGAACTAGCCTACTCACGAGCGGATTGTCCGCTGAAACCAAGTTTGGACGGACAATATTGCGGAAATTCCGAAAGACTTAGTCCGCCAGACTGTCCGCCGAAAAAGTCAGCTGAAGCCCACACACGAGCGGATTGTCCGCTGAAACACGTTTCAGCGGACTAAGTTGGACGGACAATCCTCTCATGTGTACGCGGCCTAACAATGATAGTAACTGCATAAAACCATGGAATAACAAAACCAACACACAGTTTGCTAGTTCTAGCTAACCTGTATATTCGGATTTTCTGTTTTTATATTATGTAAAGAAATACCGTAGATATAATAGGATCCCTATGGTTTTCTTTCAGCTGTTCTGTTTCTAGCTATCCATCAAACTATTGATAAGGACAACTGGTACTCCATAGGACTGCTTATGATGAGGATTTGTGCAGTTTGATGAAGAGGGTATGGGGACACATTGGGTTAATCAGTTGGGACTTGGGGTCCTGTAATAATGAAAAGGTTAGTTCACCTTTACATAACTAACAGCAGGCACGCTCCCCACAGCCTCTGGTCCCCGCTGTCAGCATCCCACAACCGCTCCAGCGCTCTGGGGATTTGAAATTTTTGCATTTCTACTTCTGTCAGTTTCCAGGATGGACCAGATTCATTCTGATTGGTCAGTGCTGTCAATGAGACGGCGTTAACCAATTTAAAATGAATTTGGTCTGTCCTGAAAGCGCTGATGGAGAAGATCCAGGTTTTTAAACCCCAGACGACTGGAGATGCTGTGGGAATAACGGCTCAGCAAGCTTGGGGGCAGTACAGCAGGGGCCAGAGGGGTGGGGAGGGTGTCCGGTGGTAGTTCATGTTTACATTTGTTCTGTAAAGGTGAACTAATACTGCAGGAAAGTGGTGGGGAGGCACACTACTATACTATATGTTTAGGGTTAACCAGTTACTCGGAGAATAAGAAGTCTTTATTATAAATGATACAGTATGTTCATTAGAGTCGTCAAAATAATTGTTCTGTAACTCCCAGATGCAATTTATTTGCAGCCAAGTCAAAAATCAATTGTGCTTTGTTGTTGTTCAAAGACGTATTTGCAGAGTGGCAGCATAGAGAAATACAAGATTAAAGCCATTGGGAGTCCCATTGGCCAGGCTGTACATAAATATGGAACGTTGGATGCTGGAAGGAAAACCCAACTCTCTATTGATCACCTGGAATATAGAGAGGAGGAGGCGGCCCAGTGCTTTTATAAGACATTGAATACCTCTACATTTCTTCTTATGGTGCATTATTGTTTTAAAGCTCAACTCTAACCAGAAATTGGCCTTGTTTTGGAAAGGGTTCGAGTCTCGGTGAGGGAACTGTTTGTATCCCTATTGGCGGGATTCTCCCTCACTTTTTGTCAGGACAGGAAATAAGATCACTAGTGGAGATGCAAATATATAAACACACATTTTGAGTGGGAAAGGCTTACTGCCGAATAGATAAACCTTAATAATGACAGCACTACCAGCATAAACTGAGCTATAACTGGATAAAATATCTAAAAAAGACAAATTCATCAACTGAAAAAAATGTGCATACTCATTTGAAATCAAAAATAATTCATCTCATATGTTAATCAATAATCCATAATTGGTAAAAGTTTCTAAAAGAAAAAATCAATAAAGTGTCTTGTGCTGTAAGTGAATATCAAATCATCACTATGTGCAGTTCATCATAATATAACAAATGCAAGTGGTTTCAAAACCATTCAAAGTGTTCCATAAATTGTTCCAAAAAGAATGCTTGTATTTTCAATATATCGCCACTCCTCCTATAGCCAACCCCTGTGCAAACCTCCAGTCTGGCCAACGTCACCACCGTGTTCACTCTATCAACTCACCAGAGGAATACTAACGTCGGCCTTTAATCTCTCATCGCTAGATCCGATCCACTCCAACTAATCTCTCCCTCTTTAAAGAAATACCAGTAATTATTCAATGCCCCAGTGCAAAACCCAAATGAAGAAGATCTCCATCATATAAACCCCCCCACACACACACTTTATTGTAAAAAACATAAATTTAGCTTGCGTATCAATGTGTCACAGCCGACCCTAAGGCTGGGTTCACACCGCTGCGGGGGGAGAACCGGATGTGATTCGCACAGCAAATCACATCCGATCTCCGTAGCGCTGCGAGTTCAGCCATACAGATAGTATGGCTGAACTCGCAGCGGTCCCGCAGCAAACTCGCACGGGACCCTTTTTTGGGTCCGCAACGGAATCGGATCGCATGGGGGTTCACACCATGCGATCCGATTCCTGTGCGAGTCGGCAGATCGCACTGCGATATGCCGACGGATCTGGGGGTGTCATTAACATAACATTGACACCCCCAGCCGTCCGCATAGGGCAGTGTGAACTGCCGGCGGGAGGTATGCGATGCGGGAAAACGCCGCGGATTCGCGGCGTTCCCGCATCGCAGCAATGTGAACCTAGCCTAAAAGCAGGAAAGTTTGTATATCACTTCAAGCCGAGCTGGCTCCACCCACAGTACCCTGGCTGAGCTCGGAAACGGGCGTGCGTGAGAACGTCATATCCAATAGACCCTTCCCCACGCATTTCGTCTAATTGATGTCTTTAAGGGGCATACTGGATGCCGCATATCTTTTCCTACTCGTATACACACTGAACTTAAACTACAATTATTACAATGTTACAATTTTAAAATCTAAACCAACATATTAAAAGAGAAGTACTTCTTTTTTTTTTTTTTTTTTTTTTTTTAAATCATACTTGCCTAGGTGGATGCAGCATTGGTCAGATGCATCTGTCCCCTGCTGCCTCTGCTCTGAGAACCGAGTGATTGAACACCGCCTATCACTCGGTTTTCACAGATCTGTGAGCAGAGAGCTGTAGACTGTCAGCTCTCTGCTCTGCTCACTCCATGCCCAATGGAGTGCTGGGGTGGGGAGCAGCCGTCTTAGACTCTAAGGCCCCATTCACACCTGACATAGCGTTTTTCCGGTTACAAGTATTTGCAAGTTTCCATGTAGCGTTCCATTCTTATTGCACTGAAAAAGACAAGAGGACTGCTCAGAGCTGTATTAACTCTTCGTGGCAAGACTGGGCACAGATGACATGGAATCCTTTACTGTACAAGGTGCAAGCCTAAATTAACCGCTTGCAGACCAGCCGTCACAGCTTTACTGCATTAGATTGGCTCCACTGCGCGAAATTGCGTTAATGTACGTGATCTCGCTAGGCCTGCATAGCAGGGGGTGCGCGCGCTCCGTGAGTCAGACCACGGGTCCTGTGAACTCCGTCCACAGGGATACCCGCTATCGACTCACAGAGAGGAAGAACAGGGAAATGCTAATGTAAAGAAGCATTTCCCCATTCTGCCTAGTGAGAGTGTCACTGCTCTCTGTAATTGGGAGCAGTGATCAGCGATGTGTCACACGTAGGCCATCCCCCCCATCCCCCCACAGTTAGAATCACTCCCTAGGACACACATAACCCTTACAGCGCCACCTAGTGTTAACCCCTTCACTGCTAGTCAAAAATAGCTCCAAAAGTGTCCGCTGTGTCCACCATAATGTCGCAGTAACGATAATAAACGCTGATCGCCGCCATTACTAGTAAAAATAAAAAAATTATTGATAAAAATGCCATAAACTATCCCCTATTTTGTAGACACTATAACTTTTGCGATTGTGTGTGTATGTATATGTCAGTCTTGAAAAAAAAATGTGTTTTGCTATAAACATCCCCAAAAAGTATATTAAAAATTCATTTATATTCATATATATAAATTTTTTTTTTTTTTAACCAAAAATCTGTAGATGAATACATATCGGTCTAAATTGAGGATAAAACTTTTTTTTATATATACTTTTTGGGGATGTTTATAGCAAAAAGCATTTTTGTTTTGTGTTTTTTTTTTTTTTTTTTTTTTTTTTTTTTAAATTTACGCTATTTTTTTGTTTATAGCGCAAAAAATAAAAACCAAAGGGGTGATCAAATACCACCAACAATCTCTATTTGGGGGGAAAAAAACTCTAAACCTAAAATGAGAAAACAGTCAGATACGAGTGCTGCCTTAGGGAGTGACATTGTGGCTCATCAGAGAAAGAGGGATTGGGCTTTATGGAGGACCAAGTAAAAGTAGAACCATCATTGTGGGTGTTTGACATTATGAGAGACTGTAGTCAGATGTTTTCAGTCATGCCTTAGTGATCAAAAAGGATCAGGATGAAGCAGAAGCTGTTTATGTAATGAAAATGCATGATTGCTGCCATTGAAAATCTATAGAATTATAAACTATGCACAGTTTTCTGATTAAGATTGGCTGCATTTATCTGATTTTATTCTTGCATTCATTTCCAAAAACATGTTCCCTTTTAAGATGTGACAAATACATTTGTATGCAGACGCTGTGCTGACAGCGCATTCATTTTAGCAACACAGGTTTGTGAGAGATGAAAGAAGTTAAAGGTTTAGAAACCTATGCTGCAAGTGACATTTAAAAACAAATGACGCACCACATTGAAGTACGTCCTCAAGTTCTTTTGTGTAAACAAAATTGACTGTATTCTTGGGGTTTTTGAATTCTCTTCTGGAACATAGCTCCATGTAAGGCTTCATTCACACTGGCAAAAATAACAGTGCATGTAAATACATGTAATCATTTTTATTGCTATAATCCATACCGAACATTTTTTAGGTGCATTCAGTTGGCTACTTTTTAGACAAAATAGAAATGTGTGTGTCCAGGGGCAAATGAAGTATCCAGAATGTATCTTGACACATATAAACACAAGTTCCTTTTAAAGTGGTGCCACCAAAAAAAAAAAAAAAAAAGGTTTAAATGTATTAAAAAAAATAAAAATAATTGGGAAAAAAAATGTTTTTCCTGACAGGCTCCATGGCAGCATACGTGTGGGTTAGCCCCGCCTCCATAATTACCCAATAGGACCTCTACTCCCATAAATCTTTGCTCCAAGCTGCTATCCGTGTTCCTTTTTTGTCCTCCTCCATAGGACAGGTGTTTCCTATCTGAAGAGATCTTCACTACGATCAAGTCGGCCGACTATCAAGCTTTTGTTCCTCCGATAGGCCCTGTCTGTTAAGCATGGGTATGGAGTGTATGGCAGAGTAGCGCTGAAGGCTTGGTTTGTCCGAAGATAAAGTGCGCACGGCTTATTACCTGCTATGTAAGGTGGCCATTATCTGCCCGGTGGATCGGTGGTGTGTGCTTGAACCTGTTCGGCCAGACGATCGTTGGTGGAGTGGTGAGCTGTAAAAATTCCGTTTTTCATGGCAGCAGTGTTTATGTGTTTTTCTTTTTTCTATCTGTGTCTTTTCATATGCCAGCTGGTTCTTGTGCATAGGCGCTGACGCTTCCGCGTTCCAGCAGCCTTTCTCCCCCTGTTTCCGGGTCCAGCGCTGCGTTCTGCGCATGCGCGGACCCAAATCCAAAGCGAGGCTTGGTTCCCGCGCATGCGCGCGGGCATCTCGCGTCTGACGCCGCTGATGACGTCATGGGCGCCATATTTAAAACACAGTGAGAGATGTCAGAATTTGGGAATGATTGCAGGAAATTCAGCGACTTCCCGGGGCCATTCTCTGGTTGGTGTAAGGTAGGTTATGATCTGCTCTGATGTATTATTGCTCCTGTGTTTTGTATGGCTGCTTATGAGGGTCTATTGTTGTTACAGTCAGCGTTCTTAGTCATGGATGCCTCCCTGCCTACTAGTGATCTGCCCGCTTGTAACAGGTATGTGCATGGCTGGATTGCTGTGTATATGTGGAGTATTCCTTAGCGTTTGATACCAGCCTGGTCTGTATCTCTCTCTCTTTCTTGTATATTTCCTTATAGCCCTTCTAGGTCTGAAGCGCATTACAGTGCGCATAGTCGCAGTGGATCGTCAAAATCGCACCACCGCAAATCATCGTCAAAGTCTGGTTACCGCAGGTCTTCCAGATCTGGACAACGCAGTGGTCACTTGCACTCAAGCAGAGGACCAGATAATTAATGTTGGGGCTGTAAGATGCCCATTTCATCAGACAAATCGCTCTGTGATCATTGCTTCTCTAAAGTCGCAGATGAAAGAGATGGTGCGGATCAACGCTTGGAATCTATGGTGAGAAGAGTGGTAAAGGAATCCCTGCAGCAGAGGGAAGCTCATCACGCTATGGAATCCCCCTCAGACCCATTATGTCCTTCAGGAGGTGAAGGGCTCTTACAAGAGACTGGGGAATCTTCTCAACCAAGCCACCACTCTGTGCTCTTGTCTGACAGCAAATCGGATCCAGAGGATCCAGGAGTAGGATTTGATTATGCTTTAGTACCTGCTCTTGTCAAGGCAGTGAAAGAAGCTTTAAAATGGGAAGAACCCACTTCTTCCCCCCTCCCCAAACAAAGAAAGTTTTTCAAACAACTCAAAAAGGAACGGCAACATTTTCCTTTCCTATCTGAATTGGGAGAAATCATTACTGAAGAGTGGAGCAAGATTGATAGGAAGAGCTCCATGCAATCAAAGGTGTCTAAATTGTACCCCTTTAAGGAGGATGATGTGAAGCACCTTGAATCAGCTCCTCTGGTAGACGCAGCACTTATGCGTTTAGTTAAATACGTGACTCTCCCTTTGGAAGACACGGTATCTTTCAAAGATCCGTTAGAGAGAAGAATTGACTCAGATCTGAAAAGAATTTATCTAACTTCAGGGATGGCTTGTAAACCAACTTTGGCTTTAGCCGCAGTCTCATAGGCTATTGAAACATGGGCCGACAATGTTGAAGAGTTCTTGAGAGGTATCTCAGTGAATACGGCTAAAGACTCTCCTATTCAGGAGATCAGAATGGCATCAGCTTTTTTGGGGGAGGCATCTATTGACATTACCCGCCTTCTGTCTCGGGCTATGTTGGCAGCAGTCTCGGCACGCCGTGCTTTGTGGCTCCGTCCCTGGTTGGCGGATCCAACATCTAAGCAGGCATGGTGTCGTAGACCATTTGAGGGTACCTCCTTGTTTGGTAATAAACTAGATAGCTCCATATCCCGGGCCACGGGTGGGAGGTCTGGGTTCCTCCCTCAAGACAGACGTCTTCAAAACCAAAAACGTATTTTCTCAAGAAGGCAGACCTCGGATCGCGCTAGAGAAGCGCGCAGTTATAGGCCCGGCAGGGAGTTCTCTAGATCTTGGAGGTCCAGACAATCCTCCCTTAAGAAAACCTCAAAGGGGGCTTCCGCAGGTAATCAAGATTATTGGACCGTCAAGACGGTTTCCTCGGGTCACAAGTGGACTTTCATCAACACTCCGAGGTTAAGGTTCATTCCCACAACAATTCCAGGCTCAGAGGAAAAGAAACAGGTCCTATTGACCTACGTAAGTTGTTTGCTGGATCAAGGTGCAGCCGTGCCCGTGCCAGAAGACGAACATGGCGAAGGCATGTATTCTCCTCTGTTTATGGTTCAGAAAAGAAATGGCGCATGGAGGCCGGTGATAGATTTGACCCACCTCAATTCCTTCATTCGCAAGGAAAAGTTCAAGATGGAGTCTCTTCTTACAATCCAACAGTCAGTGCAGCTAGGGGATTGGTTAATCTCAATCGATTTGAAGGACGCATACTTTCATGTGCCAGTAGCAAGGGATTTCCAGCAATTTCTCAGTTTCGCAGTTGGCGATCAACACCTCCAGTTTACCTGTCTCCCATTCGGGTTGATGACATCTCCTCGGGTCTTCTCCAAGGTACTCCTAGCGATAGTAGCTCTTTTACGAGTCAAAAGGAGTTCGTCTCCATCATTATCTGGACGATTTGCTCCTATTATCTCAGGACAGAGATCAAATTCTGGAACACAAGAGTTTAGTCATCTCCACTCTGCAGACGTTTGGTTGGCTCCTAAACCTAGAGAAGAGCCATCTGGTTCCAACTCAAGTGATCGTGTTTCTAGGGGCTCAGTTCGACACATTAAAAGGCACTATCTCCCTGCCGGAGGAAAAAATCAGTGTGATCCGGGACAGGATTCACAAGGCTTGGGAATCATCTCATCTTTCGGCTCTACAATGCTTGAAAGTGATCGGCACAATGACGGCCACCATCCCTATGGTGAAGTGGGCCCAGTGGCACACTCGTCCCTTCCAGAAAGGGTTTCTGCAACAGTGGGACTCGTCCAATCAAACACAGCGCATACGCCTTACACCAGCGATGAGGATGTCTCTCCTCTGGTGGCTTCAAGGGAAGAATCTACGCAACCATCATTCGATAGTCCCCATTTCCTGGATAATAGTAACCTCAGATGCCAGCAACAAAGGTTGGGGCGCCCATTGCTTTACGGAAGTAGCTCAAGGAAGGTGGTCGTTCCCGTCGCGGTATGTGGTCTCCAACATCCTGGAGTTGAGAGCAGCCTTTCGAGCACTCATAGCATTTCGCCATCTGGTGGCAGGGTCGTCAGTAGAACCGATAATGAACTGGGCTCAGAAGAATGTGGTCAACATTTCTGCTGTATACATCCCAGGAGTCCAGAATGTTCAAGCAGATTTTCTGTCAAGGGTCAAAATAGACAACAACGAGTGGTCCCTTCACAGGGATGTCTTCGAGTGGCTTCTGACTCTGGGAGTCTCCAGAGGTCGATCTGTTCGCTTCGCCGTACAATCGCAAGATGCACAGATACTACTTGAGGTTCAGGGATCCTCAGGCGTTCGGGATAGATGCTCTCACGGATTGTTGGAAGTTCCAGAGAGCCTATGCCTTCCCTCCAGTTCCTGTAATCCTACAGTTCCTTCGGAGGCTCAGAGGGGAGAAGGTGGAAATCATTGCGATAATACCATTCTGGCCCAACAGGCCTTGGTTTCCTCTGCTGTTGCTCCTCAGCTATCAGGACCCAGTTCCCCTGCCTCTCAGGCCAGATCTACTGTCTCAAGGCACGCTGTTACACCCGTGCCCATCCTGTCTACACCTCAGGGCATGGTTCTTGAGAGGGGAAGGCTAGAAGCTCTAGGTTGCCCAGAAGAAGCGATTCCAACCCTTCTTAGTGCCAGACGGAAGAGTACCAATAAAGTGTATGGGCCAGGTTTATGGGCCACATGTCTTCTAGGTCAAATTCATATAATTCTCCAGCAGTTCAAGATATCTTGTCTTTCCTTCAGTCAGGGTTAGACTTGTCTCTGGCAGTTAGCACTCTTAGAGTACAAGTTTCTGCCATTTCAGCCTTTACAGGAGTTTCGTGGGCGAATCACACCTTAATTCAACAATTCTTTAAAGGAGCCATCAGGCTTAGGCCTCAAAAGAGGCCCAGGTTTCCCAAATGGGACCTTCCGTTAGTATTGGACTTTCTTTCTGATCTTTGGAAAGGTTTGGATGCTCCCCTGTCTTTAGGAGATCTCACTATCAAGACGGTGTTTCTGGTGGCAATAACTTCAGCCAAAAGAGTGTCGGAAATTAGGAATCTTGGGTCAAGTTGAACCATTTCTAACTTTCTTTCCGGACAGAGTGGTCCTGATCCCTATGCTTGGATCAATTCCAAAAGTCACATCAGTATTTCACGAAAATCAGGAGATCGTGCTACCTACGTTTAGAATGTCAGACAACCAAGAGATTCATCCCCTGGATGTTGGTCGCACCTTGAAACAATATCTGGACGCTACAGCCTCGTTCAGACGAACAGACTTTCTTTTTGTCCTTCTTCATGGCAAAAATAAAGGGATGCGAGCATCAGTAAGATCAATCTCATCTTGGGTGGTCCAAACGATTAAAAGGGCATACAAGGCAAAGGGCATGGTTCCTCCTGAGGCAGTGACGGCTCATTCAACTCGGGGCATCTCGACCTCTTGGGCAGCAGTTCGACATGTCGCACCAGAAGTTATCTGTAGAGCAGCTTCCTGGTCTTCAATTAATACCTTTGTTTCCCATTATTGTGTAGAGCCAGCTGCGCTTTCTTCTGTTAATTTTGGTTTACAAGTATTGTCAGTGGACAATGAAAAATAAAATTCTAGTTTCTTTGCTCAACATTTTTAGCCCACCCGGGTGTGTTTGGCGAGTTATTTCCCACACGTATGCTGCCATGGAGCCTGTCAGGAAAATGGAAAATTTATATCAAATACTTACCGTAATTTTCCTTTCCTGATGGGCTCCATGGCAGCAGGAGTTCCCTCCCAAATGTTGGAGTAGGCTAGTTACGGAACACGGATAGCAGCTTGGAGCAAAGATTTATGGGAGTAGAGGTCCTATTGGGTAATTATGGAGGCGGGGCTAACCCACACGTATGCTGCCATGGAGCCCATCAGGAAAGGAAAATTACGGTAAGTATTTGATATAAATTTTCCATTTTATTCACCTATAAATGCCTGTTGCTAGGGGGTCCCTCGTAGTCTGACCCCTTCATTGCCTGGGCTGGTGACATCACTTTCCCTCGGCGCCGCACAGTCATCTGGGACCTGTCACGTGTCCCAGGTGACTGCGGCGTATCACGGCGCGCCGCTCGCGCATGCGTGTTGGGTGCCCGGCTGTGGCTGTGCCCACAGTAAGAATGCCGGCGCCGCGAGTGGAGAGGGCTTCGTTCCCCCGCATCGCTGGACCCTGGGACAGGCAAGTGTCCGATTTTATTAAGTCAGCAGCTGCAGTATTTGTAGCTGCTGACTTTTAATTTTAATTTTTATTTTTTTAGGGGGCACCCCACTTTAAGGCCTCATGCACACTGGACGTTTTTGGACATTTTTACAGCAGTTGTTTTTGGCTTCAGATGTGTGTTTTTTTTTTTTTTTTTTTTTTTTATTTTTATTTTTTTCTACAGTGAAACTCCAAACTCCCCCTCATGTTATCCATGCACACATAGGCTGTTGTTAGCAGCTTTTGTTGGGGCATTTTGTTGGCTTTAAAAAAAAAAAAAAAAACGCCCTAAAACTAGTGGGTTCTGAGAGGAGTTTTTCAGCTGTAAAAATGTTCTAACAGCAACCGCTGATAAACTCAAAAATGTGTCTCGCCTGTGGTTTTTGATTAATTTAAAAATAAAATAAAAATGCGAAAAAACGCTATTGGAAAAACAATGAAAAACTCACTACTAAAGCGACTGCCGTTTTTATAACATTATTTTTACATCCAGTGTGCATGAGGCCTAAATGTAGGACAACTTGATCTTGGAGCATAAAGTGAGTTTACATTTCCCATAAAATTTCTCTCCATTTAAAAAAACAAACAAATAAAACCCACACAAGGCTAGTTTGAATGCAGCCTAACACTATCCATACTGGCATTGATTAAAGTGGTTGTAAAAAATCAAGGTTTTTACCTTCATGCATTCTATGCATGAAAGTAAAAAAAAAAAGAAATTACCTTTTGTCGAGTAGCCCCTTAATACTTGCCTCCATCCGAACTCCCTCCAGTGATATGAGCAAGAGCCTCAGCTCTTCGGGGACTCTCCTCAGTGACCGAGACAGCCTCCCGCTTCTGTCAATCGCAGCCAGTGAGCCAATGGGGGAAGAGGGCGCTGAGCCCAGCCATGGCTGTGTGCATGAATGCACACAGAGGCGTGGCTCGTAAACAAGCCTGCTTGGGTGCCCCCATTGCAAGCTGCGTGAAGGAGGGGACAAGAGCGCTAGCGAGGGCGAAGATGATGATCTGGGCTGTCTGTGCAAAACCACTGCACACAGAAGGTAAGTATGACATTATTGTTTTTAAGAAAAAAAAAAAAGCCTTTAATATTCCTTCAAAGTAGAACTTTAGGCAAAACATTTTATTTTTTTTCCATTTTGGATAGAGCAAGGAAGGGCCATAATGCCTGTTTATTTTTGCCATCTGTGTCCCATTGGGATGATTTCCCTTCACTTCCTGTCTCATAGCCAAACAGGAAGTGAGAGGAAATCCCTGCAAATTAGGGGAAATCCATGGAGACTCCCAGGTCACCAGACCTAATGTCCCCATTGGAAGATTTTTCTTACTGTTCTGAGATGGCTTTCTGAATAGGATGAAATCATTACATTAATTTGAGCATCACATGCAGAGGTGCACTCGGGTTGATCTGTCCATTTGAACAATCCGTTGTAAGGGCTGGTTCCCACCAGCTGCATAGCGGCTCGTGTGCAGTGCGACCTGGCTGAGATCAGTGCAGTGATTATGCACTGAGCTCAGCAGATCAGTTTCCCTTTTTTTTTTTTTTTTTCTTCTGGTCACTCAGTGACCTGTCCTTACTGCATTGCGCTGGGAAAAAGTATTTGCATGCAGTATTCTTTTTCAGCCCCGTCGCGTGAATCGGGCACATAGGAGATGAGGCGGGACTGCCCAACACAGTACCGCCACATCTAGTGTGAACCAACCCTCAGTGCAGCTTGGCTCCCTCCCCACTGCTGCAGGTCTCACGCAGAAAGCAGTGACCCAAGGAGTTTTGTACCTGGGTGAGGGGGGAGCCATATGGGGATTCGGAGGCGCTAGTTCCCCATTGGGTCCTCTCTCCTCCTGATTAACAGGCAGTGGGAATTGGCTATAGAACCCACACACTGCCTGCTTTCAGTTACAAGGAGAGAACAATGTGATAGAGAACTAGTCCCTCATTTTACAGGTGGGGAGGGGGTCAAACATGTCATTCTACTACAGAGTATAGAGACAGGCCCTCTGCCTGTCTCTGTAAGCCACGTTTTAGGTTGGTCCTAATTAACTCCAGTTTCATTTTCTGAAAGCTAGAGATCTTTGTCTTTGGATTCTGCTGCAGGTGCCAGTAAAGTTACCAAACTGGCAGCAGGGCTTTTTGAATCTGGCACAGGTTTTAAAGAGCCATACCACCAGAAAAGTGTCATAAGGACTTTATTGAATTTCACCCACAGTTCTTACGTGAGCATTCTTTTTTTTTGCAAAGATATGTATGTCGGCAATGGCATTGATGCTATCTTTTAGCATAGTTGATTTAGCTAATAGTCCTTCAAACACTGATATGCTTTGCAAAAATGAAAAGGATGCCTGCATTGGCTGTGGTATGATAAACAGAACCTTGAAGGAGTGAATGGTGTTTTTCTCTGCTGAAATAATCTACTGCTGTGAGTTTCTCTGTATCTTCATTTGCAGCGTGTTGCTGGGAGGTCGTGCTCTCATTCCAGTACAGCTGATGTGATGCATTGACAACGAACTTATGTCCCGCAATACTGGCTGGTGCTGCTAATGCCCTTGGGCATCTGTGATGGTAAAGCGATCTGCTAGTCCAGGGCTGCGTGTTAAGTGGCTGTGCTGCTGCAGAGAGAGCTTTGTGTCAACAAATGTACTTGTGTGTCTGGCATTGGATTATAGTTCATAGCTAGAGGGTCTGCCAGAATAATTGCACAGGAAGGCTGCTGAGCTCCACTACCAGAGTAGTGCAGCAAACTGAAAATAAAATTAAATAATCCTTAGCAATTAAATAACCTAGCATGAAATGTTTTTTCAGGAATTAGAGAAGTAATATTTAGCTTGCTTCAAAAAAATAAAAATAAATAAATCATAACGCTCTACTAAACCTAAAATGGACATATATCAATCCTACTCAAGCTTTAAAAGTGCCGGCAATCTTTCTGTTTGTAATTGTCACTGTAAAGGCCCCTTTCACACGGGCTGTCTGATCAGGCCCATCAGTCAGTTTTTTCAGGTGAACCTGATCGGAACCTCCAGTTCTTCTATAGCAAAAACGGACAGATGTGGTCCTATTCCCTGTCCGTCCAATGAATCCGATAGGAACGGACAGGTGGTCCATTTCCATCCGATTGCTTCATAGAGTGGAAATCCCCCACTGAGCAAGCAAATTCTTAGCAAAGGAGCCGAAATTGTTTTTGTAGCACTTATTCTTTCCAACACTATGGGATTGATTTCCTTAAGGCAAATGGACTGTGCACTTTGCAGGAGCCATTGCTTCAGAGTTTAGGTTAAAGTGTTACTAATCCCACAACAGGAAAATTGGTCTGTATATGCAGTAAAGCATGCTTGTTATACTCATTGTGGAACCGAAGGGGTTAATCCTCTGAAATGTGTAAAAAGGCTGCTGGATCCGGTCTTCCCTGATTCCCCCCCCCCCTTCGACAGTCCCCAATCCATCTCCTGATGGTACAGAACCTTGGGGGCACCTCTGTACAGGCTCAGTTTGGTGTGTATTGCTAGAGTTTTTTTTTTTTTTTCTTGGGAGGGTACATGGACAGTGCCGATTGGCCCTCTGCCAATCACAGACAGAGGTTCAGGGATCATGCAGCCTCATAGGACAGTCAAGAGTAGAAGGAAAACTCCTCCTACCAGCTTTAACCAGACATTGATGGTAACAAGAGCGCTATATACTACCGATGAGAAAGGTGTTTAGCAGTTTATATTAGAATAATTGCATTTCCATGTGCTGTGGGAGACCAAATATAGTGAATGCAGGGTCCTGGGTTTCATAACACTTTAAAGTGGTCGTAAACCCTTACAAACCACTTTGACCTACAGGTAAGCCTAGATTAAGGCTTACCTGTAGGTCCAAGAAATATCTCCTAAACCTATATGGTTTAGGAGATATTTGCCCGAAAACAGGCGCACTGAGCGTGGCATTCTCAGCGACGGAGCTGCCGCGTGTGTCGGCTCCCGTGCGCATGCGCGGCAGTGACGTCATCGCGGCTTCGCCGAATGACAGCGGCAGAGCTGCGAGACCCCACCAAGAAGATGGATGCGGTGGACTACAGGGGACAGCGGCGACTTCGCTGGCTCCTGTGTCAGGTAAGTGACACATAATGGACTACTATGCGATGCATAGTAGTCCATTATGCTTTGCCTTTGCAGGGAATGAAAGAGGAAGTAAACTCATCAGGGTTTACTTCCTCTTTAAGCTTCACTTTGCAAAGAATACCCAATCACATGCAAGGAAAAAAACAGCATTTCTGCTTGCACATGATTGGACGTCAACAGGGCTTGCCATCATTTACCAAACACTTTTGCAAAGTGCACAGTCTATTTGCTTTTAGTACAGGGATATGCAATTAGCGGACCTCCAGTTGTTGCAAAACTACAAGTCCCATCATGCCTCTGCCTCTGGGTGTCATGCTTGTGGCTGTCAGTCTTGCTATGCCTCATGGGACTTGTAGTTCTGCAACAGCTGGAGGTCCGCTAATTGCATATCTCTGCTTTAGTACATTAGTTTGTTGTGCAGCACCTTTGGAAAAGGACATGAGGTTAAGGAAAGAAAATTTCTTGATCCCTCCTTCTACAACACAGTCAGTGTTGATCAGGGAATCCCTTCTGTTGTGCTATTATCTCACAGTGGAAGTTTTCCTTGCCATCAGAATGCAATGATCACTGCTGGCAGCTAAAGCCACTGGCAATCGCACACAAAAGGAAAAAAATCCCTGACAGGCTGGTTGCAATCAGCCTGCCCAGTGGACGGATTTAAACTTGTCTGGTTCCTACTGAACCGGCTTAATTGCGATCTGGCTATGGCCGGCCTTAATCTTTTATCTTAATTGGAGCACTACTTGTAAGTTTAAAGTGACAATTTTTTAGGTTTGCTGCTATTTTGTATTACGAGCAACCACTATTTGTCTTCAGCACGTTAACTAAATACTTCCAAGAAGGCTCCCTGCTGGCAGAACACAATAGCACTGTGTGAGGGGTTCCTCCAACACTGACTGAGTTGATGGGGGGGGGGGGGGAATGAAGCAATTTTCTTTTCTTCCATGTGAGGTTGCATAATGTATGGCCTGGTTATGCTTGGAAAAAAATGTCTCTGCTACCAAGATTTACTGGGAGCTTTTTACGGACTGTCCTAGCACAAGCTATAACCACATACGATCTCATAACTACCTCCTTTTGATTGGCATCTTTAGATATGAATTGTATAACCACATGAAAGAACCTTCTGCGTGAGTTGTCAGTCAGCAGGATCTTGAAAATAGGATGATACAGACACTCATTATGAAGCTGTGGGCACTAGGGTGCTGGTATTATGAGTTGCTCTAATATTCCAAGATAAGTACCTAAAAGTGCTACTTGGTATTTTTGAGTGATTTTAACAGCTTCTCATTTTTAAATGATATTCTACTTTTTTTATTTGCTCCAGGTATAAATCTGTTAATGCCTAAATTGGTTTCCTGCTAATTGGAGTAATTTTCACCTGCTATTTCACTATAATGAAACAATCGTTTTTGCCTTATATTCCAACACTAGTTCATGTGTACCATAAGAAAAAAGAAACCTCTAATGCCGCATACACACGATCGGACTTTTCGACAGCAAAGGTCAGACGGAATGAATCCGTCGGACAATTCGATTGTGTATGGGCTCCATCGGACCTTTGCTGTGCAAAAATCTGATGGACTTTAGAAATAGAACATATTTCAAATTTTTCTGCCGGACCCAGTTCCTATGGAGAAATCCGCTCGTCTGTATGCTAGTCCGAGGGACAAAAACCGACGCTAGGGCAGCTACTGGCTATGAGCTTCCTTATTCTAGTCCAGTCGTATGTCATCACCTTAGAATCCGTCGGACTTTGGTGTGATTGTGTGTGGCCAAGTCCGTTCATTTGGAAAGTCTGTCGGAACTCTGCCAAAAGTCTGTCGGGCTAGGTCCGTCGGGAAGACTGTCGGACCTAGTCTGCCGGAAAGTCCGGTCGTGTGTACACGCCATTAGAACAAATCTAAGCTAAGAATCCAATAGTCTTTCCTGTAATAACACCATCTGTCACAGCAATTGCACTTGTGCCCAAACTATGAAAGGATCAGATTGTTTATATTGCTCCTTTTTTATTTCACTTCTCTTGGAAGTGCTCTCATATGCAACCTTGTTTGTGTGCAAGTGAGGGCATGTGAGCGGGGAGAAGATGGCCCCTGCTATTTCTGAGAAAAATGGACAGTACTTGTGTTTTTACTTAAACTAGTGATACATCAGGTGATCTGGGTACTTAATTCAGTGGCAGATCGTTCATATTTATGTGCATAACATTTTTTTTATATATATATATATGCCGGCGGAGAGGTGAGTAGCGATCAAAAGAATGAGAGATAGATATCGATTTAAAAATAATTATATATATATATATATATATATATATATATATATATATATATTAATAATAATATTATTATTTTTAAATCGATATCTCTCATTCTTTTGATCGCTACTCACCTCTCCGCCGACTTCAGGGAGTTCAGTTGGAGATCCAGTGACGTCACCGGACTCCTCCCCCTTCCCCAAGTGCTTCCATCTAACGAAGGAAAAGGGGGAGCAGTCCGGTGACGTCGATCTCCATGATGTCATCGGACAGCCTAGACAGTAATGGTAAATATGGATGTGGTTAACTGGGATCATTCAGTGAGCTGAGTATAGGCAAATTTTGATAACCTAAATTTTTTTTTTAACATTGTTGTAGAAAAAAAAAAGTAAACACTCTGGTATGTCTGCGTGACTGGCTAAAGTGATGCCTACTTTCCTACTATAAAGTGACTGATAGTCAATATACTAGATACATTTTATAATTAAAGTTAAAAGAACTTTCTATGTTTTTCTTAGTTTAATAAAATTACTTGCGTCAGTGCTACAGTTTGAATTTAAAACGTATTTGTGTGAAGTTAAGTCATGGATTGTGGAAACTAACTAGTGTCGGGTGATTTGTATATAGTGTATACCACATTTACCACTGACTAATGCAGAGCTGTAAAGCAAGGAGATCAGCTAAAAGTAGTTGGATCTCTGTGCGTTTATAATTAATCAAAATAAGTCGATAAATTGATTAATCGAACACGAAAATTTTAATCAGTAACCGCCCTAATATATTCTAAAATAATAATAATTTTATAGACATTTGGTTGGTACCTGCTGGATTGCATTCATGGCTTGCTTTAGTCAGTTGCTTCCGATTGATCAAACAAATGTGTGTGTTGAAAAAGCAATCATTAAACACATAACTAAGAGGAAAATGCCCCATTGTTGTTTTAGTGGGGGCAATATTGCCTCATCTTTCTTGTCAGTGGCGGCAATAGTCCCTCGTTGTCTGTGGCGGCAATAGTCCCTCGTTGTCTGTGGCGGCAATAGTCCCTCGTTGTCGGTGGCGGCAATAGTCCCTCGTTGTCTGTGGCGGCAATAGTCCCTCGTTGTCGGTGGCGGCAATAGTCCCTCGTTGTCGGTGGCGGCAATAGTCCCTCGTTGTCGGTGGCGGCAATAGTCCCTCGTTGTCGGTGGCGGCAATAGTCCCTCGTTGTCGGTGGCGGCAATAGTCCCTCGTTGTCGGTGGCGGCAATAGTCCCTCGTTGTCGGTGGCGGCAATAGTCCCTCGTTGTCGGTGGTGGCAATAGTCCCTCGTTGTTTGTGTCAGTGGCTGGAATAATGCCATATTGTTGCTGTCAGTAAGCAGATTAGTACCTCAAGAGCTGGTTAAAGTCACATTCTCTTATCTGAGCTCTGATGGAGTCCACCCTGGAAACCGGCCAGAGATGATCCATGCTAGAGAAAGCAGCTGCATGCTCTCTAACAGGATCTACTCCTATGCAGGGTTGATCAGGTCTCTTCTTCAATATTATTTTGTACTACAAAGCAGTTTTTTTTTTTTTTTTAAATGTTTTGGGTACCAGTTTTAAGTTTTTTCAATAAAGGTTTTTATGAAGGTGTCACGTGATACTTGTGCACTTTGTTTGCTCTATACAGTGGAGGAAAGAGATCTCCTAAAAATGTTTATTGTGCCTTCCTGCCCAATAACAACCACTCCCCACAAATCTTGTACGGGAGACAGGAAGTGAAGAAAAATCATTCCAAATGGGTCACAGATAAAAATCTCACATGAATTTAAATTCTTTTCTGCTCTACCCAAAATTATATTAAAGAAAAACACTTGGCTGTAGTTGACTACTTATTTGATTACTTGGGATTTATATTTGATAAGTGTGCTAATCCATTTCAAGCAATTCTCTTTATCGACTGGAGCTAGCAAATTCTGTTTATTCTTCTTCACTTTGGAGTTCTAGTTCATTTCTCAAATAAGGCAGATTATATTTTATATTAGTCCTTTTTATTAGTTAAAGTATCCATGATGCAATTTCACAGACATTAATCAAATTTTCTAATGAGCTAAGCGAACATGCTATATAATAGAAATATAAATTCTGTTTCTTATACACCTACAGTGTGTACTGTTTACAGTATGAATAGAGAAGTAAACCAGGTCTATCAAAAGATAAGGTTATGCATTATTTATAAGTGTTATCAGAATGGATATGAATTGTGCAAAGCCCTTCTTTTATGTCAGGCCGCTCTTAATTTGATGCAAATGAATGTTAAAATGGTTTGCTATATTGGCACAGTACAAAAGTTGTTGGGCTTTGGATGTGACCGCTGTGCAGATTGTATACATGTGAATTATTTGATAGAATATTTTTCTTGTTTAATGTTCAGTTTTAAGACCATCGTAAATGCTTTGTAGGTGTTTCTCTTTTGTCTTGGCACATGTGCCTGGCCTTGGCTAACTTGCATATTAAGTACTTGCTGTTCTAGTTACATTTACATTTTAAATAATGGCAGTTCTTTTGTTGGTTAGAAGTAGACTTTGTTTATGAAAAAATGTTTTTTGCTGTTCAGTAAATCTTTTGGAGAAATTTTACCCACTATACTAGAGCTGCGCGATTCTGGAAAAAATGAGAATCGCAATTTTTTTTTTTTTTTTTTGCTTGGAATAAAGATAACGATTCTTGATTAAACATCTTCCACATTATCCAAAAAAAGGGCTAACTTTTTACTGTTTTTTTTTATTTTTTATTTTTTTTTCATTCATTTTTACCCAAAAAATAGTGACATTAAATATTGCAATAAATTGCATTTTATTCTTTAGGGTTTCTTTGCTCAGTGGGGGATCAATCTGCTGAGCAGGAGGATAACAGGTCCGTCTCCGCTCACTGTGCAGAGGCGAACCTTTCAGAGCCCCCCGTTATCCTCCTATGGGGAGATCGGATGAAAACGGACCACCTGTCTGTTTTTCATCTGATCTGCCAGACGGATGGAAAATGGGGTTTCCGTCAGTCTGTATTTCATGGACAGGACTGGATTGGTCCGCCTGAAAAACTGACAAGCGGTCCTGGTCAGAAAGCCTGTGTGAAAGGGGCCTTAGACTTTTTAAGTGGTTAAACTGACTTAATTTGCAGACCGAAGTTAATCCCTTTGATTTAAAAGAACTAAAATGTTACAGTGGGGTTTATTTACTAAAGCTGGCGAGTGCAAAATCAGGCTCACTTCTGCATAGAAACCAATCCGCTTCCAGGTTTTATTACCAAACCCAAACTGAACCAGCTGAGGTTAGAAGCTGATCAGCTACCCCTTGCACAGCTGAACCAGATTCTGAGTGCTCCGGCTTTAGTAAATCTACCCCATGGTTTCCCTTTATCTCTCAGCACTGAGCAATGTTGATGTTTGCCAGATGTTTGTGTTTTTTATTTTTTCTTTGACAGCTCTGCACTCAGTTCCATGAATGAATCATGGAAATGCAGGATTAAGATTGTGAGGGGAGTTGAATCGAGAAAATTATATATATATATATTTTTTTTCTTTCTATTTTGCACTGCGCTTTACATACAAAAAGATATCAAATAGTTTCGAGACTAGTTTTGTAACAGGCCAACAGATGACAGTACACAAGCAACAAGAGAATAAAAAGAGAAATGGAGGTAACGACACTTTTTTAATGTTAGACTTGTACAAAATCTTTTAGTTTGGCCTAATACATATTTTGTGTACACTCCCTCATTATTTGACACGGGACTAAAACTTCTTAAAACGGTAACTTCTCCCAGTATTCAATTGTTTTGCTCTAAAATTATGCGGGATTGTGCCGATAGGCAGTTAAAATTGATACCTAGCAGAACTATTTTCTGGTGTCTACAGATAGTCTACAAAAGTATAGGAAAGGCAAAAGAAAGGGGGGGGGGGGGGTTTCCAATAGCAACACAAATTATTCCTAATATTTTTAAACCTGCTTTTGAAATGTTTGGCAGCACTTCCTCTTTCTACCCTCTGTCTGTAGGATGCCTCTTATTTATTCTACAAACATGTTATAGAGCTGAGCAAGAAGCCTCTGAAAACAGGAAATTAGTAGTAATACGTATTCTATAGATAAACGTAATGAGGGCAAAATCATTCTACTTTTTCTTCATCCCAAGGACATTGAGGGTTAAGAATATTTTGTGCAGAAGCTTTTGAACTCAACAAACGTGCAACCCACGCTTGGTGAGAACTGCGGTATATCTTTCTTATTGAATTGAGATTATCTGGTAAATGAATGAATAGCCTTGTTTCCACTTTTTTTTATTCATTCATCTTTATGGTGATCTTTTCTGGAAATTTGCTTGTGCTGGGAAAATGGGAGAAGAGAACATCTGTATCTTTATCTGCCTATGTTGGACTCAAGTGGGCAAGTGTTGTTCTAGTATATCACAAAAAAAAAAAAATCAAATGTGGTATGATGGTCTAATTCAGGCGTAGGCAACCTGGGGCCCTCCAGCTGTTGAACTACATTTCCCATGCGGCATTGCAAGGCTGGCAATTACAATTACTCCTAGAGGCATGATGGGACTTGTAGTTCTGGAACAGCTGGAGGGCCCCAGGTTGCCTATCCCTGGACTAATTGATGCATAATGAATAATCATTTCCACGTGTATGGATATGTTTATGAAAAAGCTTTTAGTCATAACAGTCTAGTTGTCTGTAGCAAGTCTATATCACCATAGGCGGTCAATATTTTGTCTGAACAACACTGAAGAAATGGCTGCACTCCAAGATCCAACAAAATTCTTATTTAATAACAAACATCTCAAGTGTTAGACAGTTCAAATGATAGATGTGTTTTACACACTAACAGGTGCCCTTATTCATTATTTTGTCTGATACAGCTAACATTTTATTTTTAAACGTTGAATAATTGAGGTAATATAATATAGTCCCTCAAACTCAAAAAAAGAATGGTCTCGTATTTGAGATATTATTATTATTATTATTATTATTATTTTTTTTTTTTTAATGAATGGATTCGATTGTCGAAAACCATTGGATTTTTAGTGTGACTGCGACATTATGGCGGACACATCGGACATTTTTGACACATTTTTGGGACCATTGTCGTTTATACAGCAATCTGTGCTATTTAAATGCACTGATTCCTGTGTAAATGACACTGGCAGTGAAGGAGTTAATGACTAGGGGGCAGTGTAGGGGTTATGTGTGACGTTGTGTCTTTTTTTTTTTATTATTGTAGGGGGCGTGGCCTGGCATGTGACATCACTAATCTGTCTTTTCCTATAAAAGGGAACAGACAATCAGTGACAGCCACAGTAGGAAGCACGGGGAGAGGTTTGTTTACACAGACCTCTCCTCGTTCTTCAGCACTGACCCGATCGTGGGACACCAGCGGCGATCGGGTCCGCTGGTGCCACGGTCACGGAGCTCCCGACCCACGGCTGGGCACTTAAAGAGCCATGTACAGGTACGTGATTGTGCCCAGCCATGCCATTCTGCCAATGTATATCGGCGTGAGGCGGTCCTTAAGTGGCTAAATGAAAATAAAAAAGGAAAAAGAAAAAATGTTGTGCTTGTCCTTTCTGATAATTTCCCATGAACTGTCGTTATCGGCTCTCAATCTGTGTACTAACAATCAGATTTTCAGACAATGGCTCCAAGAAGTGTTTTTTTGTTGGAATTTCTCATTGTGTGTACTAGGCATTACATTGTTCTGATTGCTTTATGAGAACCTATGTGTGGGAGTCTCTAGTAGTATAAATCCTGGAGAAGTTTTGGGTTGGTTTGCTAAAACTGAAGAGTGCAAAATCTGGTGCAGCTGTGCATGGTAGCCAATCTGCTTCTAACTTCATCTTTTTCAATTAAGATTTGACAAAAAAGGGAAAAAAAGAAAACTGGAAGCCGATTGGTTTCTATGCAGAGCTGCACCAGATTTTGCATTCTCCAGTTTTAGCAAATCAACCCCACAGTGTTAAAGCACATAATGCGGCTTACATCTGTCTTTTGAAGATAAGGGGTCTCCTCTAACATAGTGTGAGCTCTGATCATCATCAGCTGGGCTAATGGGACTCTCTCTTTATGAAAAATGTAATAAATTGGCAACATTTTGTAAAACTGTGTGGGTGATCACATCTTATGCTTGGAAGCACTTGCAATCACTAGAAAACTGTTATCTGGGCCAGCTGTTGCGTTCGATCTCTAAATCTGTCATATCACTTGCAAAGATAGGGTTCCGTATGCAGTGACGGATTTAGACCTGGGGGGGCCAGTGCGCTTCAAGTTTGGGGGCTCTTCAACATAGACATCAAATTATGACAAATAAAAAAGTGAACTGAAAGGAATGATAAACCTCATTCTAAAAAAAAAAAAAAAAAAAAAGTTAGGTTCTACAGAAGACACTTGTCTGATTTTTGATTTTTCTCAATTATATTGACTGTAAGAATACACATTACACAGGTAACTGGAACTAGCAAGTCATACATCAGTAATCCATCACACTACAATATTTACAAAGTCTTCCTACACTTAGAATCTGCAAAATCTTTTACAAACTCATCATACTCTTGCGTTCACTGCTCTCGACAACCAGTAGATACGGAGTATTTAGGCCAGCCATAGACTGTTCAAATTTTGGCTGGTTCAGCAGGAACTGGCTGAGATTTAAACCATGTATGGGCAAGCTGATAGTACCAAGTTGATCAACTTGGGTACAGCCAGCCTGCTAGATTTTACATCTGATTATCACTAGTGGCTTGTATAGCCATTGGTAATAATCACTGTCTTCTCCTGGGGTGGGGATGGCTTTCTCCCCTGCCGCCCTGGGAGAATACAATGGATCAGTGGGAGGGATTCCCCTATCATTACTGTGTTTGGAGGAATTGAGTGTTGCAAGAAAGTCATTTTGCACTGTGTATGGGGCTGCCTTAGTCTTTCATGGGTCATTGTGGTTCTCAGATAATTCTTTATCAGTGCCAATTTGCCGAAAAACCTTTCTGCCGAACATTTAGGCCTCATGCACACGAGACGCAGTTAAACGCGCGTTCAGATGCAGTTGGACAGTTTTTTCAACTGCCCCTGAACTCATTCAATGTTATCCTATGTGTCCATGCACACAGTCTCGTTTTTTTCCGTTTTTATGCAGTTGCGTTTAATCTCGTTTTTCCAGAAGCAAAAAAATGCGTTCAAAAGCAAAAATTTCCACGTTTCAGACGCAAAACGCGGCAAAACGCCGCTACCGCGTTTTGCCGCGTTTGCGTTTATATGCGTTTTTAAAGGTGACCTTTTTTTTTTACATTAAAAATCTCAAAAATGATTGCAAATGATGAAAAACCAGTAGAAAAATATTTTAAACAATTGCAATCGCAAGTGAACAATCCACAACTTGTGGCAAGTGACATGGCAGGTGGCAAGTGACGTGGCAAGTGGACAATCCACAACTTGTGGCAAGTGACATGGCAGGTGGCAAGTGATGTGGCAAGTGGACAATCCACAACTTGTGGCAAGTGGCGTGGCAAGTGACGTGGAAAGTGGACAATCCACAACTTGTGGCAGGTGACGTGGCAAGTGACCTGGCAGGTGACGCGGCAAGTGACCTGGCAGGTGACGTGGCAAGTGGAAAATCAACAACTTGTGGCAGGTGACTGGCATGTGACGTGGCAAGTGGACAATCCATAACTTGTGGCAGGTGACGTGGCAAGTGGACAATCCACTTGTGGCAGGGGACTTGGCAAGTGATGTGGCAAGTGGACAATCCACTTGTGGCGGGGGATGTGGCAAGTGACGTGGCGAGTGGACAATCCACAACTTGTGTCAGGTGACGTGGCAAGTGGACAATCCACAACTTGTGGCAGGTGATGTGGCAAGTGATGTGGCAAGTGGACAATCCACTTGTGGCAAGTGACGTGGCAGGGGACGTGGCAAGGGACGTGGCAAGTGGACAATCCACAACTTGTGGCAGGTGACGTGGAAAGTGATGTGGCAAGTGGACAATCCACAACTTGTGGCAGGTGATGTGGCTGGTGACGTGGCAAGTGGACAATCCACATCTTGTGGCAGGTGACGTGGCAGGTGACGTGGAAAGTGGTGTGGCAAGTGGACAATCCACAACTTGTGGCAGGTGATGTGGCTGGTGACGTGGCAAGTGGACAATCCACAACTTGTGGCAGGTGGCATGGCAGGTGACGTGGAAAGTGGACAATCCACATCTTGTGGCAAGTGATGTGGCAGCTGACGTGGCAAGTGACGTGGCAAGTGGACAATCCAAAACTTGTGGCAGGTGGCGTGGCAAGTGACGTGGCAAGTAACGTGGCAAGTGGACAATCCACATCTCGTGGCAAGTGGCGTGGCAGGTGATGTGGCAAGTGATGTGGCAATTGGAGAATCCACAACTTGTGGCAGGTGACGTGGCAGGTGATGTGGCAAGTGATGTGGCAGGTGATGTGACAAGTGGACAATCCACATCTTGTGGCAAGTGACGTGGCAAGTGACGTGGCAAGTGGACAATCCAAAACTTGTGGCAGGTGACGTGGCAAGTGACGTGGCAAGTGACGTGGCAAGTGACGTGGCAGGTGACGTGGCAGGTGACGTGGCAAGTGGACAATCCACATCTCGTGGCAAGTGACGTGGCAGGTGATGTGGCAAGTGATGTGGCAAGTGGACAATCCACAACTTGTGGCAGGTGACGTGGCAGGTGATGTGGCAAGTGATGTGGCAGGTGATGTGACAAGTGGACAATCCACATCTTGTGGCAAGTGACGTGGCAGCTGACGTGGCAAGTGGACAATCCAAAACTTGTGGCAGGTGACGTGGCAAGTGACGTGGCAAGTGGACAATCCACAGCTTGTGGCAAGTGACATGGCAGGTGGCAAGTGATGTGGCAAGTGGACAATCCACAACTTGTGACAGGTGACGTGGCAGGTGATGTGGCAAGTGGACAATCCCCAACTTGTGGCAAGTGATGTGGCAAGTGACGTGGCAACTGGCAAGTGGACAATCCAAAACTTGTGGCAGGTGACGTGGCAAGTGACGTGGCAGGTGATGTGGCAAGTCACGTGGCAAGTGGACAATCCACAACTTGTGGCAGGTGCCGTGGCAAGTGACACGCTAAATACAAGTACACTGCAGCTCTCACAGCTGCTGCTACTCACTCTGGTCTCACAAAATTGCTGAAATAGTTAATTTTTGAGCTGGGGAGGGTCTATGATGTTAGCTTAACTAAACGCTTCTAGACGCAAACGCGGTAAAACGCCGCTAAATCGCGGTAAAAATCGCGGCAAAACGCGCGTTTCTAAACGCCGGTTTCAACATGTGTCCAGCAGCGTTTGCATCTGCGTCTCGTGTGCATGAAGCCTTAGTGACCATCATGCTCGAATACATTCTAAGAGCTGCAATAACACCTGGAAAGGGATTGGCACACCTTCATGTAACAAAACTACCTGCTGAGATGGAGTGAGACATGACTGGAGTTTGGCAAGGGCTGCAAACTGGACAATTCTCTCACCGTACACACTACTGAAGTCTGGACGGAAAATAAGTTCCATTTTTTATATTGGAAGTCTGGGGCCCCCTATGGCGGGGGGGAGGCAGGGGCAGTTGCCCCTTTTGCCCCTGATAAATCTGACACTGTCTCGCTACCAAACTATGGTTTCAAGATGAGTTTGGCAACCTTGACAACGTAATACATTTTAAGAAATAACCCACAAACACCTTAGGAAATAAGGTGCACAGTCTGTATCAGTGTTTGTCTCTGGAGAGCAGGGTTGACATTTTTTTTAGTTTGTCATCATCTCAGTAACACTACTCCTCTGCAAACAATTTGCAGCTTTGTCATTGTTGACACATACTACCTTAGAGAGCACTGACACATGACAGTCACAGGAAGGCCTGACGTTTCAACATGTGGGCTGAGACTGAAAGCCAAGTTTTTTACCTTTTTCCTTCTGCCACCCAAAGATGAAAGATAGGGCTCAGATGGCAGATTGGAGCACTTTTTTTGTTTTCCGAGTTGTTTATGAACCAAATAGTTTGCATTTTGATGCAAATGCTGTAAACATTGTTCAGAGAATGGGGTAGATGTAAATGACTCTGGATTTTACTACAGCTCTGCACACATGAAAGAGATCCAGTTTAGTTCCAATGCCTGTTTTTTTGGAATTCTTATGACTGTAAATACAGTGTCACAGCACAAATTATAGAACTACAATGAAACAAGTATTTGGTTTCCAGAAAAAGTATTTTTTTGATGGCATCAATGTGTGGTTGGGCTGCGCTGAAATGTTGACAATGTCCTACTTTGAAATTGCTGAGTCTAATTCTGTGTCGGTTGATGTCATTTCTGTTTATTCAACCTAGTCACTGCCTTGGCTCTCTAGATAAATCATTTGTCCTCCAGAATTTTAGTACTTGTTGTCAGAAACCAGGGAAGACTGGGTGCGTAAAACATGCCAAGACATTTCCTCTTCCCAGCATCCTAAAGGTTTTGCATTCTGATGGCTGAATGTTTTCAGACAATGTGATATTAACTATATATGAATTCCTTTTTATTTATTTTTTTCCTCTTTTACATGCCATTGTTTATATTTTCTCCATATTTGCACATGCACCAAACTGTTTAGTGGAAATGACAGTTACAAGGGTTTGGGACAAACTGAGGAGTTTCAAGAAGGTTTAAACCATATGATTAAAAGTTTTGAAAAGGCAAAAATTTTTAAGTATGACATAAAACAAATACTCTTGGTTAGACATGTGCGGTTTGTTTCGTCTTGAATTGAACTTCAGACACATTTTTTGCTATTTGGAAATTGCGATGTATCCAAATTTCCGAATTACAATGGTAACAAATTTTAAACAAATCCAAAATAACTAAACTTTTGTATGAAATTCGAATGGTTTTCAATTTGAATCAAATTCTCATGATTTTTCAAATCGCATAGAATTTGAATCAAATTCAAATTGCCAAAGAGAATAGAATAGAAAAATATAGAATAAAAGAATAGAATATAACCATATTCTGAAATTCGAAATTTCGAATAGAATACGTTCGAATTTGAATGCAATAAAAAAATAATAATTTAATAAAATAGAAAAAAACGTTTTCTGAAATTCAAATAGAATAAATATGAATAAAAAAAATAAAAAAACAGACTAGAATAAACAATAGAAAATAGAATTTAACAATATCACTGTTTTATGAAATTTGAATTTCGAATAGAATACCTTTTGAATAGAATGGAAAAGCATAGAATATAACAGAAAATCATAGAATAGAAAAAAATAACGGATAAGAATGGAACAGAAAGAGAGAGAATATAATCATCTTCCGAAATTCCATTTCAAATAGAATATTTTTATTATTTTTTGTATGGAATTCGATTCGAATGGGATTCAAATTTTAAATGAAAAAAAATTAACTAAACAAATTTATGTAAATAACGCAACAAAACAAATTTCGTTCTGCACATGTCAACGCTTAGTGCTGTTGGCATTTAAAAGGGTGGCATAATGTAAATTAAAAATAAACCACCCTATATGCCCAAAAAAATCTCTAGCTAGCTACAGGTTAAAAAAAGTTAAATGAGGTGCTCTGTTCCCCTATTCACAACTGTATCCTGATTTTCTATTGTTTTGATGTCTAGGCAAGTGATGTTTCAGTCATTGTTCTGTTTTCTTACAGGGCTCTCTACACATATGAGGATGGCACAGATAATCTCATGTTGGCAACAACAGGGGGTAAGTACCAATACAAAATGTACAGTTTATGTTCCATTCTGTGCCGTGTTCTTCCTT
Organism: Lithobates pipiens; assembly: GCF_037356315.1. Lineage (NCBI taxonomy): Eukaryota > Metazoa > Chordata > Amphibia > Anura > Ranidae > Lithobates > Lithobates pipiens. The sequence goes on from NW_027507903.1 coordinate 297,205,706, forward strand.
TTACTGCTTCTTCCCTATTGATTGCTGGAGAGTTCTGAGTCTAATAGATGTAAGGAATACATTCAGTTTTGATCAGCCAATCTGCTTTAACATGTTCACTATCAGACTTCTTCAGTGAACTACAAGAAGCAAAGTGCAAGGACAGTCACTTTGCTTGAAGTGGTTGTAAACCCCAGACATGAAATATGAACCAAGCATACAGTGCATCTGGAAAGTATTCACAGCGCTTCACTTTTTCCACATTTTGTTATGTTACAGCCTTATTCCAAAATGGCTTAAATTAATTATATTCCTCAAAATTCTACACACAATACCCCATAATGACAACGTGAAAGAAACTTGAAATCTTTGCAAATTTATAAAAAAAAAACTAAAAAAAAAATCACATGTATTCACAGCCTTTCAAAATTGAACTTGGGTGCATCTCGTTTCCACTGCTCATCCTTGGGATGTTTCTGCAACTTGATTGGAGTCCACCTGTGGTAAATTAAGTTGATTGGACATAATTTGGGAAGGCACGCGCTTGTCTATATAAGGTTCCACCGTTAACAGTGCATGTCAGAGCACAAACCAAGCCATGAAGTCTAAGGAATTGTCTGTAGACCTCAGAGACACGATTGTATTGAGGCACAGATCTGGGGAAGGATACAGAAAAATTTCTGCAGCTTTGAAGGTCCCAATGAGTACAGTGGCCTCCATCATCCTTAAATGGAAGAAGTTTGAAACCACCAGAACTCTTCCTAGAGCCACCTGCCCAGGCCAAACTGAGCGATCAGGGGACCAAAAAACCTGATGGTTGCTCTTGACAGAGTTTCAGCATTTCTCTGTGGAGAGAGGAGAACGTTGCAGAAGAAAAACTATCTCTGCAGGACTCCACCAATCAGGCCTGTAAGGTAGCGTGGCCAGAGGCAAACCACTCCACAGTAAAAGGACAGCCCCCCTGGAGTCACCTGAAGGACTCAGACCATGAGAAACAAAATTCTCTGGTCTGATGAAACAAAGATTGAACTCTTTGGCCTGAATGGCAAGTATCGTTTCTGGAGGAAACAAGGCACCGCTCATCACCTGGCCAATACCATCACTCCTATGATACTATGGTGGTGGAAGCATCATGCTGTGGGGAGGTTTTTCAGAGGCATGAACTGGGAGACTAGTCAGGATCGAGGGAAAGATGAATACAGAAATGTACAGAGACATCCCTGATGAAAACCTGCTCCAGAGTGTGCTGAACCTCAGACTGGGGCGAAGGTTCATTTTCAGGACGACACCAAGCACACAGGAGTGGCTATGGGACAACTATGTGAATGTCCTTGAGTGGCCAAGCCCAGACTTGAACCTGATTGAAGAGATCTGAAATTGGCTGTGCACCAACGCTCCCATCCAGCCTGGTGGTGCTGGAGAGGTCCCGCAAAGAAGAATGGGAGAAACTTCCCAAAAATAGGTGTGCCAAGCTTGTAGCATCATATTTAAAAAAGACTTGAGGCTGTAATTAGTGCCAAATGTGCTTCACCAAAGTATTGAGCAAAGGCTGTGAATACTTATGTACATGGGATTTATTGTGTGTGTGTGTGTGTTATTTTTAATACGTTTTCAAAGATTTCAAACAAACTTCTTTTACGTGTCATTATGGGATATTGTTTTTAGAATTTTGAGAACAATGAATGAATTGAATCCATTTTGGAATAAGGCTGTAACATAACAAGAATGGAAAAAGTGAAGCGCTATGAATACTTTCCGGATGCACTGTATCTCTCTATAGTGTGCACTTGTCTCAATTAAGATAACAAATTGTCACTTTTTGCATGCTGCTTTGTTCCTCTATCAGCATGAATTATGTCTGACAGGTTTTCCTGACACCAAGAGAAAAAAAGTGATGGATCGCCAGCTTATTGACAGCCTCAGCTTTGTTCCTGTGTGCTGTGTAGAGGGGGAGTGTCCCTTCCGCCCAATCAGCTGTCAGAGCTCTCCTCACTGATCTCTGCAGAGTAACTTCAGCTCTCCACCTCCCTTTTTGCTCTATAAATTCAGCATTTTGAATGAATGTGGAGAAGAGTGAGCTGCAGCTAAACAGGTACAACTTATGTAGGAGGATTTATTTTATCTGTGTATCACCTGAAGCCACTCACTTCACTGGGTATGTGTAAGGGTTTAAAACCACTTTAACGCAGACCAGAAAAGGATTATTTTTTTTCCATGTACTGAACTTTATTCTTTATTTTATTCATTGAAACGACTTTGTTGTCGCAACAAATTTCTGGCAGGAGCAATTTCCTGCAGATAAATTCCCGTTATGCTTACCTCTTCTGCAGCCCCTATCTTTTTTACCTTATTACACTACTACAGCCTCCTTCAGTCTTTTTTCAGCATTTGACACTTCCTGGAATGTCCGATGCCGTGTCCACCCTCTACATGACTCGGGAGTCACCTGGTGGTTGCAGATGTAACCATAGTACTCGACGGGAAAGAAAACATCTAACACGCCAGGAAGTTTTGAATGCTGATGCCAGCCACTAGTTGACTTTGGCACCACTCCTAATGCTATGAGTGTATGTGTGCTGGCTGTCCAACAGAGATAAGTACACCTGGTATTGAAAGTAAACACATGTATATGCTTCCCAGAAGACAGAGGGTGGAAGGATCACAAATGCACAGTGCAAAGCACACTGGTAAACAAGCTGAAGTAACTCAAGGCTCATGTCATTGTTAGCTGACCGTCCAATCCTGGGTAACACCGTCTCACCAATAGCCACCTCACCTTCAGAACTGGGTACTGGCATGGAGCTCTACAGGGACCTCAAAAGATGACTTGACCTTCTATAATCTGACCACCTACTGACCCCCATTCATTTACTGACCCTCTTCTGACCCACTGTCATTTTTAGCTACCCCTTGGATATTTCCATCAATTTCTGGGGGTTCAAATTGAGCACTTTGGGTAACCCTGATGGTAAATATCTATGCTCCCATCCTGGAACATACTGCATATTGGGTCCCATCCTCCTTCCTTTTTTTATTTTTTTATTTGCTTTGTAGGTAACTTGTGGGAATACCTCTTTTTATACCCTAGAGGCTTATGCAATATAAGCATTTAAAATGATCAACTTTAAATGGTAAGGCAACACAGTGAAAATATTACTGGAACATGGAAAGGTAAACTGTAGTATGGGAAGATGAGACGAGGGCAATGGGTTCCTAAGCTTTGCTGCTGCCGGTTTGAAAGTTAGTTGTTCTGTTAGATAAAGGTTCTGCTACTTACACCCATGAAACATGTTCAGTCTACGTTCTTATATAATCTTGGTCAATGTGGTATGTTTTTCTGTTATGTTTTTTTTTCAGGTGGAGGTTTGCCCGACCTTTCTAGCCACTTTGAGAACCAGAAAGTGATGTATGGATTCTGCAGCGTAAAAGAGCCCCATGCCATGCTTGCTCGATATGTCCTTATAAACTGGGTAGGACATTAGTGTTGTCATGCAGTGTCACCTTTTGTGTGTGTGTGTGTGTGTGTGTGTGTGTGTGTGTGTGTGTGTGTATATATATATATATATATATATGTGTATATGTATATATATATATATATATAATATATAAATAAAATATTCTCACAAAAGTGAATACACCGTTCACATTTTTTTATAGTATTATACCTTTTTAATGTGACAACACTGAAGAAATTACACTTTGCTACAATATAAATTGGTGAGTGTACAGCTTGTATAACAGTGTGAATGTGTTGTCCCCTCAAAATAAATTTAACCCACATCCATTACTGTCTAAACCGCTGGCAACAAAAGTGAGGTCACTCCTAAGGGAAAATGTCCAACTTGTGCCCAAAGTGTCAATATTTTGTGTGGTCACCATTATTTTCCAGCACTGCCTTAACCCTCTTGGGCATGGAGTTCACCAGAGCTTCACAGGTTTCCACTGGAGCCCTCTTCCACTCCTCGTCTCGGAGTGTTTGGGGTCGTTCTGTTGGAAAACTGCCCTGCAGCCCATCTAAACCAAATAGGTTTATCTTGGTCTCATCAGACCACAGGACATGGTTCCAGTAATCCACGTCCTTAGTCTGCTTGTCTTCAGCAAACTGTTTGTGGGCTTTCTTGTGCATCATCTTTAGAAGAGGCTTCCTTCTGGGACGAGAGCCATGCAGCTCAATTTAATACAGCGTATGGTCTTAGCACTGTTGGGCTGAGCCCTTCAACTTCTGCAGCAATGCTGGCAGCACTCATACCTCTCTTTTCCAAAGATAACCTCTGGATATGACGTGCACGTGCACTCAAGTGGAACCTGTCCTGTTAAATCGCTGTATGGCCTTGGCCATTGCTGCAGCTCATTTTGAGGGTCTTGGCAATCTTCTTATAGCCTAGGCCATCTTTATGTAGAGCAACAATTCTTTTTTTCAGATCCTCAGAGTTTTTTTCACCATGAGGTGCCATGCTGAATTTCCAGTGACCAGTATGAGACAGAGAGCGATAACACCAAGTTTAACTCGCCTGCTCCCCATTCACACCTGAGACCTTGTAATACTAAGGAGTCACATGACACCAGGGAGGGAATTTGGACATTTTCACTTAGGGGTGTACTCACTTTTCTTGCCAGCGGTTTAGACATGAATGGCTGTGTGAGTTATTTTGAGGGGACAGAAAATGTATACTGTTATACAAGCTGTACACACACTACATTGTAGCAAAGCAATTAGTTGGCTGATTTATTGTTTCGATCAATCGGTTAATAACCTTAAAAACAGTGTGCTAGTTAATTATGTAACGTTTAAAAGAAAAAGGTACTTTATACTTGAATATCTCTATGTAGTGGTAAATATAAATAACCAACTATATGGTTAGGCAGCAAAATCTCTAATCCGTTCTGAGGATAACAGACAGAAGCGATATACTGGTTATACTATTAGTTTGAATATGGTAAATATCATCATCATCAGACTCAGATCAAATTTCTTTTATTTGAAGAAAAAAAAAAGTTAGACTTTTTTGCAGATTTTCAAACTGAACTGTAATATATTATATGCCGGCCATACAAAAACAATGTCAAAGTAATTTTCAGACAGTGTATGTAGTTTTCATTCAGACATTGCATTCATTTTAAAACAGACTTAAAAACAATTAAAAATTTCAAACAACATTCTTTCATTCAGCGAATGTACACATTTTTTTGTATGTTTTTTTTTTTTTTTCTGAAAGTTGATCCATATGGACAGCATAAGGCTCAGTGCACACCTATACAGTTTGCTTTCAATCTGTTTCTGCAGTGCTTTTTGCTATGTGTTTTTGCTGCGCTTTACGTTTTTAGCATTTTATCTTTTTTTTTTTTTTTTTAGGCCAATTTGTTGTTGAGCAGATTCAAAAAACACAAATTGGTGCAAAAAAGCATTACATGCATTTCTGCAGCTTCTCCATTGAAGTATATTGAACCAAAAAAGCACCGTTGTAAAAAGTCCTTCACCTTTTCCAAATACGCAGCAGCTGAAAAAAGCATAGATGTGAACATGTCCCATAGGAAACCATGTTAAATGAACTGTAGAGTGTTTCTGCAAAAAGCGCCAAAAAAAAACAAGAACCAGGCTTAATTGCCAGTTCACACTACAACAGCTTGGGATCAGACTTGTAAGTCCTCAAGTCGCCCTAAGTCGCTGGACATAAGAAATGCCATAGAAGTGAATGAGAGCCATCTTAATGTACACTACTGAAGTCGCTTCGACTTCAGAAAAGGTTCCTGTACTACTTCAAGGCGACTTGTACCCATACAAGTCAGATCTCCATCTATACTGAAGCGATTTTGCAGGAAAAATAATTTACCCAGTTACTCCCCACGTTTACCCAGGCAACCCCCTCCCACAGAGCTGATTATTCTGTGATTGACCACAACCAAAGTTGCCTGTCCTGGAGGTGACTTTAAGTTGCATTGTAAGTTGCTCAGTGTCATGCTAAAGTTGCCTCCAAATCGCCTTGTTAAGTTGCGCTGTAAGTCGGGTTGCCCCTGTGGGTTTTTTTTTGTTTTGTTTTTTGTATCGCATGTCATAGGGTTAAACAAAATTACAAAATATATATATATTATATTATATTATATTATATTATATTATATTATATAATATTATATAATATTATATAATATTATATAATATTATATAATATAATATAATATAATATAATTTTTTTTTTTTTTTTTTTTTTTACACCCACAAGTAGGATATATGGGCATTTTAACTAGTCAGATATGAAGGGTGGAAGGGAGATGTAATGCTTTTGTATTAACCACATACCGACCAGTCGCCGTCATTATACTGTGGCAGGTTGGCACGATCCCGTGTCGTAGCTGTACGTCGGCTCCTTTTTAAGCAGGATAGCAGACGAACCACTATCTGTAATCTATAGTCAGTCCCCTCTCCCTACAGTTAGAACGCACAGTCAAGGAACACAGTTAACCCCTTAATTGCCCCTAGTGTTAACTCCTTCCCTGCCAGTGACATGTATACAGTAATCGGTGCATTTTTATAGCACTGATCGCTGTATAATTGTCAGTTTTCACGAAAATGTGTCCGCCATAATGTTGCAGTCACAATAAAAATCGCAGATCGCCGCCATTACTAGTAAAAAAAAAAAAAATAATAAAAATGCCCTAAATCTATTTCCTATTTTGTAAACGCTAAAACTTTTTGTGAAAACCAATCAATATACACTTATTGTGATTTTTATTACCAAAGTTATGTAGCATACATATCGGTCTTAACTGAGAGAGAAAAAAAATTGGAGATATTTATTATAGCAAAACGTACAAAATATTTAGTTTTTTTTCAAAAATGTATGCTTTTTTTTTTTTTGTTTATAGCGCAAAAAATAAAAACCGCAGAGATGATCAACTACCACCAAAAGAAAGCTCTATTTGTTTGGATGCAGGGTCGCACGTTCGCGCAATTGCCAGTTAAAGCGACGCAGTGCCATATTGCGCTCTGGTCATTGAGCAGCCAAATCTTCTGGGGCTGAAGTGGTTAAAGTAGTACTAAAAGCTGAGACTATTTTCTTTTTTCATGGATATGATCATATTGCATATAATCCACAATACTGGTAAAAGTTAACGTTAAATGTAATTGTAATCCCTTCTATTACCTCCAGTCTATCAGCCTCCAACTTCTCTGGGTTCAGATGCTGATCTTCGCTGAGTCGTCTTTTTTTTTTTATTATTAAAAACGACAAACAAGTTATACTTGCCTGGTATGTGTAATGGTTTTGCACAGAGCAGCCTGGATCCTCCTCTTCTGGGTTCCCTCCCTCACCGACACTTCTGACTCCTCCTGCCTTTAGAGTGCCCCAATATCAAGCTCCAAAGTATAGTATAGAGCGCCCACTATAGCAAGGTAAAAAAAAAACTTTGCCTTTAGAACTATTAATTTCCTTCCCAGGACTACATGTCAGATGAGGCATGTATGGAGTGTATTGAGCTGTATGTGTGCTGCACTGTAATAGCAGATATGTAAACAAATGATGCATTCTGCATGCAGGCAAACTAATCGGCTGCCTATATATATTATATTATATTATATTATATGGGATCGGGGGTGAAGAGCTGGCTCAGAGGCAGTTCGGTAAAATAAAATTGCCTTTTATTCAGCAAAACACAAGATCAGACAGACTTTTCTGGTCACATGGATGTGCACACAGGTACAGCTCACAGTTCATCGGCCCACAGGCTTAGAGGTAACAGTTTATAGCTCCAAACACAGCTAAAGTCTTTTTGCGGTTTAAGCTCACCCAGCAGGTACACCTTCCAGCAATGGACGTCTCCACACAGCGTGCTGCTGTGTCCTTCTCTCCTTCTCAACAACTCCACGCTGACACTTTCAGCACACCTGATAATAAGCAGGTCTGAAGGGGAAGTACTTGCCTTCTTCAATTAACCCTCTCTTAACCCTGCCCCAGGCTGACCCTCTACATATCCCCCCCCCCCCTCTGTTCCAGGCCAGGGGTCTGGACACCACGACTCCAGTGGCAGTAGACCCGGGAAAGGGCATCCGCATTCTGATGTACCTTTCCCGGTCTATGTACCACTACAAACCTGAAGTCTTGTAGAGGAAGGAACCACCGGGTGATTCTGGAGTTTTTATCTTTATTTTGGGCCATCCACTTAAGGGGCGCATGATCTGAAACTAACTTGAAGGGTCGGCCCAACAAGTAGTAGCGGAGTGTCTCCAAAGCCCATTTTATTGTGAGACACTCCCTTTCCACAATGTAATAGTTCCTCTCAGCTGGTGTGAGCTTCCGGCTCAAGTACACAACAGGGTGCTCATTGCCCCCAATCATCTGGGACAGTACTGCACCTAGACCCAATTATGAGGCATCTGTTTGTACCAGGAATTCTTTTTGGAAGTTGGGAGCTACCAACACTGGTTTCTGGCACAAAGCTTGCTTCAATCAGCAGAACGCTGCTTCTGCTCTCCACTGAACAACAGTTGCATTCTTTCACTTGGTGAGATCAGTCAGAGGTGCTGCTAGACTGGCAAAGTTGGGGATAAACCTGCTATAATAGCCCACAATGCCAAGGAAAGAACGCACTTGTTTCTATGTGAGTGAATAGCCTCCACCTTGTTTAGTTGGGGCTTAATCACACCCCTGCCGACAACATACTCCAGGTAGCGGGCCTCCTCCAACCCAACCTTTACTCTTTTCCGGGTTCACTCGGAACCCCGCCCTTCGGAGGGCATCCAAGACCAACTGGACCTTCGGTAAGTGACTCCCCCAGTCCTTACTAAAGATGACAATGTCATCAAGATAGGCTCCTGAGAAATCCTTATGAGGTCTCAGGACGAAGTCCATGGCCCTCTGGAAAGTGGCTGGGGCCCCATGTAACCCAAATGGCATTCGGGCATACTGCCATAAGCCCTCGGGTGTGGCAAATGCAGTTTTTTTTCTTTAGCCTCTGGGGAAAGTGGGATCTGCCAGTATCCCTTGGTCAAGTCAAGAGTGATGTACTTGGCCGGTCCCAATCTCTCGATTAATTCATCGACCCTGGGCATGGGATACGCGTCTGGCTTGGAGACTTCATTTAACTTATGAAAGTCATTGCAGAACCGCCAGGGTCCATTCAGCTTGGGTACAAGGACTATAGGACTAGACCAGCTACTTGAAGACTCCTCAATGACCCCAAGGTCCAACATGCTCTTAAGCTCGGCCGAGACAATATTCCGGCGAGCTTCGGGTATGCGGTAGGGTTTGAGGTTTACTCAAACGCCAGGGTCTGTAATGACATTATGTTCTATTACTGAGGTTAGGCCCGGTAGGTTTGAAAAAATGTCTCGATTCCTCTGCAAAAATTCCAAGGACTCCTGTTTTTGAGAAGAGGAGAGAGCCTCTGCAATCTCTACCTTCTTAATCTGAGCATCAGGATCTTCTGGGACTTTCAGACTGACTGTCAAAACCGGTCTATCTTTCCATGGTTTGATCAAGTTGACGTGGTAAATCTGGTAGGGTTTACGTTTGGGCTGATGGACTTTGAGATAGTTGAGAGGGTGGGCAAGGGCAACTATAAAGGGTTCTTGCCACTTGGCGAGAAACTTATTTTCGATGGTAGGCACTAAGACCAGCACCCGATCCCCAGGTTTAAACTCTCTAATCTTGGCAGATCGGTTGTATATCCGACTCTGGGCGTTTTGCACAGCCTGCAAATGTTCCTGTACTATGGGCATAACTTTTGTTATTCGGTCCTGCATTTGAGACCTGTGTTCGACCACACTCCCATACGGGGAAGCTTCTTGTTCCCACGTCTTTCATTATATCCAGTAGTCCACTGGGGTGACTCCCATAAACCAGCTCAAAGGGGGAGAACCCCGTGGAGGCCTGGGTTACCTCTCTTATGGCAAACAACAAGGGAGGCAGCAAACAGTCCCAATCCTGACCATCCTCCTCAACTGCTTTCTTTAATATTCCCTTTAAGGTTTTGTTGAACCGCTCCACTAACCCATCAGTTTGTGGGTGATACACTGAAGTCCGTAAGTGTTTAATTTTAAACAGGTTAGAGTTCCTTCATCACTTTTGACATGAACGGGGTACCTTGGTCTGTCAAGATCTCGAATCGCAGCCCTGTTCTCATGAACATCTGAAACCACTCCCGTGCTATGACCTTGGAGGAGCAATTTCTTAAAGGGACCGCTTCCGGATACCTGGTGGCATAGTTCAGGACAACTAAAATGTATTGGTGTCCCCTAGCTGACTTGGGTAACGGACCCTCCAAGTCCATGGCTATGTGATCAAAGGGAACCTCGATAATTGGAAGCGGTACCAGCGGACTGCGAAAATGGGGTATTGGAGCGGTTCTTTGACAGGTAGGGCAAGACTCACAGTAGTCCTTAATTTCTCGATATACACCGGGCCAAAAAAAAACGCTGTAAAATCCGTTCCTGAGTTTTAATCGCTCCAAGGTGACCCCCAAGTACATGACTATGAGCCAAATTCAACACCTTGGACCTAAAAGGTTTGGGTGCCACCAGTTGTTCCAACACTTCTTGATTGACCTTAGTTACTCGGTACAACAAGTCATGAGTCACAGCAAAATGGGGGAACTTCACATCCGCCCCAGGATGCTGTGGTTCACCGTTTAAGACTGTAGCCTGGCGGGAATCAAAGTGGGGTCCCTCATCTGAGCACTAAGGAAATCTTCCCGGGAGCCCCCAAGATCTGACATGTCTGGCTCAGAGGAGGTACTTTCCGCTTCCAATCCCGCAAACACCTCCAGGGGGCCGGGCTCACTTTCTGCAGGTTCAGCAACCTGGTACTGATCCTTAGTAACAACCTCCTGCAACACGGTATTATTCCCCACCTCTGTGGGTTATTGCTTTTTGGGGGAAACCCCCAAACCTTTGAGCCTTTGCTCATGCAAGTCCCAAAACATGGGGCAGTCTCGCCCGATTAGTAAATCGTGAGGTAGTCCCGGGACCACCCCCACTTTTAGTTTAGCTGTTCCTGCTGGTGTACACAGGGTCACACGTGCCACCGGATAGTTTTTAACATCACCATGCACACAGATGACCCCCAACCTGTTCCCTTTGTACCAGCTTTCTTGGCAACACGTCCGATCGGAGCAGGGTAACGGAACTCCCAGAGTCGAGGAGTGCTACCACCTCCTGTCCATTGACCCGCACCACACACTCGTGGTTTTAGGTTGGTTGCAGCACATAATGCATGGATATACATGGAGCGACGGCGACCCATGTCACACTCCACTGGTTCTTCCCGACTTGGGCAGTGGGCCGCCAGATGGCCCAGTTGATGGCAGGACCAACAGCGAACCTCACAGGGTTCCCCCTGTCGGTTCCCTGGAAGCTTAGGTCCTTTGGTGCTCTTGGTAGTTGTATTATCCCTCCGAGTAGCCACTATGTGATCACCGGGAGGCACACTGGTGTTGGAACGCACTTCTTTGAAATGGGCCAGATCTCTTGTGACAGAGGGACTCTCCTGGAACTTTTCCGCACAACTGTAGCGCTCAACAGCTGTAGACATCTCATCCAGTGACTGAGGCTCGGACTGAGCCACCCATCGATGGAGCTCCTTAGGTAGTCCATGCAGGAAACGATCGAGTGCGACTCTTTCCACAATCTGAGTGGGTGTCTTTTCCTCAGGTTTCAGCCAATCTTGGAACAAGTGCATCAGGTGGTAGAGCTACGCACGGGCAGGCTTAGCCTTGTCAAAGCGCCAGCCATGGACTCGGTTTGCCCTTAAAGTGACTGTCACTTCCAGCCTTGCTAGGATTTCTGCCGGCAGGAGCTTATAATCGCATGCTGATTCCGGGGCCAAGTCACAGTACGCTTGTTGGGGGTCTGCGGTCAGGAAAGGAGCCAGTACATCGGCACATTCCTGGCAGGCTCTGCATGTGGAGTGTGCGAACATGCCAGAGCTCATTCTTACTCATCAGGGAACAGAGGAATAGGCTTAACATTTTTCAGCTTGTCTGACTGATACCCTGTGCAGTGATTTCTTGACCATACAAGGTTAGGTTGTGACAGACCCCATACACACTATTAGATTTTCTTCAGATTTACCAAAACCATGTCGTGCAATGGCCTGCCTGATTGCATACAAATTGAAACTCTTAAGGTTTGCCCTCCATATTATATGGTTTTGGTAAATCTGAAGACAAAAATCTGCAGAAAATCCAATAGTGTGTATGGGGTATTATAGTGACCATTTAACTTTCTATCATATACAGTGGAAAAGTCTACACACTCCTGTTAAAATGTAAAAAAATTAGACAAAGATACTTTTTCCACCTTTTTTTAATGTGACCTATAAACTGTACAACTCGGTTGAACTACAAACTGAAATCTTTTAGGTTGAGGGACATTAAAACAAAAAAATCTGTAATATGGTTGCATAAGTGTGCACACCCTTAAAACGAATACTTTGTTAAATCACCTTTTGATTTTATTACAGCACTCAGTCATTTTGGGTATGAGTCTATCAGCATGGCACATTTAGACATGGCAATAGTTACCCACTCTTCTTTGCAAAAGCACTCCAAAGCTGTCAGATTGTGAGGGCATCTCCTGTGCACAGCCCTCTTCAGATCACCCCACAGATTTTCAATCGGATTCAGGTCTGAGCTCTGGCTGGGCCATTCCAAAACTTTAATCTTCTTCTGGTGAGGCCATTCCTTTTTGATTTGGATGTATGCTTTGGTTCGTTGTCATTCTGAAAGATGAAGTTCAACTTTGTAGCAGAAGCCTGAAGGTTTTGTGCCAATATTGACTGGTATTTTTAACTGTACATAATTCCCTATTCCCTGTTCCTTGACTAAGGCCCCTGTTCCAGCTGAAGAAAAACAAACAAAGCATGATGCTGCCACCACCATGCTTCACTGTGGGTATGGTGTGCTTTTGGTGATGTGCAGTGTTGTTTTTGCGCCAAACGTATCTTTTGGAATCATGGACAAAAAGTTCAACCTTGGTTTCAGAACCAGAACACATTTTCCCTCATGATTTTGGGAGACCTCAGATGTGTTTTTGCAAAATGTAGTGGGGCTTGGATGTTTTTCTTCGTATGAAAATGCTTCCATCTTGCCGCTCTACCCCATAGCCCTGACATATGAAGAATACGGTAAATTATTGTGACATGTACCACACAGCCAGTACTTTCCAGATATTCCTGCCACTCCTTATATATTCTATATAGCTCATTTAATGTTGCTGTAGGCCTCTTGGCAGCCTCCCTGACCAGTTTTCTTCTTGTCTTTTAATCAATTTTGGAGGGCTCTCCAGTTCTTGGTAATGTCACTGTTGTGCCATATTTTCTCCATGTGATGACTGTATTTACTGTGTTCCCTGGTATATCCAATGCTTTGAAAAATCTTTTGTACCCTGATAACTTTTGAAAAATTAGATCCCCCTGATGCTTTGTAAGCTCATGGCTTTTGCTGTAGGATGAGACTAAGAAATTGTCAGGAAAGACCTACTAGAACAGCTCTAACTATTTGGGGTCAATCGGAGGCACTTTAAATGAGGCAGGTGTGTACTGACCGCTATTTAACATTGATTTGAATGTGATTGCTTAATTCTGAACTCCCCAGTTATAAGAGGGAGTGCACACGTATTTTTCACATTAGTCCCCCCCCCCCCCCCCCCCACCCCCTTCTAAAAGATTTCAGTTTGTTTTTCAATTGAGTTATACAGTTTATAGGTAAAGGTGGAAAAAATTCTGACATGCTTTATCTTTGTCTCATATTTTTTACATCACAGAAACCTGACATTTTAACAAGGGTGTGTAGACTTAGACCTACTGCACTAAATTCATTGCTCTCCTAGTATATTTTTAGATCTCATCTCTTCACAAATGTTTGGATTATAAAGCCTAATTTTATTTTTGCTTTGACAACTTTTACATTGAATGGCTGTCTTATCGCATCTGACATTTCTTTAAAAAAAAAAAAAAATAAATAAAAACATTGGGGATGATACAGGCTTGCACATTTGAGTTTATGGTAGCAATGTTTCCCCCTAGTGGTGACAGCTTTGAGAAATCTGATGTTGCTGCTTGTAATATGTTTATCACAGGTCCCTTCAGTCTTTCAAAGAAGGTGTCTGTTCAACATAAAAAAAATAAACTAAAAAGTACATTCACATTTCTGTCTTTCATACCCTTTTAAAATGCTGCATGCACAGAATATCTGTTTATTTACAGAAATCCAATGTGCTCTTAAAGAGGAAGTAAACTCTTCCAAAAAAAATAAATAGTTTCCCCCTTTCCCTGCAAAGTAAAGGCATAATGTGCTAGTATGCATCGCATACTAGCACATTATGAGTACTTGCCTGCGAATTATGCCTGCTAATTCCCGCTGCAGGCTGCATCCATTTTCGACTGTCTTCCTTCCGGGGGCTGCGGACTCAGGCTGTGTGACTGGCTGGAGCAGCATGCATGCGGGGGCCTCCAGTCACGGTACTTGTTCCTGAAGAAACATCACAGAGCGGCCGTTCCTTCCGAGTGCATGTGCCGATAACATTATCAGCGCAGTATACAGTAATTATCTCCTAAACGTTTAGGAGATATTTACAGTACCTATATGTACAAATACTGCATGGAGGTTTACAAAAATTCCTGTTTTCAGATGACAACACAGTACTGTTGCTACACTGAAATCCGAAGCAGCATTGTCAGCAATGCTTGCTGGACTACAGAATTCCACCCTTCTCTCCTACTTCACATGCATTAATCAATTTCTTTGGCAGCTAAACAGAGCTTGCTGCCTTGTCTCAGCTTGCAGACCCTCTCACAGGCTGTGTGTGTGTGTGTGTGTGTGTGTGTGTGTGTGTGTGTGTGTGTGTGTGTGTGTGTGTGTGTGTAAAAGGCTCTTGGGAGATGTGGCTCTGGGGGTAGGGGCTTGTTTTAAAGGGTTAGTTCACCTTTTTGATAACTTTTTTTATTTTTTTTTATTTTTTTTAATTATCCTTACTTTAAAGGCTGCTTCTACTGTTTTTATTATTATACATGATTTATATAGCAACAACAGTTTACGTAAAGCTTTACAATGTATACAATGTTTACAATTACAATACAGTTCACTACAAAAGTAGGGTCCTGCTTGTAGAGCTTACATTCTAAACGGAGGGGGTGGTGGTACAAAAGGTAATAGCTGCAGAGAATGATTTGATGGGGGTGGCTCTGGGACAGTTGTTAGGTGGGTGTGGAATAGGCTTCCCTGAATAAATTTTTAGTTTTCAGGGATCTCCTAAAGGTGGACAGGGTAGGGGCTGATCGAACAGACTGGGGCAGGGAGTTCCAGAGGATGGGAGTGACTCTGGAGATGTCCTGAAGGCAATCATGGGAGGCATTACGGAGGTAGCTAGAGAGCAGGAGGTCCTGGGAGGAGCGAAGGGGATGATTTGGGTGATATCTGCAGATGAGGTTGGTGATGTAGATGGGAGCGATGTTGTGGATGGCTTTGTATGTTATGGTTAGCATTTTGAATTTTACACGGTGGGGTAGGGGAAGCCAGTGAAGGGATTGGCAGAGAGGGGCAGCAGTCACGGAACAATTAGGGAGGTGTATTAGTCTAGCAGCAGCATTCATAATAGACTGAAGGGGGGATAGCCTGCATAAGGGTAGGCCATTAAGGAGAGAGTTGCAGTAGTCAAGCCGGGAAATAATCAAGGAGTGAATGAGTTTCTTTGTGGTGTCATTAGTCAGGAAGGGTTGCATTCGCATTCTGGCGATTATTGCAGAGGCGAAGGCGGCAGGATTTAGCCAGTGATTGGATATGGGGGCTGAAGGAGAGGTCAGAGTCCAGGATTACTATTGGCGCCCCCTCTCCATCCTGCTGGATGCTGAGCCCCAGCACCTCAAAACCTAGCACTCTGTTTCCCTAACTGCACTTGCAGACGGCTCTCTCACAGAGCTCTGAGCTCAACCAGTTGCTGCATTATGTGGTTAGGCAAGTTTCTAGTTTAGTAGAATGCTTGTTTGTGAGGTGTTGGGAATGTGCATCCAATGGTCGGTTTGTCCTGCTATCTAGGCTGGACAAAGTAGTATTAATAAACATAATAAACATTCTATTATATAGCGCCTGTAAAGGTAGCTTCTCAAGAGAGTAATGTGTAGAGCCCATGGTAGAAGCATTGTCAAAAGTAAGGATCGTGGTTTAAGGGGACACATTTTAATGAATAGTCAAAGCTGTAATGCAACAGTGGTTTTCACCTATGGGAAAAATATGCACTGCAGGCTGCGCTCATCAAATTGCCTTGTTGTTCAGCTCTTCAAGAAACCAAATGGGGAATATTCATGTCTTTTCATATGGATTATACCTATTTGTATTAGGTGAGATTATAGAGCTGTGTGATTGCAAAAGATTTAGGGTCATAGGGATACTCGCATTACTGAATTTCAGTCTTGCTGAAATAAAAACATAGGTGATTCAGCTATACAAGATTATGCCAGAAGGTGCTGTACTGTAGGTTTTGAAAACATTATGGAGAGTATACTCGCACCATACAAAACCACCTTGTAGCAGAATACTACGTTGTGTACATTTTGACAATGATCTGTTGTGGGCTAATATATGTTCTTCATTTCTTAGGTTGGTGAAGATGTTCCAGATGCCAGAAAATGTGCTTGTGCCAGTCATGTAGCACAAGTTGCAGACTTTTTCCAGGTGACAATTATTATTTGTATACTTGATGAACTGAACTGCTCATTGTCACTGTAACTTACATGTAACATCCATGGGACCAAATAGACTGTTTGACAAATACAATCTCAATGAAGCTTGTAAAAGTGTACAGTGCCTTGAAAAAGTATTCATACCCCTTGACATTTTCCACAATTTGTCATGTTACAACCAAAAATGTAAATGTATTTTATTGGGATTTTATGTGATGGACCAACACAAAGTGGCACATAATTGTGAAATGGAAGAAAAAGTGATATTGCATTTATTTTCACCCTCCCTGAGTCAATACTTTGTACCACTTTTCACTGCAATTGTCTCTACCAGCTTAGCACATCTAGAGTGACGTTTTTGCCCGTTCTTCTTTGCAAAATAGCTGAAGCTCTACCAGACTGGATGGAGAGCATCTGTGAACAGCAATTTTCAAGTCTTGCCACAGATTCTCAATTGGATTTAGGTCTGGAGTTTGACTAGATCATTCTAACACATGAATATGCTTTGATCTAAAACATTCCATTGTAGCTCTGGCTGTATGTTTAGGGTCGTTGCACTGCTAGAAGATGAACCTCCTCCCCAGTCGCAAGTCTTTTGCAGACTCTAACATGTTTTCTTCTAAGATTGCCCTGTATTTGACTCCATCCTTCTTCCCATCAACTCTGACCAGCTTCCCTGTCCCTGCTGAAGAAAAGCATCCCCACAACATGATGTCACCACCGTGTTTTACAGTGGGGATAGTGTGTTCAGCGTAATGTGCAGTGTTCGTTTTCTGACACACGTAACGTAACGTTTTTTTGCTTTTAGGCCAAAAAAGTTCAATTTTGTTCTCCTCTGATCAGAGCATCCTGTTCCACATGTTTGCTGTGTCCCCCACATGGCTTCTTGCAAACTGAAAATGGGATGACTTATAGCTTTTTTCAACCATGGCTTTCTTTTTGCTACTCTTCCATAAAGGCCAGATTTGTGGAGTGCATGACTAATCGTTGTCCTGTAGACAGATTCTCTCACATGATCTGTGGATCTCTGCAACGCCTCCAGAATTACCATGGGCCTCTTGGCTGCCTCTTGCATTAATGCTCTCCTTGCCTGGCCTGTCAGTGTAGGTGGATGGCCATGTCTTGGTATGTTTGAAGTTTTTCCATACTCTTTCCATTTTTGGATGGTGGATTCATTAAACAGTGCTCTGTGAGATGGTCAAAGTTTGAGGTATTTTTGTATAACCCAACCCTGCTTTAAACTTCTCCACAACTTTATCCCTGACCTGTCTGGTGTGTTCCTTGGCCTTCCTGATGCTGCTTGTTCACTAAGGTTCTCTAACAAACCTCTGAGGGCTTCATAGAATAGCTGTATTTATACAGAGATTAAATTGCACACAGGTGGACACTAATCAGGTGACTTCTGAAGGCAATTAGTTCCACTAGATCTTAGTTAAGGGGTATCAGAGTAAAGGGGGCTGACTACAAATGCATACCACACTTTTCACATGTTTAATTTTTTTTTAAGTTTTTTGAGAACAATTTATCGTTTTCCTTCCACTTCACAATTATGTGCCACTACTAATTACATTACATTTACATTTTTGGTTGTAACATGACAAAATGTGAAAAATTTCAAGGGGTGTGAATACTTTTTGAAGCCACTGTATGTTAAATCAACTACCAGGTTGTTTACTGCCAGCTCCCTGAGCTTTGTGTACATAGTTTTACTGATCCCCCCCGTTAAACATACAGATCAGTTTGAAATAACACCATAAAGCCCACTGTTGGCTGACATCAAAGTTGCTCTAGGCCAGCCATTCTCGACCAGGGTTCCTCCAGACGTTGCTAGGAGTTCCTTGAGCAGTGGCTGATGAACCATCTATTTGATAATGCCTACAGAGTTCAAGGTTCACCACCACTTGGCAAAGCCAGCAGCATGACACCAAATATTTTTTTTCAGCTGTCTTCAAGGGTGGCGTTCTGAACACCAATTTAAGGGGGACATTCTTCCAGTATCAACTCCACCAATATCAGGACTCGGGAGCATTGTTTCTATTGAGCCCTGATAATTTGATTTTAGTAGGGGTTCCTCGACATATGAAAATCATTTTTTGGGATTCCTCTAGAGTTAAAAGGTTGAGAAAGCCTGCTCTAGGGTCTGGAAGGATCCTGACCATATTGTTTGGATCCACCCAGCTGCTTAACAGCTGGCCCCCTCTCAGCATGCAGCTGAGTCGGGGCTCGCTGCGCCTGCCCCCTTTCCAACCTGACGTTGCAGTAAGCGCTGGAGGAGCAAAGCAGAGACCGGTGACTTACCGTCCCTACTCTCCACTCTGAGCAGTCTGAGATCTGAGCAGTCATGTGATCTCAGTTCTCGGTCTTGGAGCTAATGTGGGAAAGCTGAAGCCTCACACCGATGCTTAGGCATAGAGGAGAGTATGTATGTTTTCTTTTTTTCTGTACTCTATACATCTCTCTTAAATTGGCTATTGATTCCACTTCAGTGAATGTTTGGTGCATATAACATTCACTGATTTATAAATCTGCTTCACAGACATTTTCACTCACAATCTTTGTCGTATTAAAAAGCCCTCTGTGATTCTGCCACTCTTAAGTCACAAATGTCAAAAGTGCAAATGATCTTGTTAAAAAGTAAAGTCTTGGAATGTGCAATTGCATGTTTTTTTTTTTTTTTTTTTTTTTCTGTGTGCTAAATTTGATACCTAATTTGTAAACCTTACGTTTTTTTTTTTTTGGCTATATAGCTGCAACTTACTATTGACCCTTAGGCCTCATACACACTGACGTTTTTAGAGGCTTTTTTGAGCTTTTTTTGCTGCTTAAGAAGGCAACTCCATGTTATTCAATGGGCTCATACACACCATAGCGTTTTTGAGCTGTAACGAGCATGGCCGTTTTTAAGCTCCAAAAAAAACCAAGGACCAGCGCCTTCGGAGGCTCCAGCGTTTGAGCAGTTTTGACGCTAATGCGCATTAAAGCGGAGGTCCACCCTAAAGTGGACCTTCCGCTCATTGGAATCCTCCCCCCCTCCGGCGCCACAATTGGCACCTTTCAGGGGGGAGGGGGGTGCAGGTACCTGTACAGTACAGGTATCTGCACCCACTTCCGGCATAGCTATCTGCGGAAAGGGGCGTAGATCTACGCCCCTTTCCGAAAGTCCCCCGCTGCCTGCTGGGAAACACACAGATTCCAGAGGCAGCGGGACTATCCTTATTGCGCAGCGCGACTCGCGCATGCGCAGTAGGGAACCGGGAAATGAAGCTGAAAGGCTCCACTTCCTGATTCCCATACCCAAGATGGCGGCGGCAGCACCCGAGAGACGATCGAGAGATCGGCTTCGGGTGCCGACATCGTGGGCGCGCTGGGCGGGTAAGTGTCCTTATTTTAAAAGTCAGCAGCTGCAGTATTTGTAGCTGCTGGCTTTTAAAAAAAAAAACGGCGGAACTCCCGGTGGACTCCCGCTTTAACGCGCATTAAAGCTATACCGACGTTTTTTTGCGTCAGCGTTTTTGAGCTGTAAAAATGTTTATAATGTGATGGGATATATATTTTTTTTAAAACGCTCCTTAGCATTAACGCTTACAAACGCTGTTAAACGTGCATTGATGCCAGATCAAAAAGCTAATAAAATCCAGTTTTTACGCTGATTTTTTTCCAAACGTAACTAGCTTAACAGGCCGTTTTTTTTACAACGTCCGTGTGTATGAGGCCTAACGGTTAATTTTTCTTTGCTTTCTTGTAATCACCTGATGGCTCATGCCAGTTTTTGCAGAGACTTTGACTTCCTGTTCTAGGGTGACAACTTTGAACCACCAGCTCCCAATGCTGTTGTATTGTTGTCACTGTTATGCATAGTTGTTCCAGATTCTGTCTTCTCCAGTAGGCAAATTCCACGCATTGTGCTTTGTTTTTGCCTACACTACCTCCTGCTTGATTGTTGTGAGCAGGATTTATACTGTATCTGCTTTACGGACTTTGTATGTGTCATCTTCTTTGTGGTATTTATTTTTCCAAGAAGAGCCCCTTGATTGTTAGTATATTTAACCTACCATTACTTTTTGTATTTTAGGGGGTTGATGTCACAGTGAATGCAAGCAGCGTGGAGGATATAGATCCTATGGCTATAGGCCAACGTCTATCCAATGGTTCTGGGCATCTTGCTAGCCCAGTTCTGCAGCGACTGCAGCTCCGGGAAGATACTGATTCTGTGGTGAGTAGAGGGCTGCATGCACAATGTGCACTTGTGTGTGGGTGTATCGCAACTAGAAATGTCACATTTTAACTCCTCCACAGGGAACCAATTACCAGAAGACCGACGCTGCCGTGGAAATGAAACGGCTCAACAGGGAACAGTTCTGGGAGCAAGCAAAAGTAAACCAGTTTTTTTACTTCAATTTACCTTTGTCTTTTTATGAATGAAAATGTTGACCCTTGGATTATTCAATTTTTTTATTTTTTTTAAAATAAAAAACAGGTCATGCTCACCTGCTCCATGCAGTGGTTTGGATAGAGCGGCCCCGATCCTCCTCCTTCCCAGGTCCATCGCCAGTGCTCTTGTCTCCTCCAGTCTGTCAAGTGCCCCCAGAACAAGCTGCTTGCAATGGGGGCACCCAGTTAGGCTCATACCCGAGCCAAGACTCTGTCCATTGACTCAAACAGCTGAAAATCAACCCCGCCCCCTCCCTCCATTTGCTCACTAGCTGCGATTGTCCCCAGAGAGCCAAGGCTCTCATGCAAATCACTGGATCATGATTTTGGGCTCCGTTAGTATTGGGGAGGGGGGGGGGGGGGCTGGGCGGACTGCTGCACAGAGGTTTTTTACCTTCATACACACAATGCATGAAGGTAAAACATCTTGAGCCTTTAAAACCACTTTAATTTGTCATCTAGTGGATATAGGAATTTCAATTGGGTCTATTCTATCACTTTTCAGATAAATCAGTGGGGCACATGTTAAAGAAGATCGATGGTCACAGCATACAGTTTCATTTTATAACATAACATCAGCATTGTAATAGAGAAACAAACCATAGTTTTTCTTGTTTTGTTTTTTTGACAACCCAATAGAAGCTTACTTGAAAAATATGCTACCTTAATTCTACAGCACAGGGAACAAGCAAAGCCATGGCAAGAGACCCTGAGTTATAAGCTTATACATTCAGGTGATTGGACACTGGCAAAGCTTTTGAGGACGTGGCCCCTGGACACCTCCGTTATAACCCTGCCCCACTCCATGAGTCTTCAGTTTTGTGCTAGTGTCTTACAGGGGTTATAAAGTTTCAGGGTTTTTAAAAATATACACATACTTGCCTCCAATGTGTAGTTGGTTTTGCACAGAGTGGCCCCGATCCTACTCTACTTGGGTCCCTCAGTGGCGCTACTGGCTCCTCCTCTTCACGAGTGCCTCTTCAGAGAAGTACTCTTCTTGGGGACACCCGTGCCTGTGCGCTCCCTTGTCCTGCTTCTATGTCTATTGACACAGAAAGCCGGACTCTGCCCCGACAGCCACGTCATTGGAATTGATTGACAGCAGCGGGAGCCAATCGCTGCTCTGCTATCAATCTATCCAATGAAGACATGGGACACTGGAGCTGGTGTGCTCGTCCTCGTTGTGGGAAACACAGGGCTTGGGTAAATATAAACAAAAGAGGGACAATTTAAAAAAAAAAAAAAGACAATGTTTACATATGCAAAAAAGAGATTTATATATATATATATATATATATATATATATATATATATATATATATATAAAAAAAAGAATTTATTCATCAGTTTAGGCCAATATGTATTCTACATATTTCTGGTAAAAAAAAATCGCAATGAGCGTATATTTGTTTGCACAAAAGTTTTATAGCATCTACAAAATAGGGGATAGATTTATGGACTTTTATATTTACGTTTTTTAATGTTTTTGCTAGTAATAGCGGCGATCTGCGATTTGTAATGGGACTGCGGCATTGCAGCGGACAAATCTGGCCCTATGACGCTTTTTGGGGACCAGTGACATTATTACATTGATCAGTGCTATAAAAATGCACTGATCAATGTATAAATGACACTGACAGGGAAGGGGTTAACACTGGGGGGGGGAGCGATCAAGGGGTTAACTGTTCACTGGGTGTTATAACTGTAGGGAGGATGGGCTGCCATGGACATGACCGAAATCGCTGTTCCAGATCACTGGGAACAGCAGATCTCTAAAATGCCCCCTGTCAGAATGGGGATCTGCTGTATTTACATAGGCAGATCCCTGTTCTGCCTCTGTGTACCACGATCGCGAGTTGCCGGCGGACATCGAGTCCGCGGGGCCCCTGGGCACACTCCCACGGTTTCACATGCACGGACCGCTGTACGTGGACAGAAGGGAGGGGCCAGGATCACAGAAGAGGGATCCTAGAAGAGGAGGATCTGGGCTGCTCTGTGCAAATCCACTGCAACAGAGCAGGTAGGTATAATGTGTTTGGTTTTTTTTTATAGGAAAAAAAACTAGCCTTTACAGTAATTTTAAGTCCTGTCTGCCACCATGGGATTGCAGGAAAGAAAACCACTTAATTTCCCCCATTAACACAGTGTTGATTGGGGAAAGTGTTTGTGTAAATATGCAATATATATGGGAAGTGCTGCATACGTTGACAGCGCTATAGAAGTACCTGAAATAAATAAATGAAATGGTGTGTCCTGCTGGCGGGGATGGGTGTCACAGGGAGCCTTCTCGGTTGGCACAGCTCAGTGATTACTGCTAGCGCCGCAGGCAGTAATTGCATACCAAAAATCCGACAGGCTGGTTGTATTGAAGTTGATCCATCGATCGACTTTAGTATAACCAGCCTGCCTATACATTGATCGAATCTTGGATGGTCCCTGCTGAAGTGAGATTCAATCCATGTATGACCAGCTTAACCCACATTTATTCATATATCGGGGCCAATTTAGACAGGAGTCAATTAACCTATTTAGCATGTCTTTGGAGTGTGGGAGGAAACCAGAGTACCTGGAGGAAATCCACGCAGGCACAGTGAGATCATGCAAACTCCATGCAGGTAGTGCCATGGTTGGGATTCAAACCAACAACCCTAGTGCTGTTAGGTGGCAGCCACTGTGATGCCCACATGATCTCTGTATAGCACATCTACAGCAACAAAAAATGTATGTAAAAACACCACCATTCCAAGCCTGGACCCTCTCGAAAACTAAAAGAAAATGCTTTGCATTAGTGTGTTTCATTTGGTGTTCTAGTTTAAATGTCACACTGTTCGTTAAATATTCTTGTATATTCACTCGGATGCTGACCTACTCATACAGAACTCTCCTACATGATCGTATCACTCAGGGCAGCTCTGGCAATTGCAGTATTGTATAAAATGTAATGACATTTCTTCATGCATGCTTTAGCACCTGGTAACTAGTGGCTCTTGTAATGGGGCTATATTACTTGGTGTATTTGAAATGTCAGGCTCAATTTGTCAACATGTGCCAAGTTACAGTGTGTCTTCTGCTATCAAGACATTGCGGTGGATGTGGAATCTTCTCCCAGAACAGTTTTGATAAATACTAGAGTAGGATCACTTAAGTTCTTGTATATCTCAGGTCTCCACTATTGAGAGCACTGCAATGGAGTACCCAGGTCTGCACACCTGTTGTGGGGAGGGGACCCAGTCTGTCGGATTGTTACTTTTTAATTTATTTATGGGGAATGGAAGTGCGGAACTGTTACTTTTGCTGCTGCGGTAATTCTGTTACTATTAAATTAAACATTTTTCAATTTTCCTTGCCTGGGAGAAGAGGTATAGGTTTACTGTAAGAAGTATTTCCACTAATTTATTTAATATTTTTCATCGTTCCCTAATGACACTTGATTAAATTGAGGTGTAGGCTTTACAATGTTAAAAGTAAAACGCTGCGGAAGCCATTATCCAGGAAAAGAGAACTGGTAGGCTATGTAAAGCAGAACTTCACTCCCTCAATCAACAGTGACTAATTTTAACCACACATCCAGACACTTTCACCCCCTTTCCAGTCCAGGGCAATTTTCAGCTTTCAGCACTGTCACAATTAGAATGCCAATTACTCAGGCATGCAACACTGTACCAAATTTAAGTTTTTTTATAATTTTTTTGAGACCGATATGAAAATTGATCAATCCTGATGTAGTGACATGCCAAGACAGTACAAATTACCTCCTTTTGAAAGGTAGACTGTCCAATGTATTAAGAGGCATAGTGAGTTTTTTTTTGAAGTTGTAAATTTCTGTCATTAAATTTTGTGGAATTAAATAAAATGTTTTTTTTGTTTTTTCACAAAGTTGTAGAAGTTTTTTCTCACACACAGGATTGACATACTTACAATTACACCCCAAAGATACCACATATGTGAGACTTTTTCACAACCTACTGTAGATGCATAGAGGGGCCCACAATCCAAGGAGCACCTTCAGGCCTTCCAGGCACATCTAATTTCCTGACTACTTACTGCATTTTTGGATTCCCTGGAGCACCAGAACAATGAAAACACCCACAAATTACCACATTTTGGAAAGAAAACATTTTGCTAAGCAAACCCACAAAATGACCACAAGCTTTTGGAAAATGTGCAACTATACAGTGCCTTGCAAAAGTATTCACCCCCTTGGCTTTTTACCTATTTTGTTACATTACAGCCTTTAGTTCAATGTTTTTTTAATCTGAGTTCTATGTGATGGATCACAATAGTGTAAGTTGATGAAGTAAAATTTGAGAAATATATACATAAAACAATTTTTCTGAAATAAACTGATAATTGGCATGTGCGTATGTATTCATGCCCTTTATTATGAAGCCCATAAAAAATCTCTGGTGCAACCAGTCACATAATTTAGTGAAATGATGTCCACCTGTGTGCAATCTAAGTGTCGCATGATCTGTCATTACATATACACACCTTTTTTTGAAAGGCCCCAGAGGCTGCAGCACCTAAGCAAGAGGCACCACTAACCAAACACTGCCATGAAGACCAAGAAACTCTCCAAACAAGTAAGGGAAAATGTTGAGAAGTACAAGTCATGGTTAGGTTATAAAAAAAATATCCAAATCTTTGATGATCCCTAGGAGCACCATCAAATCTATCATAACCAAATGCAAAGAACATGACACAACAGCAAACCTGCCAAGAGACGGCCGCACACCAAAACTCAGACCGGGCAAGGAGGGCATTAATCAGAGAGGCAGCACAGAGACCTAAGGTAACCCTGTAGGACCTGCAGAGTTCCACAGCAGAGACTGGATTATCTGTACATAGGACGATAATAGGCCGTACATTCCATAGAGTTGGGCTTTATGGCAGAGTGGCCAGAAAAAGCCATTACTTTCAGAAAAAAACTAATTGTCACATTTTGAGTTTGCGAAAAGGCATCTGGGAGATTCCCAAAATGTATGGAAGAGGGTGCTCTGGTCTGATGAGGCTAAAATGTAACTTGTGGCCATCAAAGAAAACGCTATGTCTGGCGCAAACCCAACACATCACATCACCCAAAGAACACCATCCCCACAGTGAAACATGGTGGTGGCAGCATCATGCTGTGGGGATGTTTTGCAGCAGTCGGGACTGGGAAACTGCTCAGAGTTGAGGGAAAGATGGATGGTGCTAAATACAGGGATATTCTTGAGCAAAACCTGTACCACTCTGTGTGATTTGAGACGAGGACAGAGGTTCACCTTCCAGCAAGACAGACCACAAACACATTGCTAAAGCAACACTTGAGTGGTTTAAAGGGAAACATGTAAATAAGTTGGCATGGCCTAGTCAAAGCCCAGACCTCAATCCAATAGAAAATCTGTGGTCAAACTTAGATTGCTGTTCACAAGTGCAAACCATCCAACTTAAAGGAGCTGGAGCAGTTTGGTAAGGAGTAATGGGCAAAAATCCCAGTGGTAAGATGTGGCAAGATCATAGAGACTTATCCAAAGCGACTTGGAACTGTGATAGGTGGCTCTACAAAGTATTCACTTTAGGGGGGTGAATAGTTATGCACATTGTTTTTTTTCCTGTTATTTTGTGCTATTTGTTTGCTTCACAATGAAAATAAAAACAATCTTCAAAGTTGTGGGCATGTTCTGTAAATTAAATGATGCAAATCCTCAAACAATCCAGGTTTTGAGGCAACAAAACACGAACAAAATGCCAAAGGGTTGAATACGTTTTCAAGGCACTGTATGTATGTGGCTATATATATATAATATAATATATTATACACACACACTTTATTTTTAATGCAAAATTGGCAATTTTAATAAGATATTTCTCACACACAGCATGGGCGTACTTAGAATCACACCCCAAAACAGATTCTGCTGCTACTCCCTGAGTATGAGGGTACCACGTGTGTGAGACTTTATTAGCGTATGGAAATCAACCAATTGTGTTCAAGCCAATGTACTGTAATGGTCGCCTCTAAACGAGTAGCCAGGGAATATAGCTCAGTGTAGTGTCACCTATAGCAGCCCCAGTTCCTATAATCCAAGCAAACCTAGTATTCTGGTGCAAGCCTTCTTTGATCATCTCCATGGTCTATGAAAGCACAGAAGCGACAAGCATTTAGTCACTTTCGGTTTGTGCTTTACAAGCCATTACCAGTTGTGAAAGCATCAGATCAAATCAATCTTGGTTTGATCAGATGCTTTTGAGAGTAGAGGCGAGACCTGGGTCATCCCTTGTGATAGCAATAAATAAAAAAAAAAAAAAAAATAGAAATCCTGTAAAAAAAAAAAAAATACATTTAAATGAAAAAAAAAAAAAAAAGCAAGCACCTCCATCCCCTTGTGCTCATGCACAAATGTGAATGCGTGCGCTGGTCCGGCACACATGTAAACAGCAATCACACCACACGTGCAGTATTGCCATGAACATCTCAGTGAGAGCAATAATTTATAGCGACTCTAAACTCTGGTAACCAGTGGGCTTGTAAAGCATTGCTTATGAACAATTTTAAGTACCGTAGTATGTCATCTTTCCACGGGCACATGTAATTTTAAAGCGTGACGTGTTGGGTATCGATTTAATCAGCATAACCTCATCTTATAGATGTTGAAAAACAATAGGGCATTATATTGTTTGTGTGCAGTAAATGAAAGTGTAATTTTTCTAAAAAATAAAAAAATAATAAAAAAAAATGCACAAATATCGTGTAACCTAAAATTGCAACAACCAATATTTATTTATTCCCCCCTCAGGCCTTTGTTTTCAGAAAATGTTTATACATTCTATGCCCCACTATTACTTACCTGAGCCCCATCTCGATACAGCGATGTGCAAGAGTGCCTCGGCTCTCCAAGGGCTCTCCTGCTGCTGTCAATCACAGCCAATGAGGAGAGAGAGGGGTTAGGGCCAAGCCATGGCTCTGTGTGTGAATGGACAGGCAGAGCCATGGCTCATAAATGAGCCTGCTAGGGTGCCCCCATTGCAAGCTGCTTGCTCTTGGCCTCCTCAGCAGGAGGGAGGGGCCAAGAGCACCAGCGAGGGACCAGAGAAGTGGAGGATCGGGGCTGCTCTGTGCAAAACCACTGGAATTAGGAATTGGGTCATTAAAACATTGGGTAAATTATTTTAACGTACCAGTGCGTATTTCAGGTAGATAATATGCATACCGTATGTTGTATGATATAGGTCATTCCACTGCTTGCTCTCCATTTTGTTTTGTACTTTCATTGCCATGTTATTTCCTGGTCACTAACCACTGTTACTGTCTCCTGCTTGTCAGAGAGAGGAAGAGGAAAGGAAGGAGGAGGAGAGGCAGAAAGCCGTGGAGGAGAGGCTTCGTTTTGAGCAAGAGCGCATGGAACAGGAGCGTAAAGAGCAAGAAGAGCGAGAGAAACGTTACCAGGAAAGAGAGCAGCAAATAGAGGAACACAGGTAACTGGCAGTTGCTCATCTTGTCCTAGCATGTAGATGGATGCTTTAACTGCACCAGTACAGGGCTATTGTAGGCAACATTTGATATATTGACCCTTTTCCTGCCACTGATGTATATGAAACATTGTTCTCCGTTCCCTGATCTCCCCTTCCTACTAAGAACCCAGAAGTGACATGTAAAATTACGCTTCTGGGTCAGGCTGCAACTTGCGATCTGCACTCCGTTGGCTTTGTTTGAAGTCAGGTATGACATTGAGGCTCTAATAAACCCCTGAGGTCTTATTAACCACTTCACGCAAATTGCCGTACCCGCACGTCAGTACTTTGATTCAGTACTATTCACAGGTGGTTTTAAAGTGTTGCCTATGAAAAATGTAGGGTACTGAAGTTTACTGTTTGAAGAACATGCACAGTTTTAAGGCTTCACGTGCTGGGTATCCATTTACCCAATGCAACCTCATCATTTATATTTTTATCAAAAATTGAGGAATATTTTTTGCAATTGTATGCCTTAAAATTAATGTTGGTGTGTTTGTGTTTTTTTTTTTTTTTTTTATGGAATTTGGTACTTGATAAACCATTGCACTAAATATTGTGTGACATTAAAAAGTGGCATTACAACTGTTTCATTCTCTAAGGCAGGGCTCAAAATTTCAAGTCCTGAGCTACTATCCACGCCTTGAATGGTTACTTTCCACCAGTTGCCACGCCCATCCCCTACCACGCCCCTAATTACGCCCCTAAATACACCCTCATAAATTATCTCATAAAGGGAAACTTAAATGTTTTATGCAGAATTGGGTTATAAAAATATTAACAACTTTATCCGTGTCCACCGATGCAGCCTGCCCGTGCCCACCAATGCAGCCTGCCCGTGCAGGGGGAGAGAGGAGAGCCGCCGCCTGGATGATCAGAGCGCCAGCAACATAACCGCTTTCATTTCAATAGCTGTGTGTTTTCAGCCACGCATCGTCAAATACAGCCCCTCCCCCGCTCCCAGGCAGCCATAGCTCGCCAGCCCTCAAAATCCACTCGCAAAATACGAGCAGGCGAGTGGAATTTTTGAGGGCTGCTCTAGGGTGTCTGCTTTTGGAAAATATGTTTTGGCTTCAGACCTAAAGTAGTTTTTTAAACGTGCAATAAAGACTCCAGAAAACTCTGGCAGTGAAAGGGTTAATTTCA
Source organism: Lithobates pipiens (assembly GCF_037356315.1). Lineage (NCBI taxonomy): Eukaryota > Metazoa > Chordata > Amphibia > Anura > Ranidae > Lithobates > Lithobates pipiens. The sequence continues at coordinate 297,235,423 of NW_027507903.1, forward strand.
CAATAACATTTTAAGCCACCCCAGTGCTTTACTTGCCTTGACTGTTGCGACTCCGCTAGGTTAGTCTCTTGGTCGCCATGTAACCTGCCCCAGACAGGCTTTTGATTACACAGGGACTGAGCATTGTTTTACGGCTGAGTTTGGGACAGTGAGAACATGTACTCCGAAGTGCCGTGATTTTCACCAGAGCTGCAGGGCCTTCCCATCAGGAAAGGGAGGGAAAAATTCTCTCTGCATTCAGTATTTGGCTGTTTCTGGGTGCAGTACTTTGAGACACTAATCTGAGAACCAGGGCCTGCATGAGCTTAAGGCTGCCTAGGCATCTGCCTTAGGGCCCCAGGATAGAGGAGCGGAAGTGGCTGGGGATTTGGATTTTTTTTAACCCCTTACCGCGGCTTGTACAAACCATTGTTTGTGCTGGAAGCACTCTGTACAAATCATTCCCAGCCTAGAGACCAGGTTCTCATTGAGAACCCCAGGTCTCACACTAATGATCGGGATCTGGGACTTCCTGTTCCCGATTGCTATCATAGCCTCTAATTGGCCACCACAGTGATCAGTCACTGTGCAGCCTGCCCATGTGTTTTTTTTTTTTTCTTCTAGACTAGAGAGAGGTACATTGCATCTTTCTCCCCTGGCAAGGAGAGAGGGATGTAAACAGGCAAAGGTGTATAAAATTTAAAAAAAAATAAGAAAAAAATAGCTAGATCACAGCTTGATCTAGGCCAGTGTCAAGGTAAGGGTCAGTATATTTTGGGTAGGATTTTTTTTTTTTTAAAAGGCATTTTTTAAATTAATTTAGTGTGTTTCTATACAGTGCCTTGAAAGTATTCATACCTCTAGACATTTTCCAAAGTTTTTCAAAAAACATAAATTTATTTTATGTGATAGACCAACACAAAGTGGCACATAATTGTTAAGTGAAAGGAAAATGATAAATGTAGTTTTATCAATTTTTTTTAACAACGAAATATTGGAAAAGTGCGGTGCGCTTTCATGTATTCAGCCCCCTTTTACTCTGATACCCCAAACTAAAATTTAGTGGAACCAATTGCCTTCAGAAGTCGCCTAATTAGTAAATCAAGTCTACCTGTGTGTAATTTTAGTCTCAGTATAAATACAGCTGTTCTGTGAAGCCCTCAGAGGTTTGTTAGAGAACCTAAGGCTGCTTTCACACTGGGGCGAGAGCAGCGTCGGCGGTAAAGCGCCGCTATTTTTAGCGGCGCTTTACCGTCGTTTTAGCGGCGGTGCGCGGGCGCTAGCGGGGTGGTTTTAACCCCCGCTAGCGGCCGAAAAGGGGTTAAACCCGCCCGCAAAGCGCCGCTGCAGCGGCGCTTTGCCGGCGGTATTGCCGCGGTGTCCCATTGATTTCAATGGGTAGCAGCGGTATAGGAGCGGTGAATACACCGCTCCTTCACCGCTGCAAAGATGCGGCTGGCAGGACTTTTTTCACCGTCCTGCCAGCGCATCGCTCCAGTGTGAAAGCCCTCCGGCTTTCACACTGGAGTTAAAGGGGCCGGTTTTTTTCAGGCGTTACACAGGCGCTATTTTTTGCGCTGTAACGCCTGAATACCGCCCCAGTGTGAAAGCAGCCTTAGTGAACAGACAGCATCATGAAGGCCAAGGAACACACCAGAAAGGTCAGGGAAAAAGCTGTGGAGAAGTTTAACTGGCGCACGCCGAGGTACATCGGCAGAATGGCACGGACACTGGCGAATGGCCGTACAGGTACGTCCCTTTTAAATTTGCCGCCGTGCTATCGCATGCGTGCCGGCAGTGCTCGTGGCACCCGGGACTTCCGTGAGTCCGATACCTGCAATCGCCTCACAGGGAGGAAGAACTGGAAGATGCTAATGTAAATGAGCATCTTCCCATTCTGCCTAGTGACCGTGTCGCTGATCTCTACTCTCTGTGATCGGGAGCAGAGATCAGTGACGTGTCTCACGTAGCCACGCCCTAGGACACACTTAACCCTTACCCTTCCCCCTAGTGGTTAACCCCTTCACTGGCAGTGTCATTTACACAGGAAACAGTCCATTTGTATAGCACTGATTGCTGTATAAATGACAGTGGGCCCAAAAATGTGTCCGACGTGTCCATCATAATGTTGCAGTCATGATAAAAATCGCAGATCACCGCTATTACTAGTAAAAAAGAAAAAAGCCATAAAACTATCCCCTATGTTGTAAACGCTATAACTTTTGCGCAAACCAATCAACAAACGTTTATTGTGATTTTTTTTTTTTTCCCAAAAATATGTAGAAGAATACATATCGGCCTAAACCGAGGGGAAATTTTTTTTTTATATATATATTTTTGGGGATATTTATAGCAAAATGTGTTTTGGGGGAAAAAACAAAACAAAAAAACATTGTGGCTCTTTTTTTTGTTTATAGCGCAAAAAATAAAAACCGCAGTGCTGATCAAATACCACCAAAAGATAGCCCTATTTGTGGGGAAAAAAAGGACGACGTCAATTTTGTTTGGGAACCATGTTGCACGACCACGCAATTGTCAGTTAAAGCGATGCAGTGCCAAATCGCAAAAAGTGCTCTGGTCAGGAAGGGGGTAAAATCTTCCAGGGCTGAAGCTGTTAAAGCAGGGTTAGGTTATAAAAAAAAAAAATATCCCAAGCTTTAAACATCTCATGGAGCACTGTTGAATCCATCATTTGAAAATGGAAAGAGTCTGGCACAATTGCAAACCTACAAAGACATGGCCGTCCACCTAAACTGACAGGCTGGGCAAGTAGAGCATTAGAGAAGCAGCCAACAGGCCCATGGTACCCCTGGAAGAGTTCCAGAGATCCACAGCTCAGGTGGGAGAATCTGTCCACAGGACAACTATTAGTTGTGCACTCCACAAATCTGGCCTTTATGGAAGAGTGGCAAGTAGAAAGTCATTGTTTGAATATAAGCCATAAGATTTCCTGTTTACAGTTTGCGAGAAGCCATGGGGAGGACACAGTAAACATGGGGAAGGTGGTGCCCTGGTTAGATGAGACCAAAATTTAACTTTTTGGCTGAAAGACAAAATGTTCTGTGTGGCGGTAAATGGACACTGCACATCACCCTGAACATACCATCCCCACCGTGAAACATGGTGGTGGAAGCATCGTGTTGTGGGGATGCTTTTCTTCAGCAGGGATAGGGAAGCTGGTCAAAGTTGATGGGAAGATGGATGGGGCCAAATACAGGGCAATCTTAGAAAAGACTTGAGACTGTGGCAGAGGTTCACCTTCCAGCCGGACAATGACCAGAAACATGCAGCCAGAGTTACAATGGAATGGTTTAGATCAAAGCATATTCATATGTTAGAATATCCCAGTCAAAGTCCAGACCTAAATCTAATTGAGAATCTGTGGCAAGACTTGACAATTCTGTTCAGACAATCTGACAGAGCTGGAAATATTTTGAAAGCCATTAATCATTTTCCTTTCACAATTATGTGCCACTTTGTGTTAGTCTATCACATAAAATCCCAATAAAATACATCTACGTTTTTGGTTGTAACATGACAAAATGTGGAAATTTTCAAGGCACTGTATAAAACCTGGTCACTTAGAACTTTTTTTAGAGGATCGTTTTATCTTACAATAGTATAATATTGTGTTGTCTGTTTTACTGACAGAAAGAAGCTTCAAGATGAAGAGGCAGAGGAGGCAAAAAAGCGCTTACAGAGCAACTCAATATTTGTGAGTCAGTCTTTTGAGTGTCCCACCTTTTTCATCTCCTGTATGTGGCCAGCAGTGCTTTATTATTGTTAATAGAACTGTCTGTTTATACCCTGCCAGATGGACCAGAGAGATGAGGATGAGGCAGTCGAGCAGAAGAGGACAGAAAGTGAAGTGGAGGTAAATTCTTACCCGATAGTATCACAGTTTAAAGTGTTGATGACATGCAAAGTACAGGAATCCATAGCATCCAATCAGATTTCAGTGTACATGGGCCTGTGATTAGCTAGTTTTTGTCTTCCCTACTGATTGCATCCCCTACCCTACTGACTGCCTTCACACACACTGTCCACTGCTCCACGGACACTATCCACTTGTAAGGTAGTGAACGTTTATATTTTTACAGTGACATTTGTATTATTAGATATTTTTTTTCTAGGTTTTCTTTACTATTTAGTTAGGCCTTGCTAGTTCATTTCTTTAAAAAAACAAATAGAGCTGATCTTTGATCTTTCATGTTGTTCAGTTAGATCTCCACCTCTCAAAGGTTTCCTCTCTCTGCATTAAAGCAACTAAGACATACTGAAAATAAAATGCAATGTGATAAATGTATTCCTATGAATTTTATTTTCAGTATTTCTTAGTTGCGATACTGTATGTATTGCTATACTGAATAAATGAATATTCTGGCCACTGAAATAGATGCTTGCCAAAACGCTTGATGCGCCTGAACGTGTCTAAATGCGTTTGAAAAATATAGGTTTTGGCACGTTTTTAACACTGCTTTCTCCTGCCAGAAGAAAGCCATTTAGAAGAGCTGCAGTGTGCATGGGTCCTAATTGTTCGTTAGATAATTTTGCATGTAATCTGTTAGAAAATAGTCCTGTGTTTTTACTTTGTAATGAAGTGTTTTGTTTTTAAAGTTAAAAGAATATACGTTCTGAACTAAATGACTAACATGAGTAAGCTTAGCCTGAATGAGATGTAGAACAGCTGTCACTTTGCCCTTTTTACATGTATTAATACTGAAACCTCGTTTGCCATATAGCTACCTGGTCAACCACGGTATATAGGTCAGCTGGCAAACTGGATATATCTTTTAAAGAGATTGTTTTCCACTTTAATGTAAAAATCTGTAATGTGTGAAATTCCATAATTTATGCAGTCAACCAGATTTCAGTTAATGTTGTCTAGTCAGACAACACTGAGGATGCTTTAAATTGTTATCATTGGTTCTTTAAACCTGTAAAAGTCCCTTTTGGTGTTGCCTTATCTTATGTTGAAGATTTTTATTTTTATTTTTTTAAGGACAGGTTCACCTTTTATAAAAAAATGCACATCTTTTTGCAGGTAAAAAAAAAGTGTATTTTATTTTTATACTGCAGCCTGTGAAGCATTGTATCTGCGACCAGCAGATCGTGGGTACAATGCCCGGGTCAGGAAAACTGTCAGCTGTATACCTGTACCTCCCATACGGGCAAGCAGTTATTGAACTGCAGGAAGAAACAATGAACTATAAGCATGCTCACCAGTGCCCTTGTAGTAGCCATTGAGAACTACAAGCTGTCTGCCACAGCGGCTGATAGTACTTGTAATTTTATTCACCCATAGAACTCTGTGAATGAATGGCGTGGCCAATTCAGGCAGGTGCTGTATTGTTACATATAACACCCTAAATTAGGGGTGAAACATGTTACAGGTGAACTTATCCTTTTAAATCAAGAAAAACTTTATTTTGTCTGCTAAGGTGAAAGGGGCCTTTTGTGAGTTGCTACTTCAGCAGTCTGGAAGCCGATAATATCTAACAATATTGTTTTGGTTTTCAGTGTGGCCTGAAAAAAAAAAAAATACAGATCTAACATAAAACTGCCCCAGATGTTTTAGAACCTTGTGTGTAGCCAGTGTGGTAGCCCAAGATGTCCCTGGTCTAATTTTTCTGCACCCTGTCCTCTGATATAAACTGGCAACACTGCCCTTTTCTATATAAACATACTTGAATCCACTAGGAAACAAACCACATAATTGAGAGATGTACATATCCTCTGTGTCCCTGCATAAAAAGGTTGAGGAACCATCTTTATAGATAATCACTTTTAAGTAACATGCCTAGTTCTAGTACGTTGTAATGGTTCTATTCATTGCATTATACTTGCAGATGCATAGACAGACTAACAACTAACAGAATGCAGCCATATTTGTATATGTGTATATTACTACAATATTTAACAATGCTGAATAGATTTCTTCTCAACAGGAGGCTGCTGCCATCATTGCACAGCGTACAGAGAACCCACGGGAATTCTTCAAACAGCAAGAGAAAGCCTCATCAGATGTCAATACCTCATTGCTGACTCCTCGGACAGGTATGTGTGTACATTCATATTTGTGTGCATCTTAGTTTGCATTATGCAATTTCATGGGCTACTAAGGACATATAGGGTATCTACTGTTTTGTTTTTCTGGACACACTGTGAAGTCCTAAACACTTTCCTTTAGAATTAAGCAAACCTTGAATCCATACTTTTAATTATTGTACACAAGTGAGAGCACACTGGATGAGTGATGTCACAGTGTCATCCAGATATCTTCCTTAATAAGGACTTTTAAGCTGGCACTGTAGGCAATTTTTTTTTTTTTAAAGGGTAGGAAGTTGGATCCAGTTTTTGTCCTTGTTGCTTGTTGGGGAGATTCCCTTACAAAGCAGAGGAAAGAGAGTGTGGCATTAAAATAGAGAAGTGAGTTCATTTGTTAACCTTTGAAAAGGTTGCTCAGGTCTGGGCATTGGAGCAGCCTATATAACCTCATGCTAACGAATCTGTGACCAGATCCTGCAGGCTTATGGTCATGGATAAGGGAAAACCAGCTGTCACCTAGCCAGTCCTGAAAGAATCTTTAGACTTGTTGGCTACAAAACTCAGCAGGGGAGAAGAGGGCTGTACAAACTTAGTCTCCGAGCTGTCTTCAAACAATTGTTATTTTGCTAAAGATTAGAAGCACTATGTAGAATCTCTAATAGAATCCAAAATATTACACAAATAGATGAAAACTACTACTTCCGATAGCACGTATTAGTATGTAGGGCTAGCCCTGGTTGTACAGAACCTAGGACCATTGAAATGGCTATATGCTCGCACCTGCCATATGATGCGTGGACTGCATCCTGACCCAGCCATCAGTACTGGCTGGTCCATTAATTTTAAGACCAGAACCTTAACCCCAGGTGAATTAACATCTTCAAAGATGATTGTCCAAGCTCCAGCCCACATCCATATTTAAACTGAGCAGCATAAAAAATGACTAATGATTAACAATGAGAATGAGTAATTCATATAGAGCCTGTTTTGAACAAGGCTGATTGCTGAAACTTTCTCAAAGAGCTTCCACCAGTAGGCTATACTGTGCAAAATGGTAAAGGTTTTTTTTCTCCCTTTTTTTATTTTCATACCAAGTAGCCCACATCTTTGTCATTTTATCATTATACCATGTGTTTTTTTTTTTTTTTTTTTTTTTTTTTTTTTTATACCTTTGCAATATCTTACCAGAGTCTGCATACAGTAGGTCATTTGTTCTATATCAAATTGTATTGTGTTTCTGTGAATTGCATGCAGATTACTGTCACTCTGTATGTGTTAACAGATCTTTCAATAGGGATGTTTGTGTAGTATGTATGGTTGTGTATCAGACCAGTCAGCTGACAAAGTTCAGGTCATGGCATGCAACCCTAAGTTGTGTATATAAGTTGGGGGTGTGCTGCAGTCAGAAATAAGATAATGCAAGAAATCTAGCTCACAGAATGGCTCGAGGAATCTTAGAGGTGTTTGGTAATCACTTGGCTGCTCCACAGCCCTTGCAAGACTTGTATCTGCCTATGTGTGACCAGTCAGCTTGATTTTGGATCCCTCTAGTGGCATTCATCTATATAATTAGGTGATACTTTCCCAAAAAAGGACATCTTCAATAAAAACCTCAATTTCTAACCCTTCCCAGAGAGTTTTCCTTCCATTTCAAGACATTAGTTATTACCTTAATAAGTGTAGCATAATAATCTGTATTATTTATTTCAGTTTGAGTTGCTTATAATGCCTTCATACTTACTCTTGCAGCAGTGAGAAGCTCTTCAGAAGCAGGTCCTCCTCGTACTCCTGATAAAGAACGTCGTAGCAGTCTAGGTGAAGATTGGAACAAGGGCTTAAATTTAGACCAACCTGTCCAAGATGGTACATGGGCACAACAGGGGCTCACAGAAGATGTTTTTATGGAGACACGTGATGAGGATGCAGGCTTCCCTGATGCTCCTCAGTTGACTGGGTGCGAAGATGAAGCTGTTATGGAAATGGGGGAGGCCAGCCTGATGCCAGACGCACATCCAGAGCCACCACAGGAAGCTTCAGACCTGCTAGATCTATGGCAAAACAGCGGGCCCCAAGAAACTACCTGGACAGATGGAAACACCATGACTTCACATGAGGACGTCCAAACAGAGCAAAAACCCTCAGAAATGGAGGCCTGCCATCATGTCCCTGAAGAAAACCTCCTGAACTTTGAGGAGCTACCACAACCACCACCCACATTCTGTGACATGGAAGCAGAGGAGGATCCCCAAAGCATCATTCACATTGAGGGTCCTCATCAGATGACTTTGAGCTATCAACATGCACTACAAGAAGCCTCTTGCCACCAGCCAGAGCTAACAGACTCTCTTCTGACAAATGGTGAAACTTCACAGAGAGAAGGAACTCAGGTGTGCCAATATTCTGTTATTTGTGATAAGGAGTCAGAAATAATAATTACCTTTTGATTGGATGTCAGTGTATACCAGTTTCCTGGATCATACATTAACTTTTTTATCTTGCTAAGTTATATAGTCAGGTTGGAAAAGACTGGTGTCTGTCAAATTCAGCCTCTTTAAAGTTGCTGTGACAGCTAGAAGGAGCAGTGTATATTTGGTCCAGTTGTTGGCACCATACTGTCAAAAGGGCATAGAAGCTTTGAAGAGGATTCAAAGACGGGCAGCTAAATAAATAAGTGGTTGAAAACCTCACGCAAAAAGGTTAAAAGTATGTTCAATGTAAAAAACAAGGTAGATATTTATATTAAAGGAGAAGTATGGGAATCTGTTTTTTTATTTTATTTTTTTCCCCCATTATACTTGCCTAGGTGGATGCAGCATTGGTCCGATGTTGCATCTGTCCCCCGGCATCTCTCTGCACTGAGAACTGAGCCATGGAACACCGCCGATGGCTCAGTTCTCTCGGCTCCCGGAGCAGAGGGCTGCTGCCTGTCGATCAGCATCTCTCCTCTCGGCTCCTCCACACTCACTGGAGCGCTGAGCTGTGGAGGGGCGTGGAGTGGCCATCTCGGCGGCTCGCTGAGAGGCTGAGGTGGCTATCAGTCCAGGCGCCTGGCGGATCCAGACTCCCAGAGTAGGTATGACGCGTTGGCTGGACTTATTTGATGTCAGCAGAGAGCGGACTTCAGACCCATAGGAGAAGCCCAACCAAACAAGCTCAGGCTGGACTTCTCATTTGAAGCTGAAGACAAACTTTCCTATGCATTGATTTACACTACACACTGTAAGGATGCTCCAGGGATGTCAGCGTGTCCTCACGTACAATGTTGCGGTCTAATCGAACTTCTGTATTGTATACGATGGGGCTGAAGGGCAAAGACAAGTCGGGCAACAAAGAGAATCGCTTTTTGCCCCTGGGAAAAATGAGTAAGCAGTGGAACTTTCTCCAGCCTAAACTTCAGCTTTAAAACTGCAATCTAGGCTAAACAAATATTGCCAGAATATGAAAGGCCTGACAATAATATTTGAATCTTGGTGTCCCATCTGTGTTTCTTCCATATGTGTGCAAAAATCCAGCATTAAAAACATCTGTAGTTTGCCTCTGTGCAATACTAATGTACTGTAATAAAGCATGGATATGGCTGCTCTCTCTCCCGTGCAGCATGATGGGTCTTTTATCCCTATCCTGTAGTTAGTTATTTTCAGGCATCCTGTAAAAGAAGTGCCTGCTGGGTCCCACCTACAGCTCTGCTCTTTGCACAGTGATGTCACAGTTGGTGCTCCAAATGGGAATTTATATACTATGTGGTCATTGAGAGTTATATCTAAATAATGGTCTTTGAGAGGTTACTTTTTTACATCCAAAATCTACCCTTGTCAAATAGATTTTCTTTTTCCCATGTGACAAACTTGGTAATGGCTGCCCTGGACATTTTTTTACAACTTCCCGAGGACCAATATTTTGATTTTTAAATTGTGCAAGATCTTAAAGTGGTTGTAAACCCTTACAAACCACTTTGACCTACAGGTAAGCCTAGATTAAGGCTTACCTGTAGGTCCAAGAAATATCTCCTAAACCTATACGGTTTAGGAGATATTTACCCGAAGACAGCCACCACTGTCTATGGCGAGCAGGTGCACTGGGCAGGCCGCAGATCGCGGCGACATGCGTGGGAGTGACGTAATCGCTTCTCCAGCGAATCACAGCGCCGGAGCAGCGAGACCCACCAAGAAGATGGACGCTCAGAACTACAGGGGACAGCGGTGACATCGCTGGCTCCTGTGTCAGGTAAGTGACACATAATGGACTACTATGCAATGCATAGTAGTCCATTATGCTTTGCCTTTGCAGGGAATCAAAGAGGAAGTAACACCCATCAGGGTTTACTTCCTCTTTAAGGGCTCATGCACACAGGGCATTTTTAGAGCTGCTGTTAAGAGAATCTGACATTTTTTTTTTTTTTTAACTGCCCTTCAATGCCCCTCCATGTTGGCCTATGTGTCCATGCACACATAAACTGTCAGAGGCGTTTCGAGGCAAAAGCGTTTAGGGGCAGTAGAAAAAAAAACAGCTTGTGCATCCAGGAGCAGAGGCTGCTAAACTGTAAAAATGAAAAACGCCCCTAAACACTGTAACAAACTGTTAGCCGCATTTAGCCGCGTTTGGCGTTTTTAGACTTTTTTACATTGTAGGGAGAGTTTTTACTGGAAAAAAAGCCTGTAAACATTATTCAGAAACTACATAACATTTTTATGGGTGTATGCACGCAAGTCACTGCATAAGTTGACCATATTACATATAGGTCGCATATAGTTTGCCCTGGTGTTTCTTTTTTCTTGTGTTTTTTTTGACTGATTGATTTTTTGATTTTTTTTTTTTTGATTATTTGATCACTTCAATTGACTTTCAATTTTCATTGGGATGTGATTTTTGTTTTCTGGATGTTTATATGCACTGACACACATCATATCACGTATAAACTTTTGTGCACTGTTTCAACTTTTGTAACATTGCATATCTGATATTGATATGAATTCACCTAGATAGGTCACACTGCTATGGAGAATTAATATACACCTATATCCATATAGTATTAATATAGCCACTCCTAATAGGGGAGAGTTGGAGGACATTGAGCTGTCTGGGGGGCTCACTACAGTCTTGTTACCACCTTTCATGAGAGTATATATAGGGTTGTTGCATGAGAATCCTAGGGTATACATATACGGTATGCCCGGTGGGAACTAATACATATGCCCATATCATAGATAGCACCACTGACCCCACTTTTTGTACAGCATTATTCAGAAACTGAGCTAACAGTGTGTTTTTAATGCTGCTTTTTACTGGCAGCAGTGCTGCTGTTTTTTTAAACATCCATATGTGCATGATGCCTAAAGAGACGTTTGGGTTTGTTTTTTCTTTCACAATATTTTTATTTAATTAAGACAAACTCTCAAAACCAGTGAACAAACGCCTAGTCCAATAGCTGAGTGGTATAAGAATGACAACATATATACCACAAACTAATATGCCTCTAACATGGTGTAAGCAGTAACAACAAAGGGAAACAAAAAAATAACCAGGTGAGGGTGCCTTTTTTTATTATTATTATTATTATTATTATTGTCTAATAGCGAATCATACGGCACTCAATAGTTGCTGCCTTGTTTGTTTTTTCAAAATCACACTTACCTAGGTGGATGCAGCATTGTTCCCCCGCCGGCTCTAAGACTAAGAAACGAGTGATCAAACACTGCTGGTCGCTCGGTTCTCAGAGCTCCGTGAGCAGCGAGCTGTTGACTGTCACTTCTCTCTGTTCTGCCCCCCCCCCCCCCCCCAACACCACTCACTGGAGCGCTGGGCTGTGGAGGTGGAGGGATTTATTTTAGCGATCTTGCCCAAGCCTGGACCAGCTCTGTGATGTCAGCCCGCTGTCTGCTGAAAAGGGGTCACAAGCGCTCACCTTTTGGAACATGTTACATGTTCCACCCATATTTATGGTGGAACATGTAACATGTTCCAGCAGCTGCAGCCCCTCCTCAGAGACAGCGAGTACGCATCTTTTCTGGGTGCCCTCTGTCACTATTTGAAAATAATTTAACCATGTGGGCCTCCACCTGCCTGTCCAAGTCATTCATTCACAGTTCTCTATGAATGGGGAAACTACAAGTACCGACAGCCTTTGCCAGCGTTGGCTTGTAGTGTCAATGAACTACCGTGGGTACTGTTGATTGCTTTGGTAGTTCATTCTCTCCTCTTGTCAGTGTGTATCTGCCTGTATAAGCAGACAGATACACAGACAAGTCTGCCAGAGTCCTGCATGGCACTCATAATCTGCTGATCGCAGGTGCGATACTTTCCAGGCTCCACCACTTTTTTTTTTTTTTTTTTTTTAAGTGTTTAGGTTTGACCTCGTATTACATGGTTTTGGTAGCTCCAACCATAAAATTGCATAATGTATTGCCTTACTTTTGCTAGCAGGTAAATAAGGAGACAGGAGGAATAGTTTGGCTTTGCAGCAGCCAGAGGGGTGAGGGATGTTGAAATCCTACCACTGGAGTCTGAAAAATTAGTAGTTTGGGGATTCAGAGTAACTTTCAACCTTGGGTGGTTTTATTTATTTAATTTCAAAATTGTTTTTTGAACCGTGACAACAGTGTGGACTTGGTTGCTCTTCCCACAAGAGCACTGAGCAGCTTAAACAGCTGGTTTTACTATGTATAAATCCAAAAGCAAAAATGTAATATAGTTTAGTGTATGGTCTGTTTCACATGGGCTTCAGCTTGTATAATGGCGCGTTCACATGCCTGCCAAAACCCACACATGGCATCTATTCAGCATTTTTTTTTTTTAAAGCTTTATAATTTGACTTCAATGCCTGCCTAAAAATATTACAATGGGCACCACACAATGCTGTTCACACAGGAGCAGTAGCATAGCGTTGCGTTAAAGTGGATGTAAACCCGATTCATTCAATTTGAGTAGGGCACATATATTTGTAGTGATTTCTTATCTCTCTTCAAAGCACTGTCCTGTAGCAGTCTCCTGCTCCATTCTTCTATCAGCCTGATAATTCCTGACTAGTTTGCAAGTTTTTGTGTTGGGGAGGATGCAGACCCCCCCCAACTATTCAAAGATCCGCTCTGAATGTCTCTACCTTTTGAGGAGAGGGGGCGTGTGCCTTTCCTCCAATCAGCTGTCTTGGCTGTATGCCCAGACTTCACTGCAGTGCTGAACAGGAAGAGAGAGTCTCAGAACACATGCACTTTCTAAACTGTATATAAAGCTGAAGACGGCAGATATGGATGTAAAAATAAAGCCTAAACATTTTTCACCTTAATGCATTTCTTTAAATGTTTAGACATCATAAACGCTCCCCCCCCCATACTTACCTGAGCCCTCATCGATCCAGTGGTGTGCCCATCTGTAGCTCTTCTCTCCCATTACTTCCTGATCTCACTGGCTTTGCTGAGGCAGTGGGGGCAAATGGCTCCCACTGCTGCCAATCAAAATCAGTGATGAGGGAGTTGGGGGTAGGGCTTGAGCCCTGCTGTCTGTGTCTTTAGACGCAGACCGTGAGACTCAGAAGCGAGTTTGCATGAGCAAGCAGCTTTCTATAGGGGTACTTCCATTGCGCAGAGAAGGTAGGTATAAACATGTTTGTTTACTTTTTACTTTATTTTTTTTAAGTGTTTAGGAGCACTTTAAGCAGCATGTCACTTTAATGAGGCATCAACACTTGTCACCAGCTTGTCATTTCAATGGAAACGCTCTGTAACCGCACTTTAACAACACCGCATTTATGGTGCGTTGGTGAAACATTTGTAAACTGTTATCTATGCTCTGGGGGAGAGACAGTGGAGGTTCCACTATCCCAGAATGCACTGGGAAATAATGGAGAACTAGCACAGAGCAGCAGCAGCCACTTTCTCTTGGTTAAGGGCTGCCATGTGGTAACGCCATTTGCTTCTATTGGAAGGTAAATGTGTCAACCAGCCAGCAATGCTGACAGTGCCAGGTAGGAGCAGAGGCAAAGCTTTTTGTTTCAGAAAAGTTGAGCTTGATCAAGCCAAGTGTCCTAAAGATCAAAGTATATAAATCCATCTTGCAGAGAATTAATAAAAATGTCTGCTATCACACCACAACCTATCCCCCACCTCAAGTAGATAATTTCCTCTACATCACTTCCCCTTTAAGCACTTGCCACTAGAAAAGCAACACCTTCATGGTCATTTATCAAGTATTCTTAAAGCATTGTCAATGCTTCATAAACGCATCATAAATGCTATAGGCGCATTAATGAGCATTGCTTTGAAACTCGGCAACCTTTTGCAAAGCAGTTTTCAAGCAGCTTTCTCAAATCCTTAATTAGATGTACTTTAAAATCAACTTCCAGCAGCAAATCGGTGCAACAATACTGTTGGGCCCCTTTCACACGAGCGGATTGATCGGTTCCACTGTTGGTTCTTTAGGCAGACCCTCCATTGCCCTGATTGGAGCATTCCATCTTGTCCGCTAAAAACAGACAAATGGGAATCTGTTTCCCATCTGTCTGGCGGATCAGAGGGTAATGACATACCTCCCAACATTTTGAGATGGGAATGAGGGACACCTACTAGCAACTGTATGTAGGCATAGGGTACACCCCCCTGCCATGCCCCCTTAAAGGAGAAATAACCAAAAAAAAGTTAATTAAATCCACAAGGGACCCTTGTTTTTTTTTTTTTTTTTTTTTTTTAAACACTACTATTCCTTTATATTGGCCTTTAAAATTTACAAATGCAGCCATTTATAATTTGGATGAAAGGTTTAGAACTGGAAAACACTTTTTGAAAGATAAAGTGCATTTTATATACATCTATATAGATCAGATCAAAATGAGGAAGAATGAGGGACAGAGGGACATTGCTCCAAATCGGGGACAGTTCCTCCATATCAGGGACAGTTGGAAGCTATGTAATGAACATGCAGCCCATTTCTATCTGACCACCCATAGACAACAGCGGGCTGTGTCCATGTCTGCTCTGGATAAGCGTAGCAGGCATGGACTGGTCATCTGCCTGCTCAGTGGGGATCAGCAGGTGGATCCGCTGCTGGAGTCTGCACCATCTGAAAGGGGTCTTGCGGGTAGAAGTTTCACACTGTTGGATTGTTCAGGTCCATCTGTCAGTTTTGACGGCAGACCTGAACGGGCGCTCCATGCTGGTCTGTGGAGCGACGGATGTCAGCAGTGACATGTCTGCTGACATCCGATCCGCCAAAAGCAGACTGATGGCCCTACGTTCGGATCGGTCACTATTGGATCGGGTTAGATCGGATGAAAACGGACATGCTGTCCATTTTCATCTGATCTCTGTAGAAACCAGCAGCGCTCGACTAGCCCCTCCCCGCTCAGTGAGCAGAGGGGGACCTGTCCTCCCGCCGGCTCAGCAGAGATCAATGGAGAGATCTCCCGCTGAGCTGGCGGACTGCAAGGCAGCGGATCCACCACATGGGAATGAAGCCTTAGTCTGGACTTATTTCATATGTGCAGAAAAAGGCTTTGTTGTCAGTCTTATCAGATTCCAGTTTTTTAGGAAGTCAAGCTTTGTCAGGTAATGTAGCCGCCTTATATGAATTTCTCTGTTCCTTCCTGTCTGTGTGACATGATTGTCCATTGCAATCAGTAAGGCCGACACCTAATTCAGACAGATGCGCCAGTCCTGGGAATTGTGGAGATCAGTCTGAATGGCATAGTATGGCTGTAACAAATAGAATCCTTTGAAGGCAAAAGTAACAGTGATTCTACAATGATTTCATACACAACTGCATATGATTACTTTTTTTTTTTTTTATCTTAATAACAGGGCTGCAACTGTAAGTGACCACACACATAACAATTATTGTACCTTTCTCAAACTATGTAATATGAGGGCAAACATAAACCATACATTCAGTTTGAATTCAATGTGCAGGCCCTTACATTACATAGTTCTTGTTAGATCTAAAGGACATTTTGCAATCAAATTGTATAGTGTATGGTCAGCTCTTGTGTAATTTGGAGACAAAATAATGGTGTCTTTTGATTACCGCATACATGAACATCTTGCGGCCTGATTTTCTGTTCCATTAATCCAATACTCAAATGTAGATCAGTCAGATGTTGGAACACATCATTTTACACGCATTGCGACAGTCTACTGTCAGTTCTGAATATTTTTCAGTATATTTTTTTTAATGGTGCAGATGCGTAAAATGCTCTGTAACTGATAATGAGAAACCATTAAATGAATGTAGACTTTTTTTGCTCTCCAATTCAAAAATAATTATTTAGTTTGTAGCTGCGGGTTGCAGTAGCAGTGCACAATTCCATTAGGTCTGATAGAATTCAAGTGTAACTAAAGGCAAATGTTTTTTGGACAGACTGGAGAGGGGTTGGAATAACTGTCAGTTTTTGTTGTGGTCTGTACCCTTGTAAGATCTGAAAGTCATGCAACTTTGACACGACTTGAAGCAATGCTTGTGTAATATTGAGGTTTATGGGCCTCAAGTTGCATCAAAGTCAGACCAAAGTAGTGCAGGGACTTCAAGTCGCACAGATATGAACGGTACTCATTGGAAATCATGGGGTACAACTTGTCATGTGACTTTGCATTCCCAAGTCGCAGGACATGTTGCATAAGTGTGAAAGGGGCCTTAAGAAGATTTCATCTCTATTTGTCCTGTTTACTGTTCTCATCTAAAGTGCAGGTGCCTGCAATGTGAAAATACCACGTGTTTTGTTAGAGGGAAGGTGTCTGGCGTTCCTAAACTGAAAATTGTCACCTAGATGTTATAAAAGTCAGATGTTTTCCCTATTTGTCAGTGTTTGCTCCAAGTGAAAAAACAGATTTACGTGTTTAACATCATACTGGTCCTTCAGTCAGGTCGCTCCTGTCATGTGCAACGGTGCTCAACGTTTAAAAGGAAAACTAAGCTTTTTTTTTTTTATTTATTTTTGAAAAAAAGTCATGATGTAAATATTAATGCTTGGTCGTGTTGAAAAATGTGATTTTGGTAGCATCAGATATACATATATGTGTGGGCAGCCATATTTGATTTTAGTAATTGCTGCTTAGTTGTTGTGCTGTAGCCTGGGTTCATAATTGCTGTAAAAGGGTCCTCCAGTAAGTGTCTTGTAAACAGGTCTAAGGTCTAATTCAGTGTATTAATGGCCAAGTACTCCTCTAAGCAGCAGTGACAATGTGGGAAAACTGACAGTATGATGTTTGCAGCAGTTATGCTAGTGCCATGTCAATAAATTGCTCTTCAGGAGGGTGGTTGGTATTCTGTCAAAATGCCTCACCTACAACCCATATGGATTCAGTCTCTCAAAACAAAAGTTTACAAATCACACAGTTATAGTCGGTAAGGTGGGAAAAAAGACACCAGTCCATCCAAATAAACTTGTGGTTGAACCACGAGTGAAAACAATGTAGTCTCCATATGGCTGATGTTTGGCCGCACAGGCAGTTCCAACAGTTGCGCTTTACAGGGTACAATTACCCAGTATACTTGCCCATTTTGCTTAACCCCCCACCTGACTTTAACTTGGGCTAGGTTTACACTACTGTAACGTGATTTTCATCTGACTTTTAGTGCGATTTATGTAGTGCTACTTGTGGATGCTATTTGCACGCTACTTTGATGTGGTTTGCATATTCTATGGGGCCAAAATGGTGCTGGAATTGCACCAAAGTAATACAGAAACCTTTTCCAAAATTTCTCTGTGCTGTGTCACATTGATATGAATGGACACCATTGAAAACAATACACGTTCCCTTGTGAACCAATCCCAACACTAAGGGTAAGCGTGCTGCTCTAGGCTCCAACAGGTTCCCTTCTATTATCAGCCACTTGAATGCAGGCTCCGTGGATACCGATATGAAGAAAGAAGCGTAACATAAGCTGTACATCGCAACAAAACCCTGTATGTAGACAGTGAAAAGAGCCTCAGCCCGGGCTCCATCTAGGCCACGCTTCCAATGATTTTCACCATGCCCTATGATTAAGCCCCCTGGGCAGGATGAAACGCATTGGGATGTGTGGCCTGGATGGAGCCCAGACCACACACTTTCTAGATACAGAGTCTTTCACGTTCTAGATACAGAGTTTTGTTGTGATGTGTGGCTTATGGGACGCTTCATTCTTTGTAATGTGATTTCCATTGGCATGCGGTTCTGTGCAACTCGCGTTGCATCTGAAATCACGCTAGTGTGAACCAGGCTTAAATCTGCGTTCTCCACCCTAGCTCCATGCCTACTGGTTTTAGGCAACTATAGCCTGGTGTAAAGTTTGCTACTACCAGTCTGGGCTTTTTCCCCTGCCCTTGTTTTCTCAGTAAATCCCCCCCCCCCCCCCATGAATTCCTATGGGACCATCTTCCTAGGTAGCAGATTGCTCTATAGAAGTCCTATGCTTTTGAGGGCCTGGTTAGTGTGCAGCTAGGTTGTGGAGCAAATAGGATATAGGTATACATTCTGTGGACATGGACTTTTTTAGTTTTTGAAATCCAAAATGGCCATTCCTCTCCCATGATAAACCACAGAGAGCACTATTGTTTTTTAGCTTCTCCTACCACATCATAAAGCAGGTAGTGTAAAAGTAGCTCTTTAGTGCATCTGAGCTACGTGCTTATATTTAGTAGGGTGGAGGTGGATCGGAGGGTGGATTTGCAAAATGCACTTAAAGGTCTGCTCGGTAAACATCACAGTAACAACCCTAAATATGTGCTTGCTGAAAGTAAGCTATGGAGTAATTTACCATTTGTCATTAGAGTATTTTTGAGTTTGAATACTTATTTTGCTTTGCACATTACCCCAAGAAGCGGCACACTATAAATAAAGGGCCAATGAGCCTGCTGCCCCCATCTATTCCAGCCTACATGACGGTCTGCGTCAAACTGGTGTTTCATGATGGAGTGTCAGAAATGCAGACACCAAGTGGGAACCCACACAAACATGGGGAGGGGGGGTGAATAAAGTTCATAGAGATAGTGTCTTATCTGATGACTTCATATTTCATGATTGTTTAAACTGACTATTCTTACCTTGTATGGCCTAGTTAAAGTACACAAGTTCTCTGTGTTTTGGTTAACACATTTTATAGTTTGACATTAGGAAGAATACCATTTTAATAATGTGGGAAAAATACTTCTGTATTAAATGAGTTTGTTTTTTCTTACTTTTTAGGCAAGTGAAGGATATTTCAGCCAATCTCAAGATGAAGACTTTGCTCAGACCGATGATGTGTCAGCAAAAGCTACTGCACCAGTGTTTTACAACAAGCCACCAGGTAATATATACAGGATCAATGTCCGTTTTTTTCTAATGATCACTTTTTTAGATGAAATGAGTATTGGGGGAACATAGACTTTTACTAGAAGATCACTCTCTATATATTTGTGTTCAGCCTCTGGACGCTTTAGTCTTCTATCAGGGGATGTTTTTGGACGTTTGGCTGGTGATCTGCTTAAAGCCAAAAACATGAGGATTTGACTACTGATCATTTCATAAGTAACATTACCACCCTTCTATGCCCCAGATGCATATTTATTTAAACCTGAATTCCATGGCCTAGTGTTTAAATCCAACAGGAGATGAACCCATAGATGTCTGGGGACCCACAGAACAGGCAGCAGCATTACAATTCCAGCTTTAAACCTGTGGGAAGGCTGAGGTTGTGGATTCCGATAAGTATGCATCTGGAGCAAAGGAAGGCACCTACATAAGAGTGCTAGGCAGGATCAGAGCCACCAATGAAGGGGTAGCACCAGACGTCCTGTACCAGGCCAACAGGGGAATAGGATGTTTGCAGTAAGGAAAAGGGGGAGTGGTTGGAGTAATTACAGGAACAGATGCCCTGTTTTTCTGTCCTCCCACTGTCTTTTAGCCACACAGAAAGAGACGCGTAGGGGATCGATCTGTTCCTGTGTTTTACCCTCCTGTTTACTTTTAGCTACACAGTAAAAGACCCACAGGGGATTGGTTCCTGTAACTGCCCCTCCCCACTAAACCGATCACCCTCCATGTCTGTGTGCCCCCTCACCCTACAACACTGCTTGCTTCCCTCCTCCCCTCTACCACCAGCCCCTTTCTTTTGTTAATGAATGCAATACATGATCAGTACTTAAGTAAACTGTGTTTACTATGCTTCAGTTTGTGAATGAACAGGAGCACTTTCTGCTCATTCACTGTCCATTGCGGCTGCAGAAAAAGTCCCAAGTGAGACATCAAGGGACTATTTATTTTACCAAAGCCCCCCCCCACCCCAATTCCATTGTGGAAAAAAATAAATAAATATAAAAATATAAAACAAAATCTAAAGGACACATCCCCCCCCCCCCCATTAAAGTGTTCCATTACATCCTACCTCTGCACATGAAACTGAGAAGCAGCACTAATCTGGACAGAGGGAGGAGGAGCTGGTCGAATTCCTTTTCATATTAATATGCTGGTGGTTGGTTGCATAGGACCTAGCAACCAATCGCCTGCGGGTTAACTTGGCCAGCTCCTCTGCCCACCCTGCGTCCTGTGCTGTGCTGCCTCTCGCTCTCTGCTGTTTACTGATGACAGTGGCAGAGGAGGCAGGAGGGTAGGGAGGAAGGAGGACCAAAGGCATAGTGGAGGAGGTTGATTGCAGTTGGGGGTGGGGGTCAAGGGCGCACGCCTGTTCCTGGTCTACCTGTCGCCTACCCAGGGTCGATGGGTTGCCAACCCCCAGTTTAGATCCAAGCATATTCATGTGTTGCAATGGCCCAGTCAAAGTCCAGACCTAAATCCAATTGAGAATCTGTGGCAAGATTTGAAAATTGCTGTTCAGATGCTCTCCATCCAATTTGACAAAGCTTTTGCTATTTTTCAAAGAAGAATGTGCAAAAATGTCACTCTAGATGTGCAAAGTTGGTAGAGTCATACCCAAAAAGACGTGCAGCTGTAATTGCAGTGAAAGGTGGTTCTACAAAATATTGACTCGAGGGCTGAATACAAATGCACACCACACTTTTAACATATTTATTTGTAAAAAAAAAAATTAAAACCATTTATCGTCTTCCTTCCACTTCACAATTATGTGCCACTTTATGTTGGTCTATCACATAAAATTCCAATAAAATACATTTACGTTTTTGGTTGTAACAAAATGTGGAACATTTCAAAGGGTATGAATACTTTTTCAAGGCACTGTTTTTATATTTTTTTATTGGGGGTGGCTGTCAGGTAGGCTGTATGGGACCATGGGCAGGATAAATTTTCTTTATATGAAAGCACAGTTGAGCTTTAAGAATCCAAATGTGGTACTTATCGGTTTTTGTGTTTATGGAGATTTTTTTTCATGTGTATATATATTTACTTGCCTCGGAGTAGTGCAACTTCCATATTGCATCATCCCCACTTGCCCTTTAACAGTCGTCGTGGGTGTTTGTAAAGGATTGGCAGAGTAGGAATGCTTAGCTGTAATGCTCATGGCAGAAATCTTTTCCATGCATCAGTCAACAGGAGTGGCTTTGTGAAAGTCCCCTGGCACCACATTTGCGTGTTTGCTTTGTGCACAAATGAGTTGGTTTTTTTTTTTTTTTTTTTTTGTTTATTTTGTTTTGCCCGAATAAAAACTTTGCTGTACTGGATCCATCAGTCATTCACGTTACAGCTGTCATTTCACTGTACAGATGAAATTTCAGACAGTTCCTATCTGACATGTTGGACCTGATCCATTAAGTTGTAAGGGCACTTAGGGCCGGTTCACACAGGGGGCGATGCGAGGCGACACGACTTGCCTCGCCGCGACCTCAGCGGCGACTTGCAAATGACTTCTGTATAGAAGTCAATGCAAGTCGCCCCGAGGTCGCCCAAAAGTAGTACAGGAACCTTTTTTCTGAGTCGGAGCGACTCGAGTCGCTCCTCTTAGAACGGTTCCATTGTACAGAACGGGGGCGACTTGTCAGGTCGCGGCACGGCAAGTCGTGTCGCCTCATGTCGCCCCCTGTGTGAACCGGCCCTTAGGGTGACCTCTCTGGGAGAATTTTAGGAAGTCTGTTTATCATGATTTCAGTGCTGTCATAGTTTGATGGATCAGGGCCTTGATAACTATAGTGAATCTTTATTCGTTTGCAGCTGTAATCATGTGCCTGTGCTTCATGTTTTTCAGAAATTGATATTACATGTTGGGACTCTGACCCTGTGATGGAAGAAGATGATGATGAAGAAGGAGGTGGTTTCGGTGAAAGTGCTTAGTAAATTTTGTCTTTCTCACACGTGCCCAGAACACGTGATCAAGAAAAAAAAATGTGACACAGCCGTGTAACAGCAAAGTATTGTAGTAATGGCTGAGGCTTTTGCCCCTGCTGGAGCCATGCTAATAAGACCCTGCCTGTTTCCCCCCACACTTTACCGCCATTTGAGAATTTTGAGGGTGGGAGACAGGCTGTCACTCCCCCACCTTTCAGTTATTCTTTTTCTATATATTCTAATAAACCAGCATTGCTGGCACCTCTCTGCTTTGTTTGACAAATACATGGGGAAGTGCAATTACCCCCGTAGATTGAGCAGAACTCATGTATCAGAGCCAGGAGCCACAGCCTGATGCCTGGCTCCATCAGTGTTACTGGATGGATTTTTTAAAAGTATATATATAAATATAACTTTTTTTTTTTTTCTTTTTTTCTTTTTTTTTTGACCAGCCTGTGCCGACTGCCTTTTGCGTTCGGATTGCAGAGAGGATGCAGAAAGGATTTCTTGTTGTAGTTATATCTTTGTAACTTGTTCCTGCAGCTTTTTTTTTTTTTTTTTTTTTTTTTTTTTGAGGAAACAAAAATAGAAACTTATGGCAATAATTAACCCTAAGTACCCCTGCACAACCCCACAGGGCAGGCGGGCATATTTTCCTCTGTAGCACTCTCCTCCCCTTCATATTATTAAGTTGCTTTGTGCTCCTATTTATTCCCTGGATGTGGGGGTGACATGCCTTGTTCTTGGATCATAAGCTCCTGCTGGTAGGTTGATGGAGTAAGAGGGAAGGTTGTGTGCACACAGATTACTTTTTTTATTCTGTTGCTCA
This sequence comes from Lithobates pipiens, assembly GCF_037356315.1. Lineage (NCBI taxonomy): Eukaryota > Metazoa > Chordata > Amphibia > Anura > Ranidae > Lithobates > Lithobates pipiens. Next base: position 297,258,460 of record NW_027507903.1, read on the forward strand.
CTACTTCGACTCCTTGTGCCCATCTTTTCATTACTTGCCACAAAGCTTTCTTTTCTTTTTTTTCATGTTTAGTACTGTTCTGAAAGCACAACACTGTACAGACTGTGCTCGTGTGTTAATAAAGGAGTCTGGATCCAACCATTTAATATTGTTGGTTTTGTGTTATTCATTCCATATGGGAAAACCTAATTTTGCATATGTGTTTGTATAATGTCAACTACATTGAACTCGATGATGCATACTTGAAACTTGATTTGCCTTGAGTCAGCAAGCAGTTAATGAGGGGTCTCTGATGAAGGGGATGTTCAGATTAAGGCAGAACCTGTTGAGGGGGCTTTGAGGAAGGGGACCCTGATGAGGGCTCAGAGGAATGGGGACATTGATGAGGGGGCTCTGATGGACACTAATGGGGGGGGCTCTGATAAACAGGGGACACCGTGGGGGCTCTGATGGAGGGGGGGGGGGGGTTGTGAGGAAGGGGACACTGAAGAATGGGGCTCTGATGGATACTAATGGGGAGGGGAGTGTCTATGATAAACAGGGGACACAGAGTGGGCTCTGATGAAGAGGGACACTGATGGAGGGCTGTGAGAAAGGGGACACTGTAGAGGAAGCTCTGATGAAGGTGGACACTGATGAGGGGGCTCTAATGAATGAGGTTATTAATGAGGAGGACTTTGAAGGAGTTTGATGAGGACTCTAATGTAAAGGGATGATCTGTTAGGGACTATAATGTAAAGCAAGGCTCTGCAATAATACTGGCAGTAAACAATCAAAACTGTCCTCTTCTCTATCCACAAAAGGGAAGAGAAAATGACACAGGATGTGGTGTGAATCTGTACATAAAGAAAATGCGCATGAAAAAAAAAAACTGTCAATGTGCATAAAAACTCACTGAAACGCACATGAAAACTCTTGTAAACTTGTGTCTCTAAAAGGGAAATCTGCATGTTTTTTCTTCAACAGCTTTTCTGCACAAATGGTGTGAATGAGGCCTGAATTCGATTTCACAATAAAACACAAATCAAACCACCCCCTGCCACACTGCTCTGAAGCCCAAATAGCTGTGCGGGTTACAGATCAGTGTAAACGGGCTCTAAAAGGCCATTTTGCTTCCTGTTTTCTTACAATAACTAGGAATGCACCAGGAAAATATACCTGCAGTAATTTTTGGTGAATGTCATATTTACTGCTTTATGAATATACCCGAAGTATTGATTTTGAAGGTCCGCTTCTACCATTATCTGTGGTTAAGCAGTGCATCAGACAACCCAAGCCCTTTTATTTAACCACTTGACCACTGGGCACTTAAACACCCTTAATAACCAGACCAATTTTCAGCTTTCGGTGCTCACATTTTGAATGACAATTACTCAGTCATGCAACACTGGACCTATATGAAATTTTTGTCCTTTTTTTCACACAAATGGAGCTTTCTTTTGGTGGTATTTAATCACCGCTGGGTTTTTTATTTTTTGTGCTATAAAAGAAAAAATACAGAAAATTCTGTAAAAAAATGAATTTTTCTTCATTTCTGTTATAAAATTTAGCAGATTAGTAATTTTTTCTTCATAAATTTTGGCCAAAATTTATACCACTACATATCTTTGGTAAAAATAAGTACAAATTGGTGGATATTATTTGGTCTTTGTGAAAGTTATAGAGTCCACAAGCTATGGTGCCAATATCTGAAAATTGATCACACCTGAAGTACTGACGGCCTATTTCAATTCTTGAGACCCTAACATGCCAGAAAAGTACAAATACCCCCCAAATGACCCCTTTTTGGAAAGAAGACATTCCAAGGTATTTAGTAAGAGGCATGATGAGTTTTTTGAAGTTGTCATTTTTTCCCACAATTCTTTGCAAAATCAAGATTTTTTTTTACTTTTTTTTTTTTTTTTTTTTTCACAAAATTGTCATATTATCAGTTTATTTCTCACACAGCATATGCATACCACAAATTACACCCCAAAACACATTCTGCTATTACTCCCGTGTACGGCGATACCACATGTGTGAGACTTTTACACAGTGCGGCCACATACAGAGGCCCAACATGCAGGGAGCGCCATCAGGCGTTCTGGAGCACCCAGGACAATTCTGACATTTCTCTCCTACATGTAAAAATCATCATTTATTTGCTAGAAAATTACATCGAATCCCAAAACATTATATATGTTTTTTTAGCAAACACCCTGGAGAATACAATGGTGGTCGTTGCAACTTTTTATCTCGCACAGTATTTGCGCAGCAATTTTTCGAATGCTTTTTTTTGGAAACTGTTTTGTGCTTAAAAAAAAAAAAAAAGCACAGTAAAGTTAGCCCAATTTTTGCATAATGTGAAAGATGAGGTTACACCGAGTAAACCGATACCTAACATGTCACTCTTCAAAATTGCACAGGCTCGTGGAATGGCGCCAAACGTCGCTACTTAAAAATCCCCATAGGCGACGATTTTTTTTTTTTTTTACTGGTTATATGTTTTGAGTTACAGAGGAGGTCTAGGGCTAGAATTATTGCTCTCGCTCCAACGTACGCAGCGATACCTCACATGTGTGGTTTGAACACCGTTTTCATATGTGGGCGGGACTTACGTATGCGTTCGCTTCTGCATGCGAGCACATGGGGACAGGGGCGCTTTAAAAAAAATATATATATTTTATTGTTCATTTTACTTTATTTATTTTAGTTTGACATTTTTTTCCCCAAAAATAAATTTTTTGATCACTTTTATTCCTATTACAAGGAATGTAAACATCCCTTGTAATAGGAATATGGCATGACAGGTCCTCTTTACAGTGAGATGTGGGGTCAATAAGACCCCGCATCTCACCTCTAAGCTGGGAAGCCTGAAAAAAAAAAAAAAAGATTCTGGATTTGATAGTATTGGCGAGTCGGTAGAAGCACCGGAGGGCGGCGGGAGGAGGGGGGGGGGGGGTGTCTATGGCTGGGTATTGCAGGGTATCACCGACTATGGCTGGGTATGGCTGGGTATATCAGAGTATGGCTGGGTATCTCAGAGTATGGCGTTGCAGAGTATTGCGTTGCAGAGCATTGCAGGATATTGGAGGGTGTTGCAGAGCATTGCAGTGTTGCACGGTATTGGCGGGTGTTGCAGAGCATTGCAGGGTATTGGTGGGTGTTGCAGAGCATTGCAGAGTGTTGCAGCGTGTTGCAGAGCATTGCAGAGTGTTGCAGGGTATTGGCGGGTGTTGCAGAGCATTGCAGGATATTGGAGGGTGTTGCAGAGCATTGCAGAGTGTTGCACGGTATTGGCGGGTGTTGCAGAGCATTGCAGAGCGTTGCAGAGTGTTGCAGAGCATTGCAGAGTGTTGCAGAGCATTGCAGAGTGTTGCAGAGCATTGCAGAGTGTTGCAGAGCATTGCAGAGCGTTGCAGAGTGTTGCAGAGCGTTGCAGAGTGTTGCAGAGTGTTGCAGAGTGTTGCAGAGTGTTGCAGAGCGTTGCAGAGCGTTGCAGAGCGTTGCAGGGTGTTGCAGAGTATTGCAGAGTATTGCAGGGTATTGCAGGGTATTGCAGGGTATTGCAGGGTATTGCAGGGTATTGCAGGGTATTGCAGGGAATTGAGGGGTTAATTTTCGGTGAGCAGCGATGTGGGCACTGCAGATGCAGCCCACATCGCTGCTGATGCCGATCTCCTCCCCCTCCGCTGTTCCGATCGGTACAGAGAGGGGGAGGGAGGAACCGGCGTCATAACATGACGCCGGTTTGTTTACAAGTGATCACTCCGTCATTTGACGGAGTGATCACGTGGTAAACGGCCGCGACGAGCGGCCGTTTACCGTGATCCGTGATGCGCCGGGTCCTGTGGACCCGGCGGTCACGGATGCTCTCGAGTGTGCGCCCCAGGGGGCGCGCGAGAGCGGAATTCTGGGAGGACGTCATATGACGGCCTCCCACAGTTAAGAAACCGCCCTAAAGCCGTCATTCGGCTATAGGGCGGTTATTAAGTGGTTAAAAGCAAAAAAAGTATAGAGCATCATGGACAGAATCCACAGTCATGAATGACTAAAAGCTCTACAGTCATGAAGGAGTATGAACATGAAATATAAAAATTAACACATTTTTAAAAATATATATTCAAGTTTTTTTAATATCATGTGATTGTTGACATAAGCTGGCCACACATATTGCAATCTTCCTCAGCTTTATCAGCAGCTGTAAGTATAAAGATAACCTGATGTAAATTGAATGGGTTGTTTAGAAAGACCGCTGCATTAATAGTTGGTAAATCTCTAGGGGATTATACAATGTATAATGCAAGTGACCACAGTCACAGTACCGCAAATAACTTTACAAGGTCACATTGCATTAATTCTGGAAATAATGTTGGACTGATATTTAAAGCAAGGTAAGTATTTTTTTTCAAGGGTTGAGTAAAACAGCCCACGCAAACAAGGGGCCCCAGTTATATTACAGTGCACTGTGCCTTTTTGCACAACAGTGTAATGTGCTTGGGATACTTGTAGGTCTATGCTGGCATTCTCCAAAGCCTATCCAATACTCATTCTCAGCATTATGACACCGCACGTCTCTCCAAAAGCACACACCCACTTTTGAATAAGCACCATGTGCTGTTGTGACACTAAGGACGAACATCCAAGCTCTGCTGTTTCCTGGAAGCTATTATATTAGGGACACATAAAGGTAAACATTATTGGGGTACATCGGCCAGGCTTCAGGGGTGCCAACAGAGGCCTACGAGTATGCTAAGCACATATGCTAAGCACATATGCTAATCACATACTTTGCAAAAAGAGACCGTGCATGTTAATATACTGGGGCTCTGTGTCTGCATGGACTGTTTTACTTACAAGGTAGCCTATGCCTGAGACTGGATAGGCTTTTCATTCCAAAATGTCTAGCTCTTTTCTATTGTGTCTGCCTTTTTAGTTCAGTTATTTTATGTCCTAATTTTGACGAATATACAGTATATAAGAGATTTAGTCCCTCCCACAGCTCTCGCTGGTTCCTACTGCTGCCCTTTGTGCATAAGAGTACAGCAGTGGCAAGCAGGTCCGCTGAAGGAACCACTGCACAAACTGTCCTATCATATGCTACCCTATGCACTCCCCTCCTACACATACTGTCTTCTATCGTACCCATCACCACGGTCTTATGTACATACTATCCACCAAGGCCCCTTTTAGAAATCGGAGCCCCATAAAGCCTACCCCTGATAGTAACATCACACACACACACAAAAGTTTTTTGCTAAAATCATTAATGGTGTACACAAATACAACATAACTTACAAAATTCCTGCCAAATCTAAAAGATAAAACTGTATTGAGTTAATAAATAATAGCTCTGTGGTGTGAGTTCTTGAGGGTCATTCACATGGGCACTGTGGCCTGTACAGCATGAATTGGCTTTTTTTTGATTGACTGGAGCAGTGTTCAGGCAGCCTATGTTATACTGTGGGGACACAGCAACTGTATGAACACAGCCACAGGTCTTAAATTGACAGGTGTGTGGATGCAAATGTATGGCCCTGAACACGGACAGTGTGCATTCAGTGCCAATCACCCCACATCTGCACACCTGTCGAATTGTTCATACAGCCACTGTGTCCCCATTGAGTAACTGGCGGCTCATTCACGATGTATGGGCCAGAGAACCTGTGAATAAGCCCTTAATTACACGGTTTTTCATTTTATTTTTTTATTTTTATTTTTTACAATTTTTTGGGGGTCTTTGGGGAAATATCAGGGGTTTAAACAAATTCCTGATGTCTCACTTTCTAAACAGAGATATATAACCTATTCACTAGCCCCCTCCCCCACCCACTCTCCTGTAGTAGAAGGAAGGAAGCATTTACTAGTACAGATTTCCTGTAGTCTCTCCCTGCAGAAGCTGAAACCAGCTAGGAGGGAGAGCTTTCATCTGCTACAGGGGATCGGTTTCAGTCCATGCCACCCCTCCTGTCTAGGTTTTCCTCCTTTCTGCTGGTCAGCTGCCTGGGCCTCTTGATCAACTGATGGGACCCAGGCCCCATACAGGGGGGCCGGTGGTATACCCCCTTATCAGCAGTCCTGCTACCCACCATCATACCATCACCATCAAGTACTCACTGTACTTCTTTTCTGAACATACAGTGGCAAAAATAATTGATCCCCTGCAGTTTTAGTAAGGTTGCCCACAAAAAAATTAAAGGACTGATTGTTATCATAGGTGTATTTTAAATGATAGAGACAGAATATCAACCAAAAATCCAGAAAAAAAAACCACAGGATACCAATGTTATAAATTAAGTTGCAGTTTAGTGAGTAAAATAAGTATTTGATCCCCTACCAACCAGCAATAATTCTGACTCCCACAGACTGGCTACAGTGTGCACATGTGGTATACAGATGAGTACTGTCAGTTTAAGAAGGTGCTCCGAACAACAACTCATTACATGTATAAAAGACACCTGTCCATAGAATCTTTCTTCCTTTAAAACCTCACCATCATGGGCAAGAACAAAGAGCTGTCAAATGACATCAGAAACAGGATTGTAGACATGCACAAGGCTGCAATGGGTTACAAGACCATCAGCAAGAAGCTTGGTGAGAAGGAGACAACTGCTAGAGCGATTATTTGCAAATGGAAGAAATACAAAATAACCATCAATTGTCCTCGGTCTTGAGCTCCATGCAAGATTTTGCCTCATGGGGTAAGGATGATTATGAGAAAAGTGAGAGGTCAGCCCAGCACACGGGAAGAGCTTGTGAATGATCTGAAGGCAGTTGGGACCACAATCAACAAACCAACCATTGGTAACACAATACGCTGCCATGGATTGAAATCCTGCAGTGCCCGCAAGGTCCCCCTCCTCAAGAAGGCACATGTACAGGCCCGTCTAAAGTTAGGCAATGGACATCTAAATGATTGGGAGAGTGTGCTGTGGTCAAAATTGAGCTCTTTGGCATGAACTTACTCTCCGTGTTTTGGAGGAAGAAAAATGCTGACCATGACCCTAAGAACACCACAAGTCATGTTTTGCTTGGGGATCAAATACTTACTCACTGAACTGCAACTCCCTTTATAACATTTGTATTGTGTTTTTTTTTTTTTTTTTTGTTTTCTGGATTTTTGGTTGCTAGTCTATCTCTAGCATTTAAAATGCACCTCTGATACAAATAAATGAAGGGTCTATCAGTGAGAAAACTTACAAAATCTGCAGGGGATCAAATAATAATTTTTCCCACTGTACTGCTTTATGTCATACTCTCCACACTTCTCCTGCACATACTGCTCTCTATCATACCTTCACAAACCTCTCCTAAACTTAGTGCTCCATGTCATACCCTTCACACACACGTCTGACCACAGTGCTCCATGTCATACCCTGTGCACTCCTCTCCTCTATATTGTCATAAACTTTACATACTATCTGCTGTCATACCGTTTGCATTGCTCTCCTAAATACACTGCCCAGTCATATACTCTGCACTCCTGTCCATCCTCAAACCCTCTGCACTCCTCTTCTGCCCATATTGGCCACCATCATACACTCCTCTCCTGTATGTACTGTCTATCGTCAGATCATTGTCTCGTGCTTTGTAAACTCATACTCTCAAAAAAAAAAAAAAAGTCCAAAGTGCAGCGCTGAAATAAATAAAAAAATTAAATGTGATTGTCCATGTGAAACAAATGTGAAAAAATTCAATTGAATATTAAACGTTTTTGTCCATATAAAAATCAAGATGATGTAGATCCTCCACCAAGTTTCAATGTGCATATAAAAAAAGCACACCACACCCACGTGCTCTCAATCTGCTTACCAGAATAATATGAAAACAGGCATGTAATCGTACAATGCAAATGGTGAATAGGGAACTTGGATGGCACACTCCAAACTTGATAGATGAATCATAAAGTTAACCTGATACCTTCAATATCAGGAGTATCAGGACTCACACCAGAAAATGGATTAGGAAATCATCATCAGAATGTAAACCGCAATAAAGAAAAAAAAGCAGCAATAGTGAAGCCCAAAAGGGTAAAACACTTGAGAATTTATTATAGTCTACTTTCAGGACGACAGAAGCAACATCAAGACATAAACATGTGAACCGCAGATTTTTATATGTCTTGATGTTGCTTCTGTCCTGTAAGTAGACTTGAGTTTTATAGAGCATTTGTTCAGCTCATTACATGAAAGTAAGGTTAATATACCTTATTATAAAGAAAAGAACAATTTGGGACTTTGTGTGAGTCAGAGACCTGATAAGCTGGCTATGTATCATGACTACTATTATGTCCCATAGTACTGATATAATTATTACATTTTGTTGTTCTACACTTATGTGCTTCATTCAAAATCCCACCTCCCTTTCTCCATTCTCTACTAATATACCTTAGATTACAAAACCTTCAGTTTTACTCAGTCGATGCAAAAATGAATACACCCCACAACAAAAACTACTACATCTAGTATTTTGTATGACCTCCATGATTTATAGGGATAGCACCAAGTCTTCTAGGCATGAAATGAACAAGTTGGCAACATCTATCTTTTTCCATTCTTCAAGAATGACCTCTTTTAGAGCCTGGGTGGAGAGTGATGCTAAACTTGTCTTCAGAATTCCCCATAGGTGTTTGATTCAGTGGCCAAGTATGTCTCCTGATCTGAACCCACTTTCACCCTGTTCTTCTTCAGAATTGCAACAATGGCCTTAGTGTGTTTTGGATCATTGTCATGTTGGAAAAGTGCACGACGACCAAAGGCATGGAGTGATGGTAGCATCTTCTATTTCAATATAGAGCAGTGCATCTGTGAATTCATGATGGCATAAATGAAATGCAGCTCCCTTACACCAGCAGCACTCATGCAGCCCCACAGAAGGACACTGCCACCACTATGTTTCACTGTAGGTACCATGCATTTTTCTTTGTACTCGTAGCCTTTGCAACGCCATACAGTTTTGAAGCCATTAGTTCCAAGAACATTTATCTTGTTTGTATCGCTACAAAGTACAGAGTGCCAATATTCTTCTTTTTCAGCATGAGCCCTGGCAAATTCTAGACAGGATTTTTTTTCTGCATGGGTGGGTCTTCCTTTGTTGAGGACACCCATGCATGCCATTCCTCTGCAGTATAAGCCGTATTATGCCATGGGAAACAATCACCCCAGTTTGGCTTTCTACTTCTTTAACTGTAGTGAACTTGTATGGTGAGTTTCTTCAACCCTTCTTATCAGAAGATACTCCTGTCGAGGTGGTAACTTCTGTGGATGGGCTGGACGTCTCTGTGAGATGGTTGCAGTTCCATCTTTGTTAAATTTTTGCATTAATTTTGCTACAGTATGTGGCTGATAAGTAAAACTTTGATGATCCTCTTGTAGCCTTCACCTTTCTTGTGTAAAGAAATAGTTTTCTTTCTCAGGGCTCGCAACATTTCTGGGAAGGTGTTTTCTTTAACTGCTTCCCACCCACCGGCCGTCAAAACGACCACTCTCGCACGCATCACAGCAATCTGTGACCAGGTGCGTCAGTCTGACATACTGCTACACTGATCTCAGTAAAGACGGAGGCTCTTTACCACGTGTTCAGCCGTGTCCAATCACTGCTTCTGACAGACACGTGTAGAGGAGAGCTGATCGGCTGTTCTCCTGACGGGGGGTCTGCTGATTGTTTATCAGTGCAGCCTCCCTTGGATGCCCACCCAGGAACACCAGGATGCCGCCAGGACCACCAGAGATGGTCCTCCACACTGGACCACCAAGTATGCCACCCTAGACCACCAGGGAAATGCCAATCAGTGTTCATCCCCAATGCCTGCCAGTGCCATCAGTGATACCTAACAATGCCATCTATCAGTGCCATGTATCCGTGCCTAGCAGTGCTGCCTATCAGTGCCACCCATAAGTACCCATCAGTGCAGCCTTTCAGTGCCCATCAGTGAAGGTGAAAACTTACTTATTTACAAAATTTTATAACAAACAAAAGAAAAACTTTTTTTTGTCAAAATTTTAGGTCTTTTTATTTGTTTAGCAAAAAAATAAAAAAATGCAGAAGTGATCAAATACCACCAAATTAAATCTCTATTTGTGGAAACAAAATGATAAAAATTCTGTTTGGGTACAGTGTAGCATGACCGCGCAATTGTCAATGGGGACAAGGTCCTTTGGGGTATTTAAAAAAACAATTCACATTTTTCTATTGGTGGCAATGGTATTGTATTGCCGACAAACTAAATGTATTTTTATATATATATATATATATATATATATATATATATATATATATATATATATATATATATATATATATATTTATTTTTTTTTTTTTTTTTTTTATATATATATATATGTGTGTGTATGTATGTCAGTTTTGCTGCAGCAATTTCTATACATGGAACAGGTGCACCACTTTAACCACTTGCTCACTGGGCACTTAAACCCCCCTCCTGCCCAGACCAATTTTCAGCTTTCAGCGCTGATGCACTTTGAATGACAATTGCGCGGTCATACAACACCGTACCCAAATTAAATTTTTATAATTTTTTCCCCACAAATAGAGCTTTCTTTTGGTGGTATTTAATTACATCTGGGAGTTTTATTTTTTGCTAAACAAACAAAACAATTTTGCAAACAGGTCATTTTTCTCCATTGAAATGCGCTGATGAGGCGGCACTGGTGGGCACTAATAGGCACAGATAAGGCGGTACTGATAGGCACAGATAAGGCAGCACTGATGGGCACAGATAAGGCGGCAAAGATGGGCACAGATGAGATGGCACGGATGGGTGGCACGGATAGGTACCACTGATAGATGGGACTGATGGGCACTGATAGGTAGCACTGATGGGCGACACTGATGGGCACTGGTAGATGACACTGATGGGCAGAGATATGTGGCATATGAGGTGCAGCACTGTTGTTGAGGCAGATTGTGGGCACTGATAGGTGGCACTGTGGGCACTGATAGGTGGCACTATGGGCACTAAGAGGTGGTACTGATGGGTGGCACTTTTACTATAAGTAGGTTGCACTGGCAGGGGGCAGGTGGGCACTGATGACTTGGCCGTGATCGGGACTGAAGTCCCTCTCACGGCCGCCGGTGATCGTAAAAATAGCCGATTACTGGCTCTGTTGTGATCACATGATCAGCTGTCATTGGCTGACAGCTGATCACGTGGTAAGGGGTCAGGATCGACCCCTTGCTCTGATCCGTGATCAGACGAGTCTCATAGACTCGCTGATCACAGAGCGCCGTCGCATGGGCCCCCTCGTGCGCGGGAAGACGTCAATAGGCGTAGTCCCGGCAAAGCAGGTCCGCGCTGTAGCCGTCATTCGGCTATAGCGCTGATCTCAAGCGGTTAAATATAGTGTCTGGGGGGCTCCTCATAGTCTGCATGTAAAGTGCATCTGTACCTTGCATATGCCATTTAAAAAATAAATAAATAATTGTATTGCTGGCAATTTAAATTAAAAAATTTTTTCTTTATAAATGTCAGTTTTACAGGAGCAGGTTCTATACACGGTACAGATGTGCCACTTTATAGGCAGAATAAGGGGACCTCCCAGGCACTATATTTAACCACTTTCAGACCGGACCAATTTGCTGGTCAAAGACCAGACCACTTTTTGCGATTCGGCACTGCGTCATTTTAACTGACAATTGCGCGGTCGTGCGACGTGGCTCCCAAACAAAATTGACGTCCTTTTTTTCCCCACAAATAGAGCTTTCTTTTGGTGGTATTTGATCACCCCTGCGGTTTTTATTTTTTGCGCTATAAACAAAAATAGAGCGACAATTCTGAAAAAAACGCATTATTTTTTACTTTTTGTTATAATAAATATCCCCCAAAAATATATAAAAAAAATTTTTTTTCCCTCAGTTTAGGCCGATACGTATTCTTCTACATATTTTTGGTAAAAAAAAACGTGATAAGCGATTGATTGGTTTGCGCAAAAGTTATAGCGTTTACAAAATAGGGATAGTTTTATAGCAATTTTATTAATAATTTATTTTATTATTTTATAGTTATAGTTATAGTTATTATAATAACTATTTTTACTAGTAATGGCGGCGATCAGCGATTTTTTATTGTGACTGCGACATTGTGGGGGACCCATCGGACATTTTTGACACATTTTTGGGACCATTGTCATTTATTCAGTAATCACTGCTATATAAATGCAGTGATTCCTGTGTAAATGACACTGGCAGTGAAGGGGTTAACCAGTGGGTGGCAGTGTAGGGGTTAAGTGTTCCTAGGGGTGTGTTACTAACTGTGGGGGGGTTGGGCTTTCATTTAGTGAACAATGATCTCTGCTCCAATTACATGGAGCAGAGATCAGCGTCACTAGTTGCTAGGCAGAATGGAGAAATGTTGTTTACAACGGCACTTCTCCATTCGACCGCTCCGTGAGACGATCGCGGGGATGCCCGCGGCGATCGAGTCCGCGGGTCCCGCGACCGGACTCACGGGGGTCCCGACTAGCGCGGGAGTGCGCCGCCGGCGGCGCGCTCCCGATGGCAGGGCGGCAAATTTAAAGGGACGTACATGTACGCCCATTTGCCTGCCCGTGCCATTCTGTCGACGTACATCGTCGTGCGCTGGTCGGCAAGTGGTTAAAGAAATTTTTCATTTTTATTGTTTCATATTAAGCATCATTAAAATCACTGCTGTAAAAACGATCTTTAAAAATATATATATTTCGTTCACTGACTGACACAGCTCCATTAATCTTGACCGTAGGGTTATTACGCCACCTTCAGGAGAGGCAGAACATGTTATACATGTGAAAAAAACTGAACTTTACAGTTCCGCCCGGGGGGCGGTCCCTCTGGTAATAACCCCTCAGCCTGCTTCCTGCAGCTCAGTTTTTTTCTCTGCCTAGTGAAAGAGATGGACCTAGGCTCCCTGCGGGATTTTTTTGTTGAATTTTGCCTTTTGCGCTAGATATTAAGATCCTGTGATCTGCTATCAACAGCCGGGTGGGTAACAGGCTGGATAATCTAGATCGTTGTTGTCTCCCCAGCCTGGCCATCGCGCTGGGTCAGCCACGACATGCCCCTCAGGCTCCAGGAGCAGCCGGTGAGCGCAACGCTCCGGGGCACACATATGACCGGACTACCGATGTCCTTGTCACAGTGTGTGGCTTTTTCGTCCATCCGGGACTTTGGCTAAACGCTCTCAGTCTGACAGGACGACCTCAGAGAGACAAAAGCTTCCCTGGAACCACAAGCCTGCGAGCAAAAGTGCTACCACATGAAGGTTTGCCCCCAGCCGTCTCTTGGGTGGGGGGTAGCCTTCGGGAGTTTGCAACCTGGTGGGCCTCTCGGCTGTCTAACCAATGGGTCTTGCGAACTGATTTCCTCTTGCTTCAAGATAGAGTTCCTCTCCAGCATACCCTTACTCCCGGCTCACCGGGAGGCCCTATTGGGGGCAGTAAGGGACCTACTAAGCCACGGGGTGATAGTGCCTGTTCCGGAGTCGGAAAGGTTCCAGGGGTTCTACTCCAATCTGTTTGTAGTCCCCAAAAAAGGAAGGGGTACATCTAATCTTGGACCTGAAAGCGCTCAATTGCTTTGTACAGAGGTTCAGAATGGAATCGGATCGCTTAGTAGTTGCTGCACTCCATCAAGGCAAATCCCTGGCACCTTTGGACATCCAGGATGCGTACCTGCACATACCCATATGCCTCGGGCATCAGAGGTTTCTGTGATTTGTAGTTGGGGAAGCACACTACCAGTTTGTGGCTCTCTCTTTTGGCTTGGCATCAGCACCCCGAGTCTTTACCAAGGTATTGGCTCCAATTTTGGCGTTGTTTCAACAACTTGGGATCGCAATTGTAGGTTACCTAAACTATCTCCTCCTGAGAGTGTCTTCCACCTCAGAATTAAAGGAGGATGTGGCGATCACCATGCAAACCCTGCAGGAATTTGGGAGGCTGTTGAACTTAAAAAAGTCGGTGTTCATACTGACTCAGCGCTTGGAGTACCTAGGCTTACTGCTGGACTCCATGGAAGCGAGAGGTTTTCTCCCTTCAGACAAACTACTGACTCTCAGAGCTGCGGTAAAACTATTGATGAACTGCAGGTGGTCGTCGCTGTGCTTCTGCATGCGAGTTCTGGGCCTCGTGGTGGCCTCCTTCGAGGCGGTACCGTACGCCCAGTTTCACACCAGAGTTTTGCAGAAGGAGATATTGACAAAATGGGACAAATCTCTGTTATCCCTGGATTGGCAGATTCGGGTGAGCCAGTCAGTCAGGGACTCCCTACTCTGGTGGCTGAGGTCCCCAGCACTTCAGTCCGGGAAGTCGTTCCTACCAATATATATTGGACAGTGATCACAACAGACGCCAGCCTGACCAGCTGGGGTGGAGTAATGGGAGTACAGTCGACCCAGGGCCTCTGGTCAGGGGTGGAATCCAAGTTGCCGATCAATGTGCTCGAGCTCCGAGCGATCAGGCTATGCCTCTCCACATGGTCGATGAGACTAAGAGGGCATCCGATCAGGATCCAGTCAGACAACGCCATGGCGGTGGCATATGTCAACCATCAAGGAGGAACAAGAAGCTCGGCTGCAGCACGGGAGGTCGCTCACATCCTTCAGTGAGCAGAGTGGCATGTACCGGCTTTGCCGGCCATTTACATCCCGGGAGTATAAAACTGGCAGGTGGACTATCTAAGTCGCTAGATGCTGGACCCAGGAGAATGGGCGTTGCATCCAGAGGTGTTCAGGCTACTGTGCCTGTGGTGGGGCACACCAGACGTGGATCTCCTGGCCTCACATCTCAATTGGAAGGTGCTGAGATTTGTATCCAGGACAAGAGATCCTTGGGCAGATGTGCTGGTGGCTCCGTGGGGTCAGTACCAACTGATCTATGCCTTTCCTCTGCTAAAACTGTTACCACGTCTGCTCCACGGAGTGGAGGCCGAGGGGATTCCAGTAATGGTATGGTAGTGCCGGATTTAACTTTTTTATCAAGTAACAGGATAGGTCAATGTTGTTTGAAGCTGATAGATTTTCTGCTAGAGGGTATAACCATCAGGAACTGAAAAAAGTGATTGATGATGTGGGTAACACCTCCAGATCAGTGTGCCTACAAGACAAAAAGCTAAAAAAAAACATTACAGTATCAGAGGATCAGGGTGCGACCAAAAGGGATAAGGAATGGGGATTCATCTCCGACTTCCACATACAGTACAAGGAGGTGGAAGATATTTTCAAACATTGGCCTATCCTGTTACTTGATAAAAAGTTAAATCTGGCACTACCATCCCAACCTCAATTCATTTATAGAAAAGCACCAAGTGTTGGTGACAAAATCATAAAAAATGTCATTGATCCCCCGGGGCCTCCTCCCACTTTTTGGGATCTAAATGTTTTTTTTTGCCTGTCGCAAATGTAAAGCATGTCGAGACCTGTCAGATTTTTGGAAAATTTCTCTTCGCCATCAAATAATTGTGTGTTCACCATCAAACAGTTCATTACGTGTAATAGTACTCACGTTGTATATGCTTTAACATGCCCCTGCGGCTTGATGTACATTGGAAGAACATAGAGAAAACTGAGAGTAAGAATTGCTGAACACATACACAACATCAAGATTGGATATAAAGATCATAACGTGTCGCTGCATTTTAAACTCAAACACAATATGGACGCCACAGGGCTCCAATTTTGGGGAATAGAACAAATTAAACCTCATTGGAGGGGTATCAACTTGGTACGCGAGCTATCAAAACACGAAACTCAATGGATATACTTAATTGATGTTTTAAGCCCTAAAGGCCTTAATATAGAGCTAGACATAAATTGCTTTATAAGTGACACCTAATTGCAAGTTAAGAATAAATAGGGATAATTTTGCTGGCTCTAATTATGTGTATGTGTCTATATATAACATATTTTAACATAATATTTTTTATAAAATTTTGTCCCCATGTTTTTTAATCTATATTTTTGAATTTTTTAATCATTTCAGTTTCATATAGGTCCTTTGCACATATCCATTTGTGCATAATATAAATATATATTTTTATATAGAATCTTGATATAGATTAGGTCTATAATTTTCATAAACAAATAATAGAAAATTTCAAACGAGCGCCCTATTTTATTATTTAATTTTTAGAATTTGACAATCATTCCCTATTTACTAAATAGCTCTATCATTTTAGATTTATTTTAAATTGCTGGATTAAATATGATTCCAAAAAAATAAAAATATCTAGTATTTTCCCCATACACGAACAATCAGATTGATCGATCAAATATTATCACTGTTTTTTAAAAATCATAAGCCATGAAAATTAACATTCCAGGGGTAAATGATAATATATATATACACAATAAATTAGGAATAAATGTTTATAAGATAAGGTAATATAAGACCCCAGACGATGTCCAAGGAGACAAAACGCATCGGGAGAACTCTACTGCTGCCTTTTTATCTGAGAAGCGCTTAATTCACTGCTTAAATGTAAGTGTGATTTAATTTTTAATAAATTTGTTTACTTTACGGAATTACGCTATTTGGCCCAATCTTTTTATTCCGCATGGTTCCTTGAGGGGAGTGGGATCTTTTCCGTGAGCATTGGCTCCGTGTCCAATTCAGTTTGAACAAGTGTGGAGTGACCTTCATCATTGAGGGCTCATCTTCTATGACCTGAGGATTTCTTACCTGTATGACAGAAAAGCGTATTTGACCCTTGGAGCGTATGCTCGCCGGGGTCATTTGGAGTCGGTAAGCTTACATCCTTCTTCTGTGTGTGGCGGTGTCAGCACCAGGGTGTTTTTTGATCAAACATTCTATGGACTGAATGAATATTTTCATCTCTCCATGTTTGCACCAAGGGCGAGCACAATTTTGATCTTCTAGAAAAGGACTTTCTTCTGTTTATACTTATTTGTCTATAGTTACTTTGTATTAGGTATTGTTTCAGATGTTTATTATTTTTAAAAATTTGAATGGGTAAGACATTTAGTCACTATTAGTACACTTTCACATTGTACATGTTTTCTAGCGCAACACTTTTTGCACAAATATAAAAGAATCAGACTTTTCTCGTTCTTTTAGTGTTTATTGTACTGAATAATGGTTTTATTGTATTGAATTGTTTTATGTCATCCTGGGTTGTGTTTGGAAATAGTTAATCTAAACACTATTACATTGAAATATAGTGACATGAATATAAAACATATCTTTAAGGATTATAGATAACATCATACATCCTGTATAGCTCGACTGTTTAGGAGAAGGTTCGCATTGTTTACAACCGCTGCGGTATATTAAACATAGATGTTTGTAGGCATTGGTTACGATTGAAGAGATGCCCTTTCCATCACGCTGCGGTTGATGCGGATTGAACTTAGCTAGACATAGATAAAAGAACACTTCCGGTATTATTGATTACGCCCTCAGACGAAGTCGGAAATTACGAAACGTGACAGGGAGTAATCGTACCGGAAGTGATGCGTGCGCTCCAGACTCTGCGTTCCAGTAAGCCGAGGAAGTAGGAAGTGAACCGCTGCTGTACACAGCAGATGACCGTTGTTCCTCTAACATCCTGGGATCCAGAAATAAGGCACAGTACACACATTTTAACGCTGTTGTTATACTTTTTATTTGGTACGCATATTGGTTTGGGGACTTTTTTTATAATAAATGGTGGAAAGCAGGATTACGCTATGTCTGCATGTTTTATTCCTTTTATGTGATAAACTGGACCCCCATACCGATAGCAGAGACATCTAGTGGCCAAAGAAGAGTTGGTTAATTGGTACATTGAAGGCTCATTATTACAGGCATTTGGTGAGTCCATCCCCAAAGGGGGATCGATTGAATCACAAGCGGTGTATCGTGTGGTGGAAGCTGTTTTCCTCTACTTTAGATCACAATAAGAACTGTTTCATCGAGCACCATTATTTTCTGAACACCGGAAGATATTAATAATTATTCACTTTGGATGGAAGTGTCTATGTGCTGCTATATATAAAAAGTGGACTCTTCGTGTTAAGATTTAAATTTTTTATATATATATTTTTAAACATTGGCAAAAAAGCAGCTGCTTTCGTTATATAATTGGTTTAAAATTGAATGATTGCTAATTTTTTATTTACTTATTTATATTCATTTATTAATTTATTTATTTATCCATAAGCGCTGAGCAGTGTGCCATTAGGGCTGGTTGTTTACACATTTTTTAGCACACTTATCTAAAATAGATTGTGGCACAGGCCTATGCCTTAAAGTGGCAGGTGGCCCTCTTTCCTGTCACGGCCCATTCCACCAGGGCAATTGGAACCTCTTGGGCTTTCCGACATTAAGCGTCAGTCACTCAAGTGTGTAAGGCGGCGACTTGTCATCCATTCACACTTTTACCAAATTCTACACAGTGGATGTAAGCGAATCGTCTGATGCCTGCTTTGGCCGCAAAGTTTTGCAGGCGGCCGTGTAATGTTGCAATTCTGCACTCTTTTCTTTGTTTTACAAAATACAGTTACTTTGAGTATTAATGCACTGTTGCATTTGTTGACCACAAGTTCTGATGCAGTTAGTTAAGATGGTGACTCCCCTGTTAGGGAGCACTGTTGGTTGTGGGTGAAGTTTTATGCTGTTCCCACCCCTTGATATGAGACTGCTTTGGGACGTCCCTATGGTCAAGATTAATGGAGCTGTGTCAGTCAGTAAACGATAGAGAAAATATGATTTTTGTACTCGCCGTAAAATCCTTTTCTTTGAAGTTCACTGACTGACACAGCACCCTCCCCTCCTATTGGTTTACGTTATACTGCTTGTTGCCATACTGAGCTGCAGGAAGCAGGCTGAGGGGTTATTACCAGAGGGACTGTCCCCTGGGCAGAACTGTAAAGCTCTGTTTTTTTCACATGTATGACATGTTCTGCCTAGTCCTCTCTAGTCCTCTCCTGAAGGTGGCTTAATAACTCTACGGTCAAGATTAATGGAGCTGTGTCAGTCAGTGAGCTTCAGAGAAAAGGATTTTACGGTGAGTACAAAAATCCTATTGTATGCATTGATACATATTCAGGCCCCCATACCCTTTTTATGGCCAATAACTTGCATATAAGCCTCTAAAATGGAGACTTCTGATGGGGTCAGGAGTTAGAGGTATGGCTCCGAACTTTTGTGATGTTCAAGAGTTCTGGCGCAAACCGGGGGGGAGGGGGGGGGGGCGGGTGGTGTTCGGTCTAACTCTACCAGTCACTAATGGTGTACCACAAGGCTCTGTACTTGGTCCTGTTCTATTTAATCTTTATGTAAGTGATATAATTGAAGGTTTGTTGAACAAGCTATGTCTTTTTGCTAATGATACAAAGGTGTGTAATAGGGTTGATATCCCTGGAGATGTCTGTAACATGGAACATGACCTGGCATTGCTGGATGATTGGTCAAAGCAGCGGAGACTGCAGTTCAATGTTTTTAAATGTAAAATAATGCCCCTAGGGAAAAAGAATCCCTTTAGAGAGTACAACACTGGGGGTACAGTGTTAGCCAGCACTACAGAAGAAAATGATTTGGGGGTACTTATTACAGATGATTGCATAATGAGCAAACAGTGTGACCAGGCAGTGGGAAAATACAGTAGAATTATAGGAAGCATTACTAGAGGGATCACCAGCAGGAAGAAGGAGGTTCTGATCCCCCATGTGGATCTTTAGTGAGACCTAATTTAGAATACTGTGTCCAGTTCTGGAGACCTCACTTACAAAAAGATAGTAATAATTGGACACAGTGGGTCCGACGTACCCGATGTCCATCGGGATCCATTGATCATTCCCGACAGAGGCAGAGTGGCTGGTCTGCCTATGTAAACAAGGCAGATCGCTATTCTGTCACAAGGGAAGACAGAGACAGTACAAGCACCCCCACACAGAAAGCACTTTCTAGGGACACATATAATCCTTTGATTGCCCCTGATGTTAACCCCTTCCAGACAATGTCATTAGTATAGTGACAGTGCATATTTTTTAGCACTAATAACTGTATTGGTGTCACTGGTCCTCAAAAAGTGTCACTTAGTGTCTGATTTGTCTGCCACAATGTCGCAGTCCCACTATAAGTTGCTGATTGCTGCCATTACTAGAAAAAATAAATAAATAAAAATTCCAGAAAAATATCCCATATTTTGTAGACGCTATAACTTTTGCGCAAACCAATCAATATACTCTTACTGGGATTTTTTATTTTTTTTACCAAAAACATGTAGCAGAATACATATTGGCCTAAACTGATGAAATTAGATTTTTATAAATTTTTGGGGTGTTTTTTTTTTATAGCAGAAAGTAAAAAATATTGTGTTTTTCCCAAAATGTCATTTTTTTTTGTTTATAGCGCAAAAAATAACCGCAGAGGTGATCAAATACCATAAAAAAAGCTCTATTTGTGGGGGAAAAAAAGACATCAATTTTATTTGGGTACAACTTTGCACAACCACACAATTGTTAGTTACAGTTAGGGATGAGCTGAACACCCCCGGTTCGGTTTGCACCAGAACTTTCGAACGGACCCCAAATTCGTACGAACTTTAGAACCCCATTGAAGTCTATGGGACTCGAACGTTCGAAATTAAAAGTGCTAATTTTAACGGCTAATATGCAAGATGCTGTCCTAAAAATGGTTTGGGGACCTGGCTCCTGCCCCAGGGGACATGGGTCAATGCCTAAAATGTTTTAAAAATGGCCGTTTTGGCGGGAGCACTGATTTTAATGATGATTAAAGTGAAAAAAAAAGTGAAATATTCCTTTAACCACTTTCAGACCGGACCAATTTGCTGGTCAAAGACCAGACCACTTTTTGCGATTCGGCACTGCGTCGCTTTAACTGACAATTGCACGGACGTGCAACGTGTCTCCCAAACAAAATTGATGTCCTTTTTTTCCCACAAATAGAGCTTTCTTTTGGTGGTATTTGATCACCCCTGCGTTTTTTATTTTTTGCGCTATAAACAAAAATAGAGCGACAATTTTGAAAAAAACGCATTATTTTTTACTTTTTGTTATAATAAATATCCCCCAAAAATATATAAAAAAACATTTTTTCCCTCAGTTTAGGCCGATACGTATTCTTCTACATATTTTTTGTAAAAAAAAAATCGCAATAAGCGATTATTGATTGGTTTGCGCAAAAGTTATAGCGTTTACAAAATAGGGATAGTTTTATAGCATTTTTATTAATAACTTTTTATTATTTTTTTTTTTACTAGTAATGGTGGCGATCAGCGATTTTTATTGTGACTGCGACATTGTGGGGGACCCATCGGACATTTTTGACACATTTTTGGGACCATTGTTATTTATACAGTAATCACTGCTATATAAATGCAGTGATTCCTGTGTAAATGACACTGGCAGTGAAGGGGTTAACCAGTGGGTGGCAGTGTAGGGGTTAAGTGTTCCTAGGGGTGTGTTACTAACTGTGGGGGGGTTGGACTTTCATTTAGTGAACACTGATCTCTGCTCCAATCACATGGAGCAGAGATCAGCGTCACTAGTTGCTAGGCAGAATGGAGAAATGCTGTTTACTCGGCATTTCCTCCATTCGGCCGCTCCGTGAGACGATCGCGGGGATGCCCGCGGCGATCGAGTCCGCGGGACCCGCGACCGGACTCACGGGGGTCCCGACCAGCGCGGGAGCGCGCCGCCGCCGGCGCGCTCCCGATGGCAGGGCGGCATTGAATATTGGACGTACCTGTACGCCAATATGCCTGCCCGTGCCATTCTGTCGACGTACATCGTCGTGCGCTGGTCGGGAAGTGGTTAAATATCGTGCCTGGGGGTGTCTGTAGTATGCCTGTGAAGTGCCACGTGTTTCCCGTGTTTAGAACAGTCCCTGCACAAAATGACATTAAACGGAAATAACATCATTTAAAACTGCTTGCGGTTTTAATGTTATATCTGGTTCCTGCAATATGGTTGAAAATCATTGAGAAAAATGGCATGGGTAGCCCTCCCTGCCCATTACCAGCCCCTTTGGGTCTTGTACGCATATTAAGGGGAACCCCGTACCCATATTAAAAAAAGGAAATGCGTGTGGCCCCCAGGCCCTATATACGCAGCAGTATACAAGTGGTGCAAACAAGACAGGGACTGTGTAGGTTTGTTGTGTTAAGTTGAATCTGTTTGTAATTTTCAACTGGTACATTATTAAAGTGTAGCTCCAGTCAAAAAAACTATTTTTAAGCTTTTTGGAAAACATAGGGAAGGGTTAACACCCCTGTATAATTTGTTTTGTCGTCCATCTTTTTTCATCTCACTTGCTGTTGTCTCCTTCCGTTTGCAAGTAGGATATGTTTGTAAGTTGGATGTTTGAAAGTAGGGGCCTGCCCTATATGCTCTGCAGAAATGGCGGAACAAGGTGTTGGTTTTGCCACAACATTGTAAGCCCTCAAAGTGACTCTTGGTGGGCGCTGGAGCGCCCTGCTGTGAACGATTATATCAAGAATTGTAATTACATGCCATTGTTGAACAGTGGTAGAAAAATTTACCTTTGGTGGTTGTGGTGCTGGTGCCACAACACTATAAGTCCTCACAGTTACTCTGGGTGGGCACAGGAACGGGCCCTCCTGTGAAATATTATATCAAGAATTGTAATTACATGTCCCTGTTAAACAGGGTCAGAAAAATTGGGCCTTAGGCACAGGTGCTGGTGCCACAACACTGCAACCTCTCCCATATACTCTAGTCTTATTGCAGGAATTAGCCCTGCTGCAAAGCATTGCATCAAAAATTGTAATTAAATGCCCCTGTTAAACAGGGGCAGAAAAATTGGGCCTTAGGTGCTGGTGCCACGACACTGCAACCTCTCCCATATACTCTAGTCTTATTACAGGAATTAGCCCTGCTGCAAAGCATTGCATCAAAAATTGTAATTAAATGCCCCTGTTAAACAGGGGCAGAAAAATTGGGCCTTAGGTGCTGGTGCCACGACACTGCAACCTCTCCCATATACTCTAGTTTTATTGCAGGAATTAGCCCTGCTGCAAAGCATTGCATCAAAAATTGTAATTAAACGCCCCTGTTAAACAGGGGCAGAAAAATTGGGCTGATGGCATCACCCAGAACCAGAAATGTTCTTCCAACATATCAGCGGAGGAGGAAGAGGATAGACAATCAACATAACAGGACAATCACTCAGCATCAGCATAGGCAGTCTTGAAGGGATGTGATATTTCAAAATAAATTATTCGGTTACATCAGCTTCAGGTGCTTGGTAGCTGTGGGTTATCCAAGACTGATTCATCTTGATGAAGGTCAGTCGATCAACTGATTCGGTGGACAGGCGCACCCTGTGATCGGTAACAAAGCCACCAGCAGCACTGAAGGTGCGTTCCGAAAGAACGCTGGATGCAGGACAGGCCAGTAGCTCAATTGCATACTGTGCAAGCTCTGGCCAGTGATCCATCCTCAAGACCTAGTAAGCCAGAGCATTTTCGGTGGGAAAGGTGTCCAAGTCTGACCTTGCCCCTAGGTATTCCTGCCCCATGTAAATCAGACGCTGGCGATGGTTGCTGGAACCGATCATACCTTGGGGCTGCGGACTAAAAAATTGTCTGAAGGCATCAGTCAGACGGCCACCTTCTCCACCGCTCCTTCTGACCGATGCCTCAGCAACATGTTGTCCAGGACCAGGAGTTTGTAACCTCCCAGTCTCTGGGAACGCGTTGCACAGACCTTTCTGCAAGGCCTTCCCGGAGATGTCTCATCCTCTGCTCCCTCTGCGACGGCAAGATAAGGTTGGCAACCTTACCCTTGTACCGTGGATCAAGGAGAGTGGCCAGCCAGTAATGGTCCCTCTCCTTGATCCGAAGAATACGAGGATCCTTCCGCAGGCTTTGCAGGATCAGGGAGGCCATGCAGCGTAGGTTAGCTGAGGCATTCGGTCCGGAGTCCTCTGGGTCACTAAGGACAACATGATCCGCAGCTACCTCCTCCCAGCCACGTACAAGTCCACGGGTTTCTTGGGACTGTAAATCATCCCTACAAGACTGCTGCTGCTGCTGATGCTGAGTGCCAGCCTCCACCTCCATGCTGACACAATCATCATCATCCTCCTCCTCCTCTTCCTCCTCCTCATCCTCTTCCTGTGTGATGGGTGGCACAGCAGGAATACTGTCTGGATAAATGGGGCCTTGAGAGGCAAGGAAGTCCTCCTCTTCCTGCCTCTGTTCTGCCTCAAGTGCCCTGTCCATTATTCCACGCAGCGTATGCTCCAAGAGGTGGACAAGAGGTACAGTGTCACTGATGCATGCACTGTCACTGCTCACCATCCTTGTGGCCTCCTCCTCCAACGGTGACAGGACAGTGCATGCATCCCTGATCATGCCCCACTGGCGTGGTGAGAAAAAGCCGAGCTCCCCTGACCCTGTCCTGGTGCCGTAGTCGCACAGGTACTCATTGATGGCCCTCTGCTGCGTGTGCAGCCGCTGCAGCATGGCCAACGTTGAGTTCCATCTGGTGGGCATGTCACATATAAGGCGGTTCTTGGGCAGGTTCAACTCCTTTTGGAGCTCAGCCAGCCGAGCACAGGCATTAAATGATCGGCGGAAATGCACACAGACTTTCCTGGCCTGCTTCAGGACATCCTGTAAGGCCGGGTACCTGCCCAAGAACCGCTGCATCACCAGGTTAAGGACGTGAGCTACACAGGGCACATGGGTCAGTTGTCCCTGTCGGAGGGCGGAGAGGAGGTTGGTGCCATTGTCGCAAACCACCATTCCTGGCTTAAGCTGGCGTGGCGTCAACCACCTCTCGGCCTGCCCCTGCAAAGCTGACAAAACATCCACCCCAGTGTGGCTCCTGTCCCCCAAACAAACCAGCGCAAGCACGGCATGGCATCGTTTTGCCTGCGTACTTGCGTAGCCCCTGGAACGCTGACATGGCACTGCTGGTTCTGAGGACAGAGCACTGGAAGAGGCCATGGAGGAAGAAGAAGAGGAGGGGGTGGAGGAGAGAGGTGTGTCAGCATTTTGGAGGCGTGGTGGCGGAACAACCTCCAACACTTCTGCACCTTGTCCTGCATCCTTCCCAGCTGCCAGAAGAGTGACCCAATGGGCCGTGAAAGACAGGTAACGTCCCTGTCCATGCCTGCTGGACCATGAGTCAGCGGTAATATGCACCTTACCGCTGACCGCCCTGTCCAGCGAGGCAAGGACATTGCCTTCCACATGCCGGTAGAGAGCCGGAATCGCCTTCTGTGAGAAAAAGTGGCGTTTGGGGACCTGCCACTGAGGAACCGCACATTGTACAAACTCACGGAAGGGGGCCGAGTCTACCAACTGAAAAGGCAGCAGTTGAAGTGCTAGCAATTTAGCCAAGCTAGCATTCAACCGCTGAGCATGTGGATGGCTGGGAGTGAACTTCTTTCGCCGGTCCAGCAGCTGGGGCAGGGACATTTGCCTGCTATAATCGTACGTGGGTGTACTGCTAGCAGAGTGCCCGGAAGCACTTGGCTGTGACACACCTAATTCTACACCTTCATTCCTCTCAGAGCAGGTTTCAGAGAGGACTGAAGGTCTAGTGGGGTTGGAGATGCCAGCTGATGAGGAGCAAGGAGAGGTCCGCTTTGTTCTTTGGTGTGGGTCTTTGAGGTACGCTTGCCAACGAGCTGCATGGCAGGTCAACATATGTCTGGTCAAGCATGTGGTGCCCAAGCGGTTGAGACATATGTTGCAAATAGCAGCGGTGCGATCTGATGCACTTGTCTCAAAAAAGGCCCACACCAAAGAACTTTTAGAATAACGCGCAGAGGCAGCGCCCTGCACAGGCGGAGCTCTGCGGTGTGATTCAGCCAGTGTGCTGCCCCTAACCTGGCCCCCGGAGGGCATCCTGCCTCGTTGGACATGTGCCTCCTCCTCCTCCTCCTCTCTCCTACCAGGCACCCACGTGGAGTCAGTGCCCTCATCATCCCCTCCCTCTTCATCACTGTAGCAAACCTGGCAGTATGCTGCAGCTTGTGAAACATGACTGCCAGATTGCTGTCCTTCTTGAGCATCCCCTCTCTCTGCATTCACGCTACTGCCTTCCTCTAGCTGAGTATCATCATCAGAGCTTACAAAACCCTGGGCATCCTCCTGGAGCATGTACCCAACACTGTGCTCAAAGAGTTCAGGAGACTCCTCAGGAGGACGTGGTGGGTCTAGGGAAGGAGTCACTGATGATGACATTGAGACGAGGGAAGACGATGCTTTGGCAGCTGCTTTGCTAGTACCCTGAGACTGGGTGAGAGAGGATGAGGAGGATGAAGAGGGCTTGGTCATCCACTCTACCAAGTCGTTGGCATGTTGCGGCTCAACATGTCCAGCTGCCGAAAAGAAGGACAAGCGTGTCCCATGGCCACGTGCTGATGATGACGATGCACCGCGTCCACGACCAGCACTGTTGTCTCTAGACACAGAGCCTGCTTGCCCTCTTTTATCGGCTTGCGCCTGTCTGCCTCTCCTTGCTGGCCTTCCAGACATGGTAATGGCCTGAAGGGAGTTGGGTAAAACAGCAATTGGGTAGTGTATATTGTGCTGGAGGCACACAACACCCACTAACTCCTGCAGATGTCTTTATTATAGAACACCAGCAATAAAGGGTAGATAAAGGGGTATACTGTACTGGAGGCACACAACACCCACTAAGCCCTGCAGATGGCTCTATTAGAGAACAGCAATAAAGGGTAGATACAGGTGTATATTGTGCTGGAGGCACACAACACCCACTAACTCCTGCAGATGCCTTTATTATAGAACACCAGCAATAAAGGGTAAATACAGATGTATACTGTGCTGTGCTGGAGGCACACACAACTTCCAATAACTCCTGCAGATGGCTCAAATAGAGAAGAGCTATGTAGGTGGATATAGTGTGTACTGGGTACAGAGCACGCAGACAGCACGCACAAGCTCCTAACACTGACTGCAAGCTCTATTGTAATAGATAGATATATCGCTATCTATATTGGTGAGGTGAATATAGCGGTGTATACTGCGGTCAGGGCACGTAGACAACAACCACTACAGAAGAGCAAGATCGAAAAATCGGCCGATAACGATCGGTATATACTGTGTTGAAGGTACACAGAACACCCACTAACTGCTTCAGACGCCAACACACTACACAAGGCCGCCGCGCTGGCGGCCTTATATAGTGTGGGGCGTGTACTACACAGCCTGAGCTATGATTGGCCATAGGCATTCTGCCTGTGGCCAATCATGGCTCTCCTCGCTGCCGGCGCTGTGATTGGCCAAGCATGCGGGGTCACAGTGCATGCTTGGCCAATCAGGAGCCAGCAATGCACTGCGCCATCGCAGTGCATTGTGGGCCGTGAGCGCCACACGAATTTGGCGCGAACGGCCCATAACGCTCGGAATTCGCCGAACGGGCGAACAGCCGATGTTCAACTCGAACGTATGTTCGACTCGAACACGAAGCTCATCCCTAGTTACAGTACACAGTGCCATATCGCAAAACATGGCCTGGTCATGAAGCGGGGGTAAGCCTTCCGGGACTGACGTGGTTAATATGTAGTTTGATAGTTTGGAAGATGGCATTTAAACCTGTGTGGGTGTGTGTTCATGTCGACAATTATTTCCCATATCCCTGTATATTGTGTTCACCATGTACAGACGGAGGAAAAAAGGGAAAGGGGAGACATGATTGAAGCCTTTAAATATATCAGGTGAATAAGGTTCAGGAGGGCAGTTTTTTCAATATGAAATTTTAGAAATAATTATTTTACTGAAAGGGTAGTTGATGCTTAGAATAAACTTCTGCAGAGGTAGTGAGACAGTCAACAGTACATTGCTTCAAACATGTTTGGGAAAAAACTTAGATCTATGTATAGACATAAAAGTTAACACAAAAAACAAACAAACAAACAAGAAAAATGGGCAAACTCAATGGACTGCTCAGTCCTTGTTCTGCCGTCACTTTTCTATGTTTCTAATTGGCCTACTGGTATCCCCCTTATGCTATGAATGGTATGCCCAGATTTGGCAGGTAAAACTGTATTGCTAGAAATAGGTTTCCTGTAAAGGCCAGACATAATCCATCCCTCTCCACCCCAAAGTATAACATCAAGAAAGGAGACTGAATCCTGACTCATTTGTACACTAAATTTCAGATTCAAGTGATTTTTATTCAAATTGGGCAATTTTGAAGACTTTCTAGCCTATCTACAAGAATATACAGTATAACAATAGGTCATTATTGTAGCAACAATAAAATTAGGTGAATGGTTTCATCAAAGGATTTATACCTCCAAAGATGCGGCCCCTTTCGCACCAACCCATATATAGTTGGGCGAGAGGTGGAAAAACAGGCACCTCTAGAGGTAGGAATCCCCATTAAAGGAGAAAAAGTTGTGCATTAAAAGATGTAGCACCCTCTAGCTGGTGTGATAGGGGTAAATAGTTAGCTGTTAGTGTAAGTAAATTGGCTTGGCTGAGAGACAGGCCTGGGCTGAATCAGGGTCAGGGTTGAGTGATTCGGGCAGGCTGAATGACTCAGAAAGCAGAATCTTTGGTGCCTCTCCCTGTTCTGGAACATTGGAGAAGCTCCAGATGTAGTGGGAGGAGGCTAGTCTGAGCTGCTTGGCATATTTATGAGGGCCACCTCAGAAATAGGAATGAGTCATGTCAGCAGGGGCAGTTGGGTGGAAGATGGAGATAGAGTGCTGAGGAATCTGTCTGAGGCCCACATGGCATCCCGTAGTCTGGGGGGGGGGGGGGTAACTTTGGCCTGGGATCGGGTGCTGGAAGGATCCCCTTCCCGGAGGCATGGGAGATCTCCTGAGAAGTCAGCCGGGTGGGCCTCTTTTTCAGACTCTGTGTTTACTAGTTAAAAACTATTTTAACGCACACAGCGTGCACACACGTTCCTGCGCAGATTATAACGACCATGTTGGAGATTGGTACATATGCCAGGTCTTTGCTCATTCCTCTTTTGGTTAGTCCCCTGACAATACCGCACCTTTACTGCATCTGAACCATGCATCTACCACATACCTGTGCCAAGACTATACTGTACCTATACTGCATGCAGGTTAACTGGGACATCAATGCAGGTTAAGCACATCAACGCTCTTGCCTAGTTACTAACCATATTGGGTGACAATATATTAAGTTTGTCCTTACTACCCTGTTTTGGTGCCTATTTTCTTCGATTTAGCACTACTATTGGGTACTAAGTATTACATTTGGTGACTCCCTATGATATTGCAAGTTTGTACAATCAACCTGTTGTGTCAGAGGGGTTGAGGTTCCTGAGAAGGTCCAGGCAAAGAACAGAGGACCCATCCTATCCAGCTCCTGGGGGGTAGCACTACACCTGTAATTAAAATCACAAAAAATAAAACATAAAATAAAAAATAAAATAAAAACACTATGCTTACCTTTCCTTTGGCCTGTGTCTTGAAGCGCCGCTGCTCTTCAGCCACTACAGGCATTCCATATCTCCAGCTGTGTGAATGCCTAGCCACCAGAAGGGTAGGTATAATGCCACTTATTTTTTCAGGCATGTCTTTTTTTTCTATTTTGACACTGTAGTGACAACTTCATCTTCAGAGAGGAAAGTAGTTTTCCTAAACCAAAAGCATTTCAGGGACAAGCTAAAAAACGTGGCCTAATCCTCCAAAAACTGTCAGTGTCTCTTGAATTGGAGGGTAGCTGACAGCTCTAAATGCAACAGTCAACTCTTCTCCAAGATTCAAGTCAGCTTCACATTTTTCTGACAGCAAACGTCATAGAGAAAATGCAGTTCTGTAAACAGTATATCAAGCAAAGCTTAATCTATACATTTCTACATAATTTTTTTTTTTTTGCTACCTGGGACCTACTCCAACATTATTTCTGGCATTGTAAGCCATATAAAATACTGCCCCCTCCACGCACACACACGCTTTTTTATTTTTTTGTTTTACATTAATCATTTCCGTTGGACATTCTAGAAAGAACAAGTGATTAGCTGCCTCCCGGGCTGCGTTCAGGT
This sequence comes from Lithobates pipiens, assembly GCF_037356315.1. Lineage (NCBI taxonomy): Eukaryota > Metazoa > Chordata > Amphibia > Anura > Ranidae > Lithobates > Lithobates pipiens. Next base: position 297,288,419 of record NW_027507903.1, read on the forward strand.
GGGTCTGTTTCTATGAAATGACATTATAAGTGTAATCATGACGATTACCTTTTAAAATCAGACAACTATAAATATTTATAAATTTAGTAGGGCTCAGAAATTGTGCTGTTGCTATAGCAACCATAAAATTGAGGAGGCGGTTCGCTTTCTTTGTATTCTATGCCCTCACTCGTCTCCTCTGTTTCTCTCTATTTGAGAAAGGGGCACAGGGCTTTGTGCTTAAAATCATATATTGTTAACATATTGTATTTTAAAGGGAAAAAAAATGTTCCCTAAGTGCATGCTACACCGTGTGAGGGAACGGTAAACATACACCTAATAAAAAAAAGATTGATCATGGCTAAATTATTAACATAGATTCAATAAAGAGATACATTTGACATGATTTGCTTTTGTACAGCCTGGCACACAGAATTTTTTAGTCAGAGATGTTGCTGTTAATGATAATTCCCCTAGCTGATCATCTGCTAAATTTAAACTGCTTATAGATTTAATGGGAATTTTTTCATGTGAAAGGTGAATAGAAACATAGACATCCCTTAAAGGGTAACTCCACTTTCGTGGGAGAAAAAAAACAGCAAATAAAAAAATATATATATATATATACAGCGTATACAATTGCGACACAAGTCATATTGTAATTGAATGTTATTAAAAATTACCTTTCCTTTTCAATCTGCAGCCACTGTAATTTTCTGTAAAATGCATGGTACTTTTCTGTAAAATGCATGCAATATGGCTACCTGGAGATGTTCTGTGCACCAAATATGTACAGAACACCCCCCAGAAATATCATTTTCTGCTTGTGTGATTGGCTTACTGATTTTCCTAGAAATCTGCACTCAAATATAAGTCAAATTTCAGGCATCCTCTGCAAAAAAGTGAGATACTCCCAATAGGAAATCATGTCTAAAGGGATGCACACCCTGCAATTTTCCTGAATAGAGCCCTGCAGGTGCAGAAGCTGATTGATGATTATGAAACCACTCCCATTAAATTAATTTAAAACATGGACACAGACAAACACACAGGGATAGCTTCTGAATAACAAAAGGTAGGAATCTGCAAAAAAGTTTGTTGAAATCCTTGCAATGTACATAGATCTGATAAGGTATGTGCAACGCTAATCTAAATGAGAAGTACCTGTAATGCTACAAGGTAAGCTAAAGTGTAAACCAATCAATAAAAATCAGTGATGTGATAAACATATAAACAATGTCATGAATAGTATATAACCTCATATTCATACATTTTCAAACATGTGATCTTGAGAGTTAAATAAACATACATAAGAAATGACAAAAAAAGTGCAATAGCAAGAGAGAAAGAGTCCTATTAGGTCCAAATAAAGTGAAAAACAAATGTTCAAATAAGTGATCCAGAAGGAAGGAAGATGAGTCCCAATGGCAACAGTAAGAATCACCACTGCAGAAGATTCAACCACCAGCAGCTATGAGGAGGCTTACCGTAACGTGTGGAATCAGTCAGGCTTATGCCCAATGACCCAACACATGCAGGAGGTGTAAATACACCAATGAGATGGAGCTTACACACCACTTCTTCCTGGTCACTATAGGGGATGAGCCCTCCATCCGTTCCATGGCTCAGTCATGAGACAACTGTATAGGACTGGCAACCTCAGACCAAAGGCTGGGCAGTGTCTTCCTTAAACCACTCAAACAGTATTTCCAAAAGAGACAAAATGCTCCACATGTAAAACTGTAGGGTATAACATTTATTACAGAAATAAAATCCAGAACACCCACATTTCCATAGATAAAAAGCCCTTGACAAATAATCTTTCATGTAGCAACTAGTAGAACCCAATGTCTCAATCTGCCGCGTTTTGTCTCAACAGACATCATCTAGGATGTGATGTCATGGTCATTGCGCTTAAATAGAAAATATGGCCCCCAGATAGATTACCAACCTGTGACACTGTGTGTGTGTAATTATACAATTGCTTCATGGATAGCAAGATGGCGTGGACGCGTACAGATCAAGCCTCATTCTGAAAATCAAGCTACATCTGTCACATCATCGGCACCTTGCTTCCTGGATGGAAAAATGGCTCGAACATGTGCGGGTCAAGCCTTGTTCTGAAAATTGGGCTGACATGTACATCCGCAATGTTACTGGCCCATTTCATCAATAAACACCCAGAAATTATATTACCAACCCTCAAATTAAAAAAAAGAAAGGGGGTGAAACCAATAACGGTTAAACCACACTTAGACAGCATTTGTTCTGTATTTAAATTGGGCTTATATGAAAACATATGTAAACATCCCTTGTAATAGAAATATGGCATGATCGGACCTATATACAGTGAGATATGGGGTCAATAAGACCCCATATCTCACCTCTAGGCTGGGAAGCCTAAAATAAAAAAAATAAAAAAAATGATCCTGGCTTCCTAGCCAAATCGGCGCCGTTATTTTGAATGCAGAGGCCGGGCGTGACGTCATAACATCGTGACCGGCCTCCGAACGATCATAGAGACTCCGGGGACGATCTGGTCTGCCGGAAATCTCTATGGTATTATCTGGGGGCCGGCGGATCCTGTGACCGGCTTGCCGATGGAAGCAGTGAGTCGGTAGAAGCACCGGAGGGCGGGCGCCTCCCGTAAGAACGATCAAGCGGCGGGAACAGCCGCTATGATCGTTCTTATGGTGCAGGGAATCGCCGGCTGAAAACGCCGATATCTGAATGATGTCTGTGGCCTCAGGCATCGTTCAGATATACCCCCGGAAAGTCAAGGATGTCCCTGGACGTACCTTAGGCGGGAAGTGGTTAAGAACCAAGTCCCTATATACATTAACCACTTCAACCCCGGAAGATTTGGCTGCTCAATGACCAATGTCACTTTAACTGACAATTGCACGGTCGTGCGACGTTGTACCCAAACAAAATTTATGTCCTTTTTTCACACAATTAGAGCTTTCTTTTGATGGTATTTGATCATCTCTGCGTTTTTTTTAGCGCTATAAACGAAAAACTATTTTGAAAAAACTCAATATTTTGTACTTTTTGCTATAATAAATATCCCCAATTTTTTTTTTTAAAAAAGGAAATTTTTTCCTCAGTTTAGGCCGATATGTATTCTTCTACATTTGTTTGGTAATAAAAATCTCAATAAGTGTATATTGATTGGTTTATGCAAAAGTTATAGCGTCTACAAAATAGGGGAAAGATTTATGGCATTTTTATTATTATATTTATTTTTCACTAGTAATGGCGATGATCAGTGATTTTTATCGGGACTGTGACATTATGGCAGACAGATCGGACACTTTTGACACATTTTTGGGACCATTGTCATTTATACAGTGATCAGTGCTCTACAAATGCACTGATTACTTTGTAAATGTCACTGCCAGGGAAGAGGTTAACACTAGGGGGCGTTCAAGGGGTTAACTGTGTTCCCTTGTGTGTGTTCTAACTTTAGGGGAATGGGACTGACTAGAGGAACTCACAAACTGTCTCTCCTCTCCTCACAGAACAGGGATTTGCATGTTTACACACACATGTCCCTGTTATGGCTCTCGTGCTCGCGAATACGCGCGTCCGGCAGTCATCACGCATATAATCACGTGGCCAGTGGTCATCACGCGTATCAGCACCCCAGAAAAGCAGCAGGCGTGTGCGCGCCTGCTATCCCACCTAAAGGGACCGTCGTAGGAACGTGCCGACCTGCCACAGTATAATGACATCAGCTGGTCGGCAAGTGGTTAATGGTGGGAGCCATAGGAACTGGTGGATTAAAAAGAGATGGGTTTAACAGACCAGAATGAACTGTTCTAGAAGGAGCAGTTCTTGATGATCCCTTAAAGGGTTGGTGATCAGATAGCATTGAATGTTAATCTTTCTGATATATTTATGTATAAACTTGTACAATTTCTTAAAAGGAGCAAATTTAAGACCCTTATCCAGAATCATCTTTTCATCTTTGTTTAATTCTTTGTTACTAAGGTTAAACATTCCTTGACAGGCCATGTTCTCCTTTTTCCTTTGAATTCTCCGCCCTCCTTGGGAGCCTCTCTTAGGTCTGGAATGATGGAGAAAATGGTGGTGGCACTTCCAGCATAAAATAATTACTTTATTGAAATTCCTTTAAAAAATAGACAATGACATGACATGCAGCCAGCTCAAAAAGTTCAGCAAGCACGTTTCACACACCTGTGCTTAGTCATTGATGATTAACTCAGGGTTACATGCCGGCTTATAGCTCTGAGGCTGCAGGGGAAGCACACTGATGTTACTGCCCCATAAACCTCATAGCCCGCAAGGCAATTCAGGTACATAGCATCTAAACAATATAAAAACCAAACACATATCAAAAGAAAATATCAAAGAAAAAATATAATGTGTATACCAATACATGAATAGATCAAGTGTATATAACCATTAAAGTGGTTGTAAACCCTTTTTTGGGACTTCTACCTATAGGTAAGCCTAGAATAAGGCTTACCTATATGTAGTGGGAATATCTCCTAAACGTGTGCCGTTTAGGAGATATTTGACTTGTAGTCCACTGAAAAAGTGAATGGTGCATGTGCGGGGAAGAAACGAAACTCCATGCCGTTTCTTCCCTAGCGTGTGCCGTTACTGTGCGCATGCGTGGGAGTGACGTCACACGGCTCTGGGGAATCACAGAGCCGGAGTCCGCAACCCAGAAGGAAGAGGGGCTTGAAGATGGATGCTGCCTACACAGGGGACATCGCTGGATTCTTTTGCAGGTAAGCCCATTATGCTTTTCATTTGCAGGCTATACAGGGAGCAAAAGAGGAATTAAAACCCATCACTGTTTACTTCCTGTTTAATATATAAACCAAATGTGTATATATTGCTAGAAAAATGAAAAATATCCACAATAGAAAAGCTTCAAATTAAACAAACGGAATACCCGTGAGGGGAGCTGCAGGGAGAAGGAAAGGAAAACTAACCCCCACCCACATGCAGCACTACACACAGGCAGATCCAACCGATTAAACAATCCTATGTGTTAAAAAAATTCCATAGACATGTATACATTATATGTGGATACTAATTGTAAGATACAAAATATAAAATAAAAAAATTGTAAATTAAACGCTGCACTTTAGAATATTACACAATAAATGTGTGCTGAAAGTGACATAGATGTGATATGACAAAAATAAAACAGTAAATATGTCAATTAAAACATTAATAATAAAGTGCTCATGTGCATCCAAGTGCTTTGTAACACAGATATAAGTGTCCGGTGGTATATAGGGAACAACACTAGTCCCACTTTAAATAGCAAAAAGTGCTATTGTGCAAAAAAAAAGTCTTTTTATAAAACAATGCTTGACAGTCCTGTTGAAAAAAGTGCATATGCGTGGTATCCAGTAACAGCACTAATGACATGCTTATAAATCCATGCATCTAGAAAAAATTGACAGGTGTTGCAGATCATGCATTTGTACACTTATTCCAGTGACTCCCTAGGTATTGAATGCTCACCTTGGAGGGTGTGACTTAGCAATTACGCTCAGTCAATACACGCTTGTGAACCACCCCTGGGTTCTACAATGGTAAGAGGATCCTGGGCTTCCCATGCAGTATCTCGGGCATAATGGGGAATAAAAAGCCTCGATAGTGTGATATCGCTTTAAACGTTTTATTTAAACAAATAAGAACAATCCCCCAACAGGGTACTCACATATACCAGGTGCGACAGTGCACAATTATGTGTATGGCATGAAATATTACAGTGGCTGGTTTTGGAATGGTACACTCATGTGCACGTGGATGCACATGAAAGCTTTATTATTAATGTTTTAATTGACATAGTTATTGTTTATTTTTGTCATATCACATCTATGTCACATATGTCACTTACATCACGTTAACACTACATGTGTTTGTTTCAATTTGCAGCACGCATTTATTGTGTAATATTCTAAAGCGCAGCGTATAATTTACTATATTTTTCTATCTGCACCAGCTTATGGGACTTGTGTAACGCTTGCAGCTGGTTAGTGATATCTATTAGGCTTTAGGCTGGGTTGATTGAGGCTCACAGGAATTTTATTACTTCCCTAAAATATAAAAGAGAGTAACTTTTCAATGTATCTAAAAGAGAAAAAATTTTTTTTTTAGGGCCGGTTCACACAGGGGGCGACACGAGGCGACACGACTTGCCGTGCCGCGACCTGACAAGTCGCCCCCGTTCTGTACAATGGAACCGTTCTAAGAGGAGCGACTCGAGTCGCTCCGACTAAGAAAAAAGGTTCCTGTACTACTTTTGAGCGACCTCGGGGCGACTTGCATTGACTTCTATACAGAAGTCATTTGCAAGTCGCCGCTGAGGTCGCGGCAGGTCGCGGCGAGGCAAGTCGTGTCGCCTCGTGTCGCCCCCTGTGTGAACCGGCCCTTAATCCCACCGTTTTAGTACTAATCAAATATTTATATATCTTAGAATTATACCCTCCACGTAATGCAGACTCCCTGTAAAGATTAACAATAAAGACATTATATTAGATGACAAGGAGGAATAGAAAAAGGCTATCACTGGAAAAAAGATGGAAAAAAAATAAAATGATATATATATATATATATATATACACATACATATACAATGTCACTAAACGGAGTAAAATTTACCCTATCCTTCATAAACAACAAGACCATTTGCTATTTATTTGTTTGTTGGGGGTCCCAGCTTAACCCAGCCATCCAAATCATCAGAAATATGGGTGAATTTAGCCCTATCATATTGCATAATGTGCATCAAAGTCCCAGCTGCATATATGTCTACCTAGGGAATAATATTAGACCCATCCACGGGAACAAAAATATGCAGAAAGTACGGTAGGTGTAGGATCACTAAAAATTCAAACTGTCAGGTATTCGGGTCTATAAATGGAAGATCCAAAACACCTCCCTGCTGCATAATAACCAAAACAAATCACCCCCCCCCCCCCCGACAGTGAGTTTGACTCTCAATAATTTGAACTGACACAAACTCTATGTCTCCATCATGACACTCATTATAATGACTCACTACATTTGAGCAATTACTCAAACGGTAACCCCGTTTTCTGAATCTGTTGAATAGCCAGACTGACTCCTTCTCAAAGTCTGCATCTTCACTATAGATTCTCCTCCGGTTTACGATATAGTCATGTTATAACCCAATTTCCTGATGCTACTGGTAAAACATCCAAAAAGGGAATCTCCTGATAATCAATTTGACCTGTAAATAACAAATTGCAGGTATTAAAATTCAAAAAGGACAAATTCCCCCATCCTCATGTCACAAATGAACAATGAATTGTCTATGTAGCGAGTAGCGACAGAAGAAATGTATGTAAGGTCTAAATGGATGGAAATGCCATAAATGAGGGACAACTCCCACCAACCCATGAAGAGGTTGGCGAGAAATGGTGAAATTTTGGCCCCCATCACGGCCCCACATCGTTGGAGGTAGTAGATACCATCAAAATGGAAAAATTGTGTGTAAGTACATAGTCTAATACTTCAAGGATGTAAGCATGTTGAACAGATGGTAGATCCATGTGGAATTCTAGAAAGAATGACACTGCCTCTTTTGCCAGATTATGTGAAATATTGAAATAAAGACTAGTGACGTCACACTTAACTCACAAAATTCTGACTTCCACACATCTTCCATTAAATTCAAAAGATGGTTAGTATCCTTGAGGTGTCTAGGCAAAAACTGTACCAGGGGCTGTAGTTGGCCCTCTAACCACTGTCCCAGGCGCTAATTGAGTGACCCTATGCCAGTGATAATTGGTCTGCCCTGTAGACCATTTTGCATCTTAGGAAGGTGATGAAAGGTGGGCAATACTGGGTGCTCAGGAATTAATGTCTGTGCTTCCATGATGCTGAAAACTCTCAAATAAACCCCCTTCTGTACCAAATTCCACAAAGTACCCCTGTACAACTTAGTGGGGTCACCCCTAAGTGTACAATATGTATTACTGTTGGACAATTGTCTGAGGGCTTCCTCCCTATAACCATTACCATCAATAACTACCACTAGACCCCCCTTGTCTGCATTCCGTATCACAATAGAAGTATCACTCTGGAGATCACGCAAAGCAGACCTCTCTTGTGCATTAAGATTGTGTATATCAATGTTGAAAGCCATAGAACATCTTGCTAGACTGAATAGGTCACGTTCAACACATTTCTGAAACCTGTCCATCCTGGGGGCCGTGATCGAACAGGGTAAAACTCAGAACGTGTGTTAAAGTTGACCCTGAAAGAAATATGTGAACTTTCCTCTGCTAAATTAGTCAAATCCATGGAAATACAGTGTTCCTGAAAAGAAAATTTCAAGCTATTGGGGTTACAGTAGGGAGTCACTAATGGTAACATTACATATAAATCTATTGATGTCAAGCAAGGTACCAAAAAGATCAAAGGGCACAGATTCAATCCCCTGGATAGTAAAGATGCCTCTTCAGAGGTAAGAACCCGTTGGAATTATGAGACCCCGACATTGTGATCTCATCAATAAACTCAGTTTCAGTGTCAGAGAAACTGACTCTTTTTTTAGGGGTATAGGAGCCACGACCCCCAAGAGTGGTTTCTTTTCCAAATGTATACTTTATTCGTCTCATAATCTAGTTTATCTCTCGTCATGTTCTCTTTTTTTTATCCAATTGTGTCATCTCACCATCCAGTTTCTTTGTCCAAATCCTCAAATTGCACAAGGACTTTAAGAGGTAAAATGTCCTGTTGTAGTGTTTGAATTTCATTCTGCAATCTGTCAATCTCCGTAGTTTTATATTCGATTACAATGCGCATTAAATTGAATGAGCACTCAGATAAAGTGTCAGTCCATTTTTTCCTCAATGCCTCATCAGGCAATTCAAAGTTGTGCAAGGAAAATAAAAAACATTATTTTTGCTTGCACATGATTAGATGATAAAATCAATTTTAGAGCTTACCATCAGATCTACATCAATCTACAGCGATTGCACTTTCAGTGCACTTGTAGTGCAAAGTGGATTTGCCTTTAGTAAATCAACTCCATTGTCTTCATTGTTAGTCCACAGCACATCATTATTTCTAAGAGGGTTGTCATTAAGTGTCCAAAAGGTACAGCTAGTAGCAGGTTGAGCATTAATTGGAGTCATGTTCACGACACAATGGGGGGTTATTTACGAAATTCAAATCCACTTTGCACTACAAGTGCAAACTACAAGTGCAAAGTACACTTGAAATTGCACTGAAAGTGCACTTGGAATTGCAGTCGCTGTAAATCTGAGGAGTAAATCTGAAATGAGGGGAAGCTCTGCTGATTTTATCATCCAATCATGTGCCAGCTAAAATGCAGTTTTTTTATTTTCCTTGCATGTCACCCTCAGATCTACAGCGACTGCACTTCCAAGTGCACTTTCAGTCCAATTTAAAGTACACTTTGCACTTGTAGTGCAAAGTGGATTTGCCTTTTGTAAATAACCCCCAATATGTCACAGTCCTCTAAACTACTTATAGGCAGTACAGCAATATGTAAATCTAGAGACCAAACAGCCCACTTATCTTTGAAAAGCAAACAGATATACGTGTCTCTTGACAAACTTTTTAAGGTTTCAGACAGACACAATAATATTATGTATTGATCAAGATATTAAAGTACAGTAATACCTCGAATTTCGAGTAGCGCAGTTTACAAGCGTTTCGCAATACAAGCCATTATTTAAAAAAAATCCTAACTGTTTGTGAGCGTTGTCTCACAAGACCTCTGGGGTGTGCAGTACCGCATTTGGCCAGAGGTGCGGGGTGCTGGTGATACTCAGCGTCGCACAGAGCTGCTCTGAGATACTCGGAAACACTCAGTTCCCTAGTGTCTCCGCGTGAATCCGAGTGGCTCCGAATGGTTTCCCAGTGTTTCCGAGTGTCTCCAGTGCCCCCCCCACCTCTGGCCACATGTGGTACTGCATACAATAGCAGTCACTGTGGAACAAATTATCTGAGTTTCCATTGACTCCTATGCTAAAATTCGCTTTGATATACAAGTGCTTTGGATTATAAACATTCTTCTGGAACTAATTATGTTCGTAATCCAAGGTACCACCGTAGTATCAAATTAAGTCCAATACATAGTGTAAAACATAGTTAAACAAAGGGATTGTATTGCTCCAGGCAAATCATAAGGTCTCCACTACTATAAAGCAAGCTGGGTGCCAGCCTTGGTCCAGAGCCAAAATATGCAGAATGATGAAAAAGGGTGGCGGCATTTCCAGCATAAAATAGTTATTTTATTGAAATTCCATTAAAAACTAGGACATGACATGCAGCCAGCTCAAAAAGTTCAGCAAACGCGTTTCACATACCTGTGCTTAGTCATTGATGATTAACTGAGGGTTACATGCCGGCTTATAGCTCTGAGGCTGCAGGTGAAGCACATCTAACACTGATGTTACTGCCCCCATAAATCCCATAGCCCTGCAAAGCAATTCAAGTACATAGCATCTATACAATATAAAAACCAAAAAAAAACACATATCAAAAATAGGATTTTTAAAAACAGCTTACCTGTAAAATCCTTTTCTTTGATGTACATCAGGGGACACAGAGCCACTGTAATTACTATGTGGGTTATATTGAACCGACAGGTGCTGGACACTGGCACGCCCCTAAGGCATGTACCCCCCTATATAACCCCTCCAATTACTGGAAGTCCTCAGTTTTGTAGTCAAGCAATACAAGTGTATACCAAGAAGGGAGGGTCCTCTGTGTCCGATGATGTACATCAAAGAAAAGGATTTTACAGGTAAGCTGTTTTTAAAAATCCTATTTTCTTTTCTTACATCAGGGGACACAGAGCCATAGTAATTACTATGTGGGATGTCCCATAGCAATAGCAACTGAAGGGGGGGAGACGCAACAAAAAGAAAGGAAGTCAGAGGACTCATACTGCAGCCTGCAGCACACTGCGCCCGAAGGCAATATCCTCATGACCTTTAACATTGATTTGATAAAATCTGGTAAACGTATGAACTGAAGACCAAATCGCAGCCTTAATGGTTGAGTGTGCTTTAACATGACAAGGAAGAATTTTCTTCTTTAAACCATAAGCCTGAATAACGACTTGAAGAATCCACTTGGAAATAGTGGATTTTGACGCTGCCTGTCCTCTCTTTGGACCATCTGGCAGTACAAATAAAACATCTGTTTTACGAACCTGAGCGGTCACCTTTGAATACACTCTGTCCGCTCTCACTATATCAAGGCAATGTAGTGCCTTTTCTTCCCTAGATCGAGGCTCTGGGAAGTAAGAAGGAAGAAAAATATCTTGGTTTAAGTGAAAACCTGTCACCACCAGTGGCAGCTGGTGCTCCAATTTTTTTTGGGGGCGCAAACAAATTAAAAAATTCTAAAAAAAAACAAAAAAACATCAATTGCAGCCTCACTGTGCCATCAAATACTGCCACTGTGCCATCAAATACCGCCACTGTGCCTGTGCCCATCAAACGGTACCACTGTGCCACCAAATGCAGCCACTGTGCCATCAAATGCAGCCACTGTGCCCATCAAATACTGCCACTGTGCCATCAAACGCAGCCACTGTGCCGCTCAGTTGCAGCCACTGTAACCATCAAACGGTGCCACTGTGCCATCAAACACTGCCACCGTGTCATCCAATGTTGCCACTGTGCCATCAAATGCTCCCAATGCTGCTACTGTGCCATAAAATGCTCCCACTGTGCCATCCAATGCTGTCACTGTGCCATCAAATGCTCCCAGTAATGCCACTGTGCCATCAAATGTTCCCACTGTGCCATCCAATGCTGCCACTGTCCTATCCAATGCTGCCACTGTGCCATCCAATGCTGCCAATGTGATCCCCCTTTGCCCCTGCTGGGCACTTACCCTGTCTCGGCGGGGCAGCTGGTGACAGCGAGTGTTGTCCTTCATGCGTCTTCTCCCCTCCATGTGTCTTCTCCTGTTATCCTCTCCTTCAGTCCTCTCCTATGATTGGATGCCTGATAGGCATCCAATCACAGCGCCTGACGTTTCAGCCAATCAGGCAACCAGTAACAGACCTGGCCATCTGATTGGCTGAGAGGCAAGTCAATGTTAGCAAAGCGAATTCCCTCGGCTTTGCTAACATTGAGCTGAGTGACAAGGAACGCACAGCGTTGCACCCGCTTGTCACTGTTTTGGACGCCTATTAGAGCTTACAGCTCTAATCAGGTGATTCCAAAAAACACCCCCACCGCTGTAATTCAGGTGCCCGGTGACTGAAAAGGGGCCGGGCACCTGAATAGGGGGTGTCAGCAGCAACCATAGATAGATTCATGAAATGCATGAATCTATCTATGATGATTAGAGAGTGACAGGAGAGGGGGCGGCGCTCCTGCGCCCTTTATAGACGCACCGCCACTGTATATATATATATATATATATATATATATATATATACTGTATATGTATTGTTTTTTATTGTTCATATCAAGATATTTCTGTGACACTTGTACCAGAGTGTATTCATATGGCCATAAACACTCTGGTGGTACATGTGTCTTGGGAAGGTATTGATATAAATAGAAACACAATTTCAATCGCTGGAATTTATTTACATTGATCAGCAGCTGCAGCCACTGATTAGTGTATTCTGGCAGTGACGGGTAAATGAAGAAAAGAACATGTATGGCCAGCTTTAGGCCAGAGCTACATAGGCAATTAGAGCTCTTTGCAACTGAGAGATTTAACCACTAGTTGGCAGTCATGTCATTTGCAGCTCATAAAAATGAACATGATTCTATTGAAATGGCTGTCATTTAAAGTTTATGTATAGCCAGTCATTTTTCTTTGTTTTGTCTGGCAGAGAAAAGGAGGGTCGAAACCTTGGTCAGGGCATTTTGTTTGCTGTCTGTGTCTAGAGAGATTTCCCCTCAATCCCTGCCTTGAAAAAGCAATAGTAAGGCTTGGTTCACACAGGGGCAACACGGCTTACAACACGACTTTAAGTTGCCCCAGGCCAGGTGACTTTTGCCATGGCCAATCAGAGAATGAGCTCTCAAAGGGTAACTCCACGCCAAAAAAAAAAAAAAAAAACAGCACGGGTTCCCCCTCCGAGAGCATACCAGGCCCTTAGCATCCTCTGGGACTGTGACATCATAATGGACAGGGACATCATCCGGTGATGTCCCTATATAAGTCGCCGCACGCCGCGTCCCTGCCATTGTGACTGAAGACAGCGACGAGGCAACATCTCCAGAAGAGAAGAACAGAAGAGAAGAACAGAAGACAGCAGCGACAGAAGACCGGGCCACCGCTTGTAAAATGGCTAGAAGAAGGCGCGGTGGCCCGGCAAGAAGAACCGAAGAGGGGGACAAGACCCCTGAAGTCGGAAGAAGAGGGCGGCGGCGAAGAAGAAAGCCGGGCTCCTCCGCTAGTGAAAGAGCTAGCAAAAGAGCAGAAGATAGCGGAGGGGTCCAGCGAGAGGACCCCCGAAGACGGAAGAAGACCCCCGGAGCTGTGCAATAAACTATTTTAACCCTTGTGTGTTGTGTTTTTTTTTTTACTTTTTTTTCACAGGTGAATGGGTAGGGGTACATTGTACCCCATACTCATTCACATAGGGTGGGGGGCCGGGATCTGGGGGCCCCCTTATTAAAGGGTGCCCCCGGATTCCGATAAGCCCCCCACCCACAGACCCCAACAACCAACGGCCAGGGTTGTCGGGAAGAGGCCCTTGTCCTCATCAACATGGGGACAAGGTGCTTTGGGGTGGGGGGCCACACGGCCCCCCCTTCCCCAAGGCACCCCCCCACTAACTAACCTGCCTCTAACTTTTCTCATTCATAACACTATATATGGCCACTGTGTAAGTAGCCTTATATAGTGTGGACTTAGCCCCCCTGTGAGAGCCATGATTGGCTAAAGGCAGGGTGCCTTTAGCCAATCATGGCTCTTACAGCCGAGTGTGCTGTGATTGGCCAAAGCATGCAGCTCAGGTGCATGCTTTGACAAATCATCAGACATCAATGCACTGCAATCTCACAGTGCATTATGTAGCATTCCACGGCACTCGAATTTGGTCGCAAAAGCCTCATAATGCTCGGTCTTTGCCGAACGGCCGAACATCGGGACCATCCCTAACGCACATCAAGAAAGTTGGAGAAAAGTCAATACCTTGTCAGTATACTTGTTTCAGGTCAGTGATGCCAAATACTGAAGTCAGGCAGCTAATATTTTCAGAAAGAGAGCTCAGCAAGAACAGTCACCATTTTTAACCATTGGCATGTTTCTTTTAAATCAAATAGCCCTTTTGAAGTCAATTTTAAAAATTTGATTTTTAGAATCTCTGAAAAATCTTTTTTGGTTCGAGACATAGCTAAATCCTGTGCAGAGAATTGTTTTAATTACTGTATGGAGAACAATCCCATAAAATCACAATTTAGCTTCAGGATTCTTGTTCTGTGCTGCACAGAAATACAGAAATTATGTAACAATTTGAGTTACAAGTTTTAGAACAAATAATGCTTGGCCTGTAAAAAATCTATATTGAATATTATACTCTGTCGAGACAGTGCTCCAGGAACTACTTCTCAGTGTGATTTTAGTCACCTTTTAAAGCAGGGTTTACTTGTTAGCATAGTGTCCTGCTGGTTATTGGCTGTTCTGCTAAGTACATTTGCAGACTGATTGTCATTTTATTGATGAGCCTTTACATTTGTTTTCTTAGGTGTCTTATTTGAATAGAAATTTTCTTCCTGTTACAAAGAAAATAATATTCTTTTATTTTAAGGATAGTACCATTTGTAACCCGTTACATATTTGAACCAATTATTTGGCCATAACGTTGCCATTACTTTAAAGCGGTTGTATAGTCTTTCTTTTTTACTTTTACCTACAGGTATGCCTATAATAAGGCTTACCTGTATGGTTTAGGAGATATTCCCCTCGCAATGAGCCGCTGACTGCAGCCCAGCAGGCGCCAGACCCTGCTGGAAAGAAATCTCCCGCGTGCACGCGCTGGAGTGACGATATCACTGCTCGGGCCAATCACAGCGCCGGAGCCACGATATCCGGAAGACACGCCGAGGGAACATGTCAGCTCCCTTGGCGTGTATTGGGTAAGATGTCTGGGCCTCGTGCTAAGGTAAGTATTTCATAATGAGTTAGTATGCAGTGCATACTAGCTCATTATGCCTTTTCCCTTACAGGACTGAAAAAACATTTTTTTCAGCGGGTTTACTACCGCTTTAAATACCAAAAGTGATTTATATATATATATATATATATATGTAGGAAGGCCAGTATGGTGGCCTGAATTTATGGGAGGAGCCCGGAGGGCATTTAACCAGCCCGCTCGCCTGTGGTCTTTGTCGGTTTCCGGTGCGCGGCACTACGTCACTAGGCCGACGGCTCGTGTTTCGTTTCCATTCGGACAAACGTCTCTCTCGTGGTTTTCTTTCCCGTTCGTTTTGTACAACGTCGCCGGCTCTGTACAACGTCGCCAGCTCGACTGCCGCAGGTAAGGGTCTCGATTGACCTTCCTGTACTATTTTTAGTGTCGTTAAAACCTGAAATATCGAATCGCTCGTTAAGATAACGGTTGTTATCACTCAATACGCTCTAATTTCGCAGCGCCCTTCATTTCACGGGCATCATTTCGGTAGATATTGCTGGTAGGAAAAAACTGCACTGTTTTAGTACTTGTTATATAGTCTCGTTACCGTGTTCCACAGTCAAAATCGTTGCCAGTCGTGTCTCACGGCACAACGACTCGTACCTCTGCCATAGCTGGCTCACGTAGGTCATTTCATCATTTCACTCATTTCTGTCACGCACGGCGCTCCGATTCGAAGCCAGTCGCATCCACTAAATGCGCCGTTTCGTTCTGGTGTGCCCCTAACTTGCTCGGCCTCATTTCGGTACATGCTCCAGAGCCCGCTCGTTGTTAAAACGACCCGGGTCTCTGTCATGGGAGTCATTTCACCTCACCTATTACGTTCGAATCGAAACCAGTCGCTTTTCTCAAAACGCACAGGTTCGATCGACGTTTCCCAGTTGCGTTGGCCTCATTTCGGTACATGCTCTAGAGCCCGTTCGTTGACGGTCGCAGGTTGCGTCCTCTCCGATTCGTAGCTCTATCATGGGAAACATTTCATTGTCACATAGTACGTTCAGTTCGAATCCGGTCGCATCCCCGTGCATCGATTCGTCCGGACGGCCCCAGGTATTTTTCGGCCTCATTTCAGTACATGCTCCAGAGTCCCGTTCGTTGTCAGTCGCAATCGCGGCACGACCGGTTCGGGCCTCTGTCATGGCAAACTTTTGTCACTCATTTCACTGTCACCTACCGCGCTCCGATTCGAATCTAGTCACATCTATGATGCACCGATTCGTTCCGATGTGCCCCAGTTGTTACGGCCTCATTTCAGTACATGCTCCAGAGTCAGGATTCATTGTTGGTTGTAGGTTTCGGTTCTCTGATTCATGTCTCTGTCATGGGAAATCGGTTCACTGTCACGTATCACGCTTCCGATACGAATCCAGTCGCATCGTGCGCTAATTCGTCTCGGCGCGCCCCAGGTATTTCAGCCACATTTCAGTACATGCTCCAGAGCGTACACGGTTAACGGTCAGTCGCAACAGCGGCATGATCGATTCGTGCCTCTGTCATGGCAATCAAAATAATTTCGCCGCCACGTACCGCACTCCGTTTCGAATCCGGTTGCATACGTAATGCACCGATTCGTTACGGTGTGCCCCAGTGCTTTAACCTAATTTCAGTGCATACTCCAGGGTCCGGTACCTCATCAGTCGCAGTCGCGGCACGTTCGACTTATGCTTCTGTCATAACACATATTTCATTAATTTGACCGTCATATACCGTGCCCCGATTCGAGTCAGTCGCATCCGTGAGGCACCGATTTGTTCCGGTGTGCTCCAATTGTTTTGTTCCGAATTGGCTCGGTCGCATTTCGTTACATGCTCCACAGTTCATCTCATCACTTTTCGTCTGAAACGTCGGTTATCGCAATCAGCCTATGTCACAGCAAACATTTCACTCATTCACTGCACACTCTTGTCACTTGAGTCTAATCCACTCATACCAACAATACATTGGTTCGCACCCGTCACGTCAGCATTACAGGTATCGTTCGCATGTTGCCTGTCATTCCTCCAAGTCCGACACTCACTATAGATCGATCCTTCGTGCTTCGAATTTCAGCCAAGGGTCTCGATTCGTTTGTTAAAACCTTCACCGCACTACTACTCCCCCTGATAGTCGCACAATCCAATGCATCTTGGTTTCCTTTCATACATCTTACGATCGGTTCCTATCAGGATTTGTTACATATAGTTACAAAGATTCGTGTCAGTTTCATTTTCATACACGCTACAACCCGTTTCAATTCCAGTCGCCCCAGCGGCAAATTGAGTCGCACCGGGTTCATCCCGTACTCTCCACAGTCTCTTATATATTAGATTAAATTCATACACTCTAAAACGGGTTTTGTCAGATTAATTTCATGCGATCGGCTCATATAAGATTCGGTTTGTTTGACCGATTCATATCGGATTCATTCCATACACATCCAAGAAACAGCACCCAAGCATACGCTCCCTGCAATCATTACAAACATGTTTCCAGGCACAGACTTCTGGT